>NC_140172.1:77477847-78077847 GCF_963971535.1 Notolepis coatsorum | reverse complement strand
TTTATGGAAAGTTTAAGGCCGGACCACAAAGCTTCTGGAAGGGTTAGAATGACACGCAGCGGCTCTTCCGATTCGCACAGTAAATACAGTAAATAAAATGTTGTTTCCTTATGAGTCAACACAGAGTGAGTGAGAATAACAGTATTATCCTTTCATCTCTCCCTGTCTCTGAAGCACTGTTGCTGCCTTATGCAGGTCTCATAACTGGTTAATCATACATTGTTACTAGAGAGCAAATGGTTGCAATATATTTTTTTATTAGAGGCATCTCTCTCTCCCTCGCTATGTGTGTCGCTATGTGTGTGCGTGCACGTGTGTCTGTGTGCGTCTCTTGTTGGTTGTTTGACAGATTATTTAGGCATAAAAGTTTAATTGCAAATTGTGTCATGTGTTTTTTTTATGTCTCAAGAGTGGGACATGAAAATACACAATGGTCCTCATTCTTGAACAGATGTTATCCTTCGTAACTCGATTTACATACTTATTCTCCAACGGCTTTGTATTGTAAATTTTTTATTTTTTTTGTCGTAACATTTTCTTTATTTTCTCCATTTTCTCCCACATATAAGAGACAACACAATACAGTGTTGGGTGCCAACGACGAGAAATCTCGTTATTTAATCGTTATTTCTTTTATTCTTTTTAATGGATATTAGCGATATCCATACATTTTTCATCCATCCAGCCTCACGTTATTATTGGGACTGGCTCTGAGCTCGAAAAGGGCAAATACCCTATCGTCTCCCGGATGGTATTGCACCCATTGGAATGGAGTCAATGAAAATGCATGAGAAAAAAAAACTCCGGGCTCCACATTTGACTTCTGAGCCATATAACCTGAGACTATTGCATTGACTGAGGGCACTGGAAGAAGCGTCGATTATGTGTTTCGAGGTATAACGTTGGATCAATAAACGTGATCGATATTTGGAAGGGCGATCAGGAATTGGATTAATCTTTTTGCAGAACATCTGATCTGAGGTAAGGAATCTATTTTACCAGTTTTGGGGTAATCAGATGTTTTTTCACAGATTTCACAACGTGTGTGTGTGTGTATGACGTTAGCGCTGACCAGGTCATGGATAATCGATTTTTCAGCCCGCTTCTCTATAGCGTGCATAAGTACACATATACTATCGATAATCTAGCGTTTATTTGAAAACGATTCATAAATAGGCAGAACAATTTTGTGTGTTTTGTGTATTCCACTAAAGAGCTATTTTTGCGGATTTTTCTGGAATCACTAGACATTTTCAAAACTATACTCGTATTCAAAACGGTATAAAATGGAAATGTACTGATGAAAAAACAATCCGTTTCATACATGTTGACTACAAGCAAGTCATTGATAAGCGACGGGTGTATTAGACACATGGCCATAATTTAAGATATAGTTTATGCGTTCGCAAATGTGTTCGTCCTCTCATTGACTAAAGCGCTGGCACTCAAGCGATAAATCGTGCACCCCCTGCTGGCAACCAATGTGTTAACACTTTGATCGCCGGGGTTAAATTCATAATTTACCATCCCTCGCCAGCCGTATTTAACATGGAGAAGTTCCCCTTCTTTGCAGGGCTATAACTTTTTAAATTGTATTGCTAAATTGACATTACTATGGCCCATTCAACGTCCTATATCTATTGTTCAGGGTGTAGCAACGTTATACTTTTTCATTCACATATTCATACTAAAATACGGTCTAAAGTATAAGTATGTTTTTATCGTTTTCTGCAGCTTTCTCCAGAACTTGATTTATAGCCCCAAATGCATTATATTGATGATGAAATACAGTTTGATAGGAATCTGTGCGAGATAAAAAATTTCTACTGGACGTGCTTCTAGGAGTTACTAAGTATGATCTGATGTTGACCGGATGGGCGGGGGGTCGTTTATAATTCCGTGGCCAACGTTATATCATTCATCTAGTGTGGGTGATATGATCATCAGAGCAGTTTATATCGAACACGTTAAAAAATAACGCTGAATCTTACCGTATCTTCCTCGCACCGTTGGACGATGAGCGTGGAACTGAAATATTCATATTATGGGATGTAGAAATATCCGATCCATTTCCAGGTTGTATAATAGTATATACGTCCAAATCATGTTGTTTATCGAGTTATTTTCAACCGATCGATATCCAGTGTGTCAAGATGGAGTCCCGCTAATGATAGCGAGTGCCCGGACGAAATATGGGTGAGCACCACTTCATCCGCATCACTTCCTGTTTGGGCGATCCGCCGATCGGCCACCAGATGGCGCTCTTGAACCGTTGGAGAATTGAGAGGGGCTCAACAGTACATATCATGTCTCCGGGGGAGAAATATGATTTCGATCACAGATTTTTGAAATATTGATACCAAATACGCTGCCCAGCGTCTTCGGCAGAATAAGCATGGCAGGGAAAGACGCTGCCCAGCGTCTTCGGCGATTAAAGTGTTAATAATAATAATAATAATAATAATAATAATAATAATAATAATAATAATAATAATAATAATAATAATAATAATAATAATAATAATAATAATAATAATAATAATAATAATAATAATAATAATAATAAAGATATCACAGGACAGTACTTCAACAATAATGATTAAATTAATCAGTAACGCAGTATAAATAATATAAAAAAAAAAAGCTCAGAGCGTTTTCCTGAGTCTCACGACTGCCGCGGCTCCGCCACTTCCTCGATGTTGATTAGTTGGTCGAAAAGAGTTACCTTGATGAGCTCGCTCCTCTCCATAAGTTGAACTTTATGCCCCAAACGCTGCCGCAGAGAGCGCATAAACGCGAGGCGCGGCGCTGGGAAAAGGAGCGCGCCTGTCACGCCTGTAGCATAGAAATGAATGACAGAAAGGAGCTGACAACTCATAAAACGTCCCCGGTCGACACAGGCCATAGGCTATAGGTATGAGTATTACAGAACCACACATAGTCCACACCACACAGGTGTCTAAATACACATGCTCAGATTAACCCCTCTGATCCAACACTAAAATTCACACACAACAGTCCTATTTACACATAAACACACGGATGAACCAATACCGAACAACAAGTCCACAACCAAATACATCGAGTCTAACATTATTATAGTAGGCAAAAAAATTCAACATTATCGCCACCCACCTGTCCTGATGGTGAAGATCTGCCCAATTCTCAAAATCTGCATGTCACAGAAGTAGTCCCCGCAGCAGGCTGCTTCGCCTTCTTTGTAAAATCAAAATTGGTTAGAAGGCTTACTTCTTTGATATTTCGTTTAACTTTCGACATTATCCTGGATACCTGTATTTATTTATTTTAAACGGCGGGTGAAGTTTGATTTGTGCCTGCAGACTGCAGTGCAGCGCCGCCACGCTCCGAATGGTAAACGCAAGAATAGCCTGCATGTTGCATGCGTATTACGAGTAGGGTATATCTGCAGTGCATTTATTGTCAGTATTTTAGAGACACCCCAAAAATTCACAAAATCATGTTTTCAGGGAAGCTGATGTCTGATCTAGGGGAGCCATGGCTCACCCAGCTCCCCCATGATTCGCACCCTGCGTCCCGACCCCTACGGTCCCCACCCTATGAGGACACCCAGTCCAGCGCCCCAGTCAGTCAGAGCATCATGCCTCTTTAATACCCCGGAACCCCGAAGCAGGGGTCCCCACCAGCCTGAGACCGCAAACCACCAAACCCACAACACCAAGGGCCCAAACCATCCCATACAGAGATAGATTAGAAATAATTAAAATTATGAAAACAGAATAAAAAAATGTAATTATATTACCACAGACATTACAAAAAGATATTTATTATGTTGTTGCGGATAGTGGAATTGTCAGTGCACATATGTCCGAAAGCTTAGTGGTTATGGTTTTCCAAAATCGAGCCACCAGTGCCACCATTCCCAAAACATGTGCATATAAGTGCCAGTGGCCCTCAGAGCGCACAGGGTGCACCGGGTCCGGGGTGGTAATCTGACTCTGCCGTGTACAATGGCGCACGCCTCACATATCGGCATGTAACTCAAGAACCGCTGAACGGATTTGGTCGAGTGAGGGGGCATTCGAACGGCAACAAATAAGGCTTTAATTCTCTATATATATTATGGTGGGCAAATCGTCCTATAGAGGGCCCAGAGCCGGGCCGTTGCACGGTCTATTTATGACATGAAATATATCTCGCCCCGGTACCGGGCCTGCTGGCTTAAGTTAATATATCTGAGGGGAGATGGCTCAGGTAGAATGTGTTTGCTCAGGAGATAGACTGCTGACTGCATGGAATGGAAGGACCCTTAAGAATGGTGTGTGTGTGTGTGTGTGTGTGTGTGTGTGTGTGTGTGTGTGTGTGTGTGTGTGTGTGTGTGTGTGTGTGTGTGTGTGTGTGTGTGTGTGTGTGTGTGTGTGTGTGTGTGTGTGTGTGTGTGTGTGTGTGTGCGTGTGTGTGTCCCTAGCCTGTTATAATTTCATGTTGGAGAAAATAAATTAACTTTGTGTCTTTATGTGGGCCTGCATGTGTGTGTATGTCTGCGTGTGATTGTGGTTGTGTGCTTGCATGTGTGTGGTTGTGTACATGCATGTGTGTGTGGCTGGGTACATGTATGTTTGCGTCTGGGGGAGTGAAAAGGTGTGTTGTCAGCTGGCCTTTCTGCCCTCTGCCAGATTAAACCTAGAGGGGTTCGTTTTTATCTACACAGCACAGCCAAAGTATTCTTACTGCTACCATCTAACTGTAAAGCCTCTGTCTGTCTGCCCTGTTCCTATCTCCAGAACCGTTCATCCGATTTACTTCATGGTTGGTGGGTGTTTTGCTGAGTTGCCAGGGGAGTGCAGAGTCAAATCTGGTGCAATTTGGACAGATGGTGGCGCTATAGTCTGCGTCTGTCCTTACATATCTCGAGAACTGTTCACCCAGTCGGCTTCATGCTCGGTGGGTATATTGCAGAGGACTGTTAGAATGAGAGGAGAGTAATAGTTTTCTCCGGGAAATCAGTGGCGGCTGGTGCCAAATTGTTTTGGAGGGGCAATTGTTCCGATGATGGCTAAGGTTAACCAAACCTAAATTAACCAAAGTCAGCCAATAATGTGATATTGTATTGTACAATTAGTTTTTTTTCTGATCAACCTCACATAGCAATACCACCAGTAACCACTAAGACAAGGATTCCAACAGTGGGTTCCAACACTTGAGTAGGTCAATAAAAAATACTGATACCTCTTTAAACATCCTCTGCTTCTCATTTTCTCTCTTGTGGTCCCTGGTACTGCATGCCGCTGCTCTTGAGATTAAATCCAGTCCCTGAAGGCACACAGGCCAATGGTGTTTCTTGGTATATAGAATAGAATATAATAGAAATACTTTATTCATCCCGAGGGAAATTTGGCCATAGGGGACGTATCAGATATTAAACTGATAAGAACAGATACTACAATTGATCTTAGCCAAAAGGCAGAGAAGCGAGTGAGACATGCCATTGACAATACCTACAATTCCTGTCTTAAAAACCAGAAGAAATACAAACTGTCAGTTTTATTCGGTTTTATAGATAATATTACTTTATATGGGAATGGCTGGGGAAAATACCAAAATTGCTGACTTAACCTGCCCTATTTTCTGAAAATCCGCCTAAAAATACATACAGTACCTAAGTAAATGGAAGATCGCTCCACTTCTACAAGGTCCATTTGCATGTTCTTGGTTTCTAGGGACATCTATGGATCTCAGGGAATGTATTCCCAGTGTCAGGAATATTGTGTCTGTTACTAGTAGGGTGACCAGATGCAAAAAGTCCAAAAGTGGTAAGATTTTGGTGGGACAAAGTGGGACAACAGTAAGATTTTGGTGGGACAAAGTGGGACAGATAGATAATGTAAATTTTTTTATTAGAATAACTGAGTCTGGCAAAATGACAGGAGCTAGTTTCATACCACAGTCGGCTGACCTGTATGAATGGGAGTGTTGTACTGTGTGATAGACACTTGTTATCTCAGCTGCAGTGACCTTGTCCGTCTGGCTATCATTGTTTGGTTTAAAAAGAAACGTATCCATAGATCTGGATGTTTCTTTTTGGTGAACCACTTTCAAGTGAGACTCACGTCCACTGTGGCGCTTCAAGTCGTATTCTCCTCCATGCGCAATTGAAAACGAACTATGACACAAAACACAGAAAGCCTGCTGCGGATTGCCTGCCATCTGCCTCACCCAGTCATGTGTCGTTTGCCAGTCTTGGTTGTAACTGCAGGTCCGTTTCTTTTTACTGCTTTCCATCTTGAACTAGTTCGCTTGTAATGTTGTTGTGTTTTTTTTGACCAATCAGATTTGCGATATGAGGTAGCATCACAAGTTCAACTCTCACGAGCAGAGCAGTGCGCTAAATTACTATAACCAATCAGATCTGAGATATGAGGTAGCGTCACGACTCAGTCACGTCACAAGCAGGCAAGCAGCGCGCTAAAGTACTATAACCAATCAGAGCAATGTGTGTGGACAAGAGGCGGGTTGCTACGTTTACTGTCTGTAGGGAGGGGCTTTTAGACGCATGTTTTTTTTTGGCTTCGAAAAGAGGGACATCCTCTCAATATGAGGGACGCGGGACATTTGGTCAAATGGTGGGACAGTACAACCAAAAGGGGGACACCTGGTCACCCTAGTTACTAGGCTTAAGTAAATTGTGATGATTATGATTGATTAATTAATTATGATTTTTCTTTGCATCTTTGACAGTGAATAACACCATGCTAAAAATTACCAGACATGAAAAACTGCCACTGAGCTCGTTCAGCACGTTCTTGAGATCATGACTTTGTACAAGAAATCTAAGCAAAATGAATAAAGGGAAGATGATTAAACAGAAGGTTTTGTAGATACAGTACTGAATTCTGCCATCCGGACACATGCAATTTGAAATATTATTATAGAATATAGAATACCAGGCCTATAAATTACCTTATTATAGCCAACTCGCACATCTATGGATCAGGCCAAATCTCCTCTTTCAAATGGCTGAGTTCAATTTGGAATTAGTATCTCCAGGGCCCAGTTGTTCAAAAGTACTGATTGGATAAAATCTTGAAAATGGTTTGTTCAAAAGAAAGAAAGGATTCTGAAATCAGATTGGATTACATATTCCAATCTTGATTTTGATCCAGATCAAACCTTCAGTATGCGTTGTTCAAAACCTTTTAGTAGGATTGGGATCACTTTGATCCAAAAAAATCAGGATTAAAGTGATCCCAGTAGAAGGGTGGATTCAGGGTAGATTTCAGTCACAAAATGTAATGAAACTTTAAAATTGGTTAAATAATCCAATATTTGGATCATGCAGTATACAGTATTATTCATAAGATGTTCACTTAATTTGTTCATCCGTTAGGCTACAGTGATTAAGTATATAAAGTAGACATATGCTACATATTCAGCCTTTCAGTACAGCAAATTCAAAAGATTTTGGCCTCATAAAATAATCCCCCAAACAGCTGTCAGTATTGAACACAAATTATATATTTAATTCTAACTGTCACTTATCACTGTATATTAATCACACTGACCCGGTCATCAGTCATTAACCAATCAAAAATAGTGTCTAACTATTGCATCCCTTATTGCACGTCCAGTCAGTCCCTCATTCTGACAAAATGCTGGAGGTTGGTCAGGGTCTCCAACGGGCTCAGGTGCATCACGAATGTCATCACAGAGAGGGACATTGTGCCTGGTTGCGATGTTGTGTAGGACAATACAGGCAAGTATTATGTTGCATGATTTCTGTGGTTCCACTCTCAAGTAGTTAAGGCATGCAAAGTGCCTCTTCAGAACTCCATTTAAACGCTCAATTGCACATCTTGTCATGCAATGAGCAGTGTTGAACCGTGCCTGCGCAGGTATGTTTGCTGCCAGAAAAGGGTAGTAGTGGGTAGGCACTGTCTCCTAATATTATGCCATCTGGTCGGTTGGTTTGGAGCTCTCTGTATAGAGCACTCTCCCTCAGGATGCGTGCATCATGGACAGACCCAGGCCACTTGACACTTGAGAAAATGGAAGGGGAACTTTTATATTCTTTTGTGTTGTTTTCTGTTAAAATAAAAAAAAAAAACACTTGAAGTGACCCCACGCTGGCTATTCTACCTGTCTACATAGCTAGTAGCCTACATTGTGATAGCCTATGCCTATCCCATTTTGAGCACTGGTTATCCGGATTTGATAATCCTGAAAAGTTTGTATCTTGATCAGTGTAATCCAATCCAATGTTGCTTTGAAAAAAAAATGCACAAAAATAAACTGGATTACTTGATCCTGGATAGCAAAACATAGGATTTCCAAATCCGGATCAGTTTTATCTGGATTAAACCTTTTGAACAACTGGGCCCAGGCGTGCAGGAAGAACCGTGAATGAAATCTACTGTATTTACAGTTCCATTCTTATAATGGATATGGCTCCGCCATTTTGGATCGGATTGCAATGGGATTGTTGCTAAATGTTCACAGAAGGTAGACACACTGCGCTCCAATCTATGCCAATAATGTTCAGTTTCGTGATAGAGAATCCCGAGAAATAAGATAAATAATTTTTTTTACCAGAGTTTATTCTGGATCCTCTGAGCCCCGCGGATCATGAGTTCTACTGTATACACGTTAGATCTATACACTTATCGATTTTTTCGAATGGTGATCAGGAATTGGAATATACCATTTGGATACCATCTGATGTCAGGTAAGGAATCTATGTTATCAGTGTTAGGATAATCAGACTCGTTTTCGAGGAGATATAAGCTTTTTTGTGATATGTGCTCTATCTGTTTCACTGTAAAATCCATGAGGAAATGAAATCAGCTATTATCAGCGCGCAGCTCGAATGTGCGTGCGTGCACGTATACTATTGATCATCTAGCGTTTATTTGAAAACGATTCATAAATAGGCAGACAAATATCAACGTTCTGGAATATTCCAGTAAAAGGCGATTATCACAGAATGGGCTGTTTTTCACATGAACACGAGTGCTTTTCAAAATGCTCTCAAACGGAAATGAAGCGATAAAAAACCAATCTGCCTTGACAACACTGACTGGAAAATGATTCTTTGATAAGCGACGGGCAGATTAGACACATAGCCATAATTTAAAACATAGATTAGGCGATATTAACGTTAACATTGGCGCCGATGGTGGCATTCAAGCACTAAGTCATGCGCCCACTGGTGCACTGAAAGTGTTAAGAGGTTAATAGAACAACAGAGCAGTGCATCGCTCTTAATACTTTGAACAACAGAGCAGTACAGCAGACATGCCAGTGCTTAGTGATGAGGCAAGGGATGAGCTAGATTCTGATTTCAGCCTGCAGGAGATAACAAGTGCAATAAAATCTTTCCCTAGTGGGAAGGCCGCTGGCCCGGATGGTTATGGGGCGGAATTTTATAAAGCTTACAGTGATATTTTGGCCGCTCTAATTCTTAGAATGATTCAACATTCTATCACAAATACTGTTTTCCCTGACTCCCTCTACGAAGCGAATGTGTGCCTTTTACTCAAAAAAGGTAGGGATGGGACGGATCCAGCAGGTTAAAGGCCTATAAGTTCACAACATTTTAGACAGGTGTTGGCCACTAGGTTGGCTCAGTATCACTGGCGGGGATATAGACGAGGCTGCCGAGGCAGCTGCCTTAGGGCCCGCGGGGGGGGGGACTGAATGGAGCTCCCGTTCATGGGACTGGATCGACAGACTGACTGTGCGTTTGTTTTGATTGTAGGCTCATCCCGTTTTGCCAGTACTGTGGTAGGACTGATATCGTGTGGTTTAGGAACAGGGCGTTTTACACAAATCCAGTGCTCCCTTTCTTGGCTGTGACGTAGCCACGTAAGTTTCTTGTGCCGCGTTCACGTTACGTGGGAAGAAATGGAAGAACCAGCTTCCGACTGGGAAAAACCATTCACGTCAGCCTCCTAGTGGTAATTCCTACTAGGACATATGGGATTTTTTTATAGACCCCGATATCTCCCACTTCGCGTCACGAATTGCGGAAGTATGGATGTGGGCGTTTCATTGAGTCAATGCGTGAAGGCTTCGTTGTAGCAACGAGATGTCCTCTGGTTCTTCCACTTCTTCCCACGTAACGTAAACGCGGCACAAGCAGCGCGGACATAAACAACAAAGATGGCGTCGGTTACGAATAGTTTCAAAGGAAAAAGATCGCTTGCTATTTGTAATAAATGCAATGCAGAAGTTCCACGAGGAGGGAAAGGGGCAACACGCTATAATAAGCTGCCGGCGGGACATTTACTGAGGACCAGCAAGTGTGGATATTATGATTTAACAAGTCCATCTGTCCAGGACGATGACACCATTATTGCAGGTAAGCAGGCAGCCTAGCCGTTTCTAACTTTTTTATAATAATGCAGGACCTGTTGCAGAGGTCTTTATTCGGCATGCAACGACACTCAATGTTTTAGTGGTACACACAGCGGTTAGTTTAGCACACACACCGGAACACACACGCATGCATTGTCTCTTTAGGATCGGAGATGCGATTTGTCTCTGCGATTAACTACTAACGTTATCACACTAGCTTGGATGCTAACCCAGATAGCAAAAAAAATCGTTGAATCAACATTGTGTTTTTGTCAGGCTGAAGATTGGAATCAACATTGATATCAGACATAGAAAATGGCATTGAAAGTGCTCGCTGTAACTGAGGGGTACAATTCCCTGACTGTATTGATAAGTATGGTATTATTAAACCACTACCGCTTGTACTTTAACTTCTGGCCATCCAGTACATGATATAGATATGATGAACACTTTCCCACCTGATGAAACGAAGTCCACACAAATGTATAAATCGAATATTTTATATAGCAAAGGGTATATACAACGTTCACTTAATGACATTTATGATTTGAAATGCACTTGTAAGGCAAATTAGTATTCGTAGGTAAATCAACATTGAATGTCCAATCTCTGGTTACGCAGGGAGCAAGTATACAACCTGGTTCTTTAGGGAACTATAGCAATGGTACTTAAATGATTATAGCTGGATACACTAAAGGGGGGTCCCGCTGGTTGTAAGTCAGTAGGGGGGGGGGGGGTTAGGAGAGCCGCTGGCGGTATCCCATCTGGCCGACGATTTCTTGGGAGAATTCAGAGTGCTGAACACGGTGCCCACAGAACCTCGGTCCGCAGATGAATACAGCTGGGCCCTCTGGTGGACGGTAGCTGCCGGTCCACAACGAAGAGACGTGAGGCGACCTCACTCGGGGTAGAGCGCCGTCTCACCTGGACTCCTCTCGGGGGGTAGTTCCAACACTCAGCAGTGTTGGCCGTTATCCATGGCATAATCAAAGCACCCAAAGCACGTAGATAATCCAAGCCGTGGAAGGCTCGCCGTCGTCCGGGTAAAGTAATCCAATGTACAGGTTCACTCGTCCTGGCCCGGAGCTCCTCGGATGCAAGCACCACACGTGGTCTGCCCAGCCTGGTTAAGACTCCAGATAACGTCAGGAACGATGGGGGTACTGCTCACTTCATAACTCTAACCGAACGATGCACCATACATAATAGACTATTATTAACTTAATAGAAATACGTCCCACTCGACGGTATAGTGCCAAACTATGACAATTCAACTATTAATCCACACGATGTCTCAATGCCTATTCTGAGGCCAAGTAGGCCATACTGCACCACACGTGCGTCGTGGGTGAGGCTTCGCGTCTGTTACTAGGTTGGAGGGTAAAGGACTAATGGACTAAAAGAAAGTTCTACTTTACTTGCGCCATATATATATGCGCTGTGAACAAATAGTACCATTCGTATTTCGCCAGACGTATTCCTACGCGGAACCGGGCTTGTAACGACATGTTCGTCGGCACGATTGAACTTGAACCAAGGGGCTTGGCTGCTGGCGCCAGGTTCTCGTCCAATGGTAGAATGAAACTATTATGGGCTGTTAGTAGACTAAAGGGATATTCAGTGTATATTGTACAAGGAATATACAGGGGATATCAACGATATACAAATACTATTAAATATATATCCATAAATAAATATATATATTCAGTTTAATCTGATCCTTCACAACAGCCGCCCCCTAATTAGTCCCACCTAATTAGCTAAGCAGAGACAGATTAACCGCACTGTCTACCACTCAAGGTCCGCTGTAAGGGTCAGTCAACTCACAAAGTCATGGGGTCATGGTCGTCATCGATAGTGTCTGGGAGTCTGGGCAGTTCTATTAGCCTCGCCACGGGTCGTGTGTAAGTTCGCCCTTGGACGAGCACTTCAGCTGCTCGGACCTTGCCATCGGCACCGGTGATCACTTTGCTTACGCGGCCAGCCGGCCACATAGCTCTGGGTAGTGACTGGTCGATAATCATGACGACTGTTCCTTCTGTCAAATTGTCTCTCTCTTTTACCCACTTCTGGCGGGTCTGTAGAGACGGTAGGTAGTGGAGTAGGAAGCTGTTCCAAAACTTGTCAGCTAGTACTTGACTGTACCTCCACATTCTTCGGCCGTTCGCTTCTTCAGGCCTGTACATTGTCTGGGGTAGCGCGGGGTCTAGCCGCCCCATCAAGAGTGTGTTGGGGGTGACTGGGTCGACATCTGCTACATCACTGGAGACGTAGCCGAGGGGCTTGGAGTTCAATACTCCCTCGATCTCCGTGAGGACTGTCATTAGGACTTCCTCCGCCACAGTCTGGGCCCCAAGCACGGCGTACAGGGCTGTCTTTATAGAACGTACTTCTCGTTCCCAGGTTCCACCGAAGTGGGGTGCGTTCGGGGGATTAAACTGGAAGTCAATCTGGGATGGAGCGAGGTGGGTCTTAAGTTCTGGGCCCATAGCTTGGAAGCTCTCTCTCAGCTCTCTTTCTCCGCCTTTGAAGTTTGTCCCGTGATCAGACAACAATGTCGACGGTTTTCCTTTCCGTGATGTGAATCTTCGGAAGGCCATAAGGAATGAGTCTGTGCTCATGGTTGAAAGGAGTTCGATATGTATCGCTCTGGTGGTCATGCATTTGAATACAATACCCCACCGCTTCTCGGTTCCTCTTCCTTTCTTTATATACAACGGGCCAAAACAGTCCATGCCTGTGGAGTGGAATGGCTTGTCGCCGAGTCGGAGGCGACAGGGAGGTAGGTCAGCCATCCGGGGTATGTTGGGCTGCGCGCGCCACTTTCGGCAGTCTAGACAGGTTCGCTGGAAGCGTTGCACCGCTTCTCTTCCTTGAAGTATCCAATAGCGACGTCTGATCTCCGCGAAGACTCTCTCTGCTCCTGCGTGGTGTACATCCTCGTCGTATTTCTTTATGATCAGCTCTGTGACCTTGTGTCGGCTGTTCAAGACTATCGGGTACTTAACGTCATCCGGTAGATCGGGGTCTCTCCGCAGACGACCACCCACTCTGATGAGATTATGGGCATCGCTCTCGGGTGCCAGGTGGAGCAGTCTGCTGTCTGATGGGACGGGCTTTCCTCCCTGTAGACAGTCTAGCTCATCGGGGAACGAGTCTCTCTGGGCTCGTTGTAGTAGAAGAAGTTCTGCTTCTTCGTAGTCAGCTGCTGAAATGTCAGTGGTGGACTGAATCTCTGGGTGGTGCCACAGGAATGTCTTTAGCTGCGCACTCTGTAGGGTAATGCAATCATCTATGTTGGGGTCTGTGGAGGCGACTGTGCTCAGTCCACAGAACATAGGTTTCTTGTTCTCAGCCTCCTCTTTACTCGCTTCCCGTGGGGTGGGCGTAGGCCACTCTTCTTCCGGGAGCTGGAGGAACTCTGGTCCATCACTGTAGATGTTGCGACGGGTGAGGTCATCTAGGGACATTCCCCGGGTGATGACGTCAGCTGGGTTGTGTTTGGTGTCCACATACCGCCAGCTCGCTGCTTCTGTTAACTCTTGAATCTCGGTAACTCTGACTCCCACGAAGACCTTGTATCTGCATGAATCAGACTTGATCCATGTGAGTACTGTCGTGGAATCTGACCACAAGATTGTTCTGTGCACCGGAATGGTGAGTTCGCGTTGGATTAACGTGGCTAGATGCGCTCCTGCTAGGGCTGCGCAGAGCTCTAGACGCGGGATAGATTGTTGCTTTCGTGGGGCTATTCTTGAGCGAGCCAGGATGAAAGCAGTGTGTATCTCTCCTCCCTTCTCTTGGGCACGCAAGTAGGCCACCGATCCATAGGCTACTTCGGAGGCGTCACTGAAGACGTGTAGATCCATCTTGCATGTCTCTGGCCTCACTGTGGGTGGGAAGTAGCTGCGGCGTATATTGACGCCTGGGAGTGAGCGGAGCTCCGTCTCCCACTCTCTCCATGTGGAGGCAAGGTGTGCGGGTATTGGGTCGTCCCAGCCCTGGTCCTTGTCCCATAGTGCTCGTACAATCATCTTTGCCCTGGTGGTGTAAGGTAGAATACATCCCAACGGGTCATATTGTCTGGCGAGTGTTCTGTACACACTCCGTCTGGTGGTCGGTGTGGCAATGTATGACGCCGTGGATGGCTGATACATCGGCGAGCGTTGGGGGAGAGGCCTCCTAGGCGAGTCTCCTCTTGCGCCTCTCTGTGGGCTGGTACCGGCAGGGTACCATGGCCCGCTGGTCCAGGTGCTATTCCTCGGGGCTGGTCGTGCGTCATGCTCACCCGTGAATAGAGTCGGGGGTCTGTAGCGCAGCGCCGCGGGGGTATAGCCTGGGCTGTACTGGACCTCCTGGTCCGGTGGAGTACTGTGCTGTCGTCGGGCTTGGTTCTCCTCCTCTCCCTCTTCTTCTTCTATCAGGTCCTCTAGATCCTGTAGTCGTTTATTTAGCTTCTCCGCAGTGTATGCCGCTCCTTCCTTGTAGCTGGGTCTCGCTTGGACCGGTCGGGGAAGGGGGTCTGCGGGGGGTATAGGCTTGGTCTGTTGGTCAAGTTCAGGGTCGCTTGCTCGGTTAGGAGACGCTGCCCTTGACTGTTGTCTCGACGAGTTCCTTGAACCCCTGGCGGAAGGAGAGGGTGTTGCCCTGGGGATCAGCCGCTTCATTAGCCGCGCCCGTAACTTGTCGCGCTCGGCTTGTAGTCTGTCGCGCTCGGTTTCGCGCTGGATGAGATCTGCTTCTCTTTGGGCACCGGCAGCGGCGCGCTGGGCGTCGGCCCGGTCTCTTGCCATATTCATTTCCGTCTGAAGGCGTCTCATCTCCAGGCGGATGCGCTCTTCTTCGCTCCGTTGCTGTGTCTGGAGTCGATCGTGTTCACCCTGAAGTCGATCGCGTTCACCCTGAAGTCGATCGCGTTCGGTAGAGGCTGTCATGCTGACGAGGAACGCCTGTGATAGCATCCTCTCCGCTTCGCTGGGGGAAGACGGTTGTAGAGGTGAGCCGCTCCTGGCGGTACTCGTTGGGGAGTCCCGGAGCTCTATTTCCTCGGCGCTCTCCTCCTCTTCGTCCGTGCAGAGTTCTCTCTCTGTAGGGTTGTCTTCCTCCCGGGGCTGGTCGGGGACTACTTCTTCGGTATTGGCGGGGGGTAAAGGCATGTCAGCTCCCTCCTGGTCCCCACCGTGAGCTTGGTCAGTTACATTAGAACCCACTAGGGCCTCTATGGTCGGGGTAACCTGTTCGTTAAGGGCAGACATAATTTTACTTTCTACTTTTACCGCGTTTAACGTTTGTCGAAGGCTAGATAGTTGACTGACAGCGTAGTCCTCTAAGTACTGAGGTGGCTGTCGTCTGCGCTGCGGGCGTTCTACGTTAGGAGGACCGTTTCGTGGAGTGTTCATCATAGGCCATTTCAATATTAATAACACTATATTAATATTACACTAGTTACCATCCGGCTCGAAGGACCAATTGTAACTGAGGGGTACAATTCCCTGACTGTATTGATAAGTATGGTATTATTAAACCACTACCGCTTGTACTTTAACTTCTGGCCATCCAGTACATGATATAGATATGATGAACACTTTCCCACCTGATGAAACGAAGTCCACACAAATGTATAAATCGAATATTTTATATAGCAAAGGGTATATACAACGTTCACTTAATGACATTTATGATTTGAAATGCACTTGTAAGGCAAATGAGTATTCGTAGGTAAATCAACATTGAATGTCCAATCTCTGGTTACGCAGGGAGCAAGTATACAACCTGGTTCTTTAGGGAACTATAGCAATGGTACTTAAATGATTATAGCTGGATACACTAAAGGGGGGGTCCCGCTGGTTGTAAGTCAGTAGGGGGGGGGGTTAGGAGAGCCGCTGGCGGTATCCCATCTGGCCGACGATTTCTTGGGAGAATTCAGAGTGCTGAACACGGTGCCCACAGAACCTCGGTCCGCAGATGAATACAGCTGGGCCCTCTGGTGGACGGTAGCTGCCGGTCCACAACGAAGAGACGTGAGGCGACCTCACTCGGGGTAGAGCGCCGTCTCACCTGGACTCCTCTCGGGGGGTAGTTCCAACACTCAGCAGTGTTGGCCGTTATCCATGGCATAATCAAAGCACCCAAAGCACGTAGATAATCCAAGCCGTGGAAGGCTCGCCGTCGTCCGGGTAAAGTAATCCAATGTACAGGTTCACTCGTCCTGGCCCGGAGCTCCTCGGATGCAAGCACCACACGTGGTCTGCCCAGCCTGGTTAAGACTCCAGATAACGTCAGGAACGATGGGGGTACTGCTCACTTCATAACTCTAACCGAACGATGCACCATACATAATAGACTATTATTAACTTAATAGAAATACGTCCCACTCGACGGTATAGTGCCAAACTATGACAATTCAACTATTAATCCACACGATGTCTCAATGCCTATTCTGAGGCCAAGTAGGCCATACTGCACCACACGTGCGTCGTGGGTGAGGCTTCGCGTCTGTTACTAGGTTGGAGGGTAAAGGACTAATGGACTAAAAGAAAGTTCTACTTTACTTGCGCCATATATATATGCGCTGTGAACAAATAGTACCATTCGTATTTCGCCAGACGTATTCCTACGCGGAACCGGGCTTGTAACGGCATGTTCGTCGGCACGATTGAACTTGAACCAAGGGGCTTGGCTGCTGGCGCCAGGTTCTCGTCCAATGGTAGAATGAAACTATTATGGGCTGTTAGTAGACTAAAGGGATATTCAGTGTATATTGTACAAGGAATATACAGGGGATATCAACGATATACAAATACTATTAAATATATATCCATAAATAAATATATATATTCAGTTTAATCTGATCCTTCACAACACTCGCTATGATCAACATGGAAAGAACATTGGATTTTCAACCAAAATTTAGAAACTTCAATTTTAAAGCCGACAATGAATCAACGTTGATTCAACTATGATATGATCAACATTGAAATAATGTAGCATTGCATCAACATTGATTCAACTATATATATATATTGCATTATACATTGAAATAATGATATTATTGAATGACCATTTCAGCACTTTTTCAACCTTCCTCTGTATGCTTTTAATATGCCTCATTAATAAAGAAAAATAATCACTTTACATCTAAATTATATTATTAGTTGTAGTTCCACCGGGAGCATGCTAAAAGGTGTCTACTAGTGACATTACTGCCATATGCCTGAATGACAGTGATGTCACTGATAGACAGGCTTGGAGCAACCCCTGCAGAACTTTAAAACACCAAATAGAGTAAAGTGATTATTTTTGGCTTAAATGAGACATATTAAAAACATACAGATTAAGGTTGAAACATGCTGAAATGGTCCATATGCTTTACTGCAGTGGTTCTCAACCTTTTTATACAAAGACCTCACAGGAAAAATATTTGGGGACTCCAAACTTGATTATAATTATGCCATTCTAGGTGAATATTCGAAAATATGTTTCAAGCTTGTAGATCGGCTATTTCGAATTTTTTTCTTCTTCAAGAAACCAAGGTTGAGAACAGCTGCTTTATGACATGCTCTATGAACAAAGAAACAGACAATTTATTGCTTTAACCATTTATTAAAGCCAATTAATTCGCACATACATATTCTTTGAAATGCCTGAGTTCAATTTGGATTTAGTATCACCAGGCGTGCATGAGAACAGATAATGAAATCTACTGTAATGTACAGTAGCTTTTTTATTTTATCAGGGTGGCACCATTGAAACTATTTAATGATGCGTGTCCCTTCTCTTTCTATTAGACTTCGATGCCAACTATGCACGTGGCTCCAGATCAGCTGACTTCAGCTGACTCCCCCATACACAATGACTGAATAATAACAGTTATTGAAAATATTCATACAGAACTCTGAACCTTTGCACATACATATTCTCTTTGAAATGCCTGAGTTCAATTTGGATTTAGTATCACCAGGCGTGCATGAGAACAGATAATGAAATCTACTGTAATGTACAGTAGCTTTTTTATTTTATCAGGGTGGCACCATTGAAACAATTTAATGATGCGTGTCCCTTCTCTTTCTATTAGACTTCGATGCCAACTACGCACATGGCTCCAGATCAGCTGACATTCAGCTGACTCTCCCATACACAATGACCGAATAATAACAGTTATTGAAAATATTCATACAGAACTCTGAACCTTCGCACATACATATTCTCTTTGAAATGCCTGAGTTCAATTTGGATTTAGTATCACCAGGCGTGCATGATAACAGATAATGAAATCTACTGTAATGTACAGTAGCTTTTTTATTTTATCAGGGTGGCACCATTGAAACTATTTAATGATGCGTGTCCCTTCTCTTTCTATTAGACTTCGATGCCAACTATGCATGTGGCTCCAGATCAGCTGACTTCAGCTGACTCCCCCATACACAATGACCGAATAATAACAGTTATTGAAAATATTCATACAGAACTCTGAACCTTGAACCCCTATAGAATCTTCCAGGAAGTGTTGTTTTCCAAAATTCCAACGCAGAATCAAATCTAAAAGTTAAATCTATCTAAAAACACTTTTACCTATTGCTAAACTAAGTATAATACTTCAGAGTATTATAGAGACACATTAGAGATGTACATCTATATAATATATTCACATCCACACTATAAATAGCATCCATTAATCCATCATTAATCATCACTCCATTCAGACTACCGTCTACTGACAACCTTCTGAACTTGAATAAGCATGCAAAACCAACAATTAGCATTTCAGCCGAAACTTTTCTCTTTTGTTCTCACCATTATAGACTCTGTTTAATGGGAATCGAGTCAATTACAATGACTGACAGAGAGGAGGGGTGTGGGTGGGGTGGTGGGGGAGCAAATAGGGGGTGGTCAGGAGGGGGGCTGAGTCTAAACTAGGGGTGGTCCTGAGGGGGGCTGAGTCTCAACTAGGGGGTGGTCCTGAGGGGGGCTGAGTCTCAACTAGGGGGTGGTCCTGAGGGGGGCTGAGTCTCAACTAGGGGTGGTCTGGAGGGGGGCTGAGTCTAAACTAGGGGGTGGTCCTGAGGGGGGCTGAGTCTCAACTAGGGGGTGGTCCTGAGGGGGGCTGAGTCTCAACTAGGGGGTGGTCCTGAGGGGGGCTGAGTCTCAACTAGGGGTGGTCTGGAGGGGGGCTGAGTCTCAACTAGGGGTGGTCTGGAGGGGGGCTGAGTCTAAACTAGGGGGTGGTCCTGAGGGGGGCTGAGTCTCAACTAGGGGTGGTCTGGAGGTGGGCTGAGTCTAAACTAGGGGGTGGTCCTGAGGGGGGCTGAGTCTCAACTAGGGGTGGTCTGGAGGGGGGCTGAGTCTCAACTAGGGGTGGTTTGGAGGGGGGCTGAGTCTAAACTAGGGGGTGGTCCTGAGGGGGGCTGAGTCTCAACTAGGGGTGGTCTGGAGGGGGGCTGAGTCTAAACTAGGGGGTGGTCCTGAGGGGGGCTGAGTCTCAACAAGGGGTGGTCTGGAGGGGGGCTGAATCTAAACTAGGGGGTGGTCCTGAGGGGGGCTGAGTCTCAACTAGGGGGTGGTCCTGAGGGGGGCTGAGTCTCAACTAGGGGGTGGTCCTGAGGGGGGCTGAGTCTCAACTAGGGGGTGGTCCTGAGGGGGGCTGAGTCTCAACTAGGGGTGGTCTGGAGGGGGGCTGAGTCTAAACTAGGGGGTGGTCCTGAGGGGGGCTGAGTCTCAACTAGGGGGTGGTCCTGAGGGGGGCTGAGTCTAAACTAGGGGGTGGTCCTGAGGGGGGCTGAGTCTCAACTAGAGGTGGTCTGGAGGGGGGCTGAGTCTAAACTAGGGGGGGGTCCTGAGGGGGGCTGAGTCTCAACTAGGGGTGGTCTGGAGGGGGGCTGAGTCTCAACTAGGGGTGGTCTGGAGGGGGGCTGAGTCTAAACTAGGGGGTGGTCCTGAGGGGGGCTGAGTCTCAACTAGGGGGTGGTCCTGAGGGGGGCTGAGTCTAAACTAGGGGGTGGTCCTGAGGGGGGCTGAGTCTCAACTAGGGGTGGTCTGGAGGGGGGCTGAGTCTAAACTAGGGGGTGGTCCTGAGGGGGGCTGAGTCTAAACTAGGGGGTGGTCCTGAGGGGGGCTGAGTCTCAACTAGGGGTGGTCTGGAGGGGGGCTGAGTCTAAACTAGGGGGTGGTCCTGAGGGGGGCTGAGTCTCAACTAGGGGGTGGTCCTGAGGGGGGCTGAGTCTAAACTAGGGGGTGGTCCTGAGGGGGGCTGAGTCTAAACTAGGGGGTGGTCCTGAGGGGGGCTGAGTCTCAACTAGGGGTGGTCTGGAGGGGGGCTGAGTCTAAACTAGGGGGTGGTCCTGAGGGGGGCTGAGTCTCAACTAGGGGGTGGTCCTGAGGGGGGCTGAGTCTAAACTAGGGGGTGGTCCTGAGGGGGGCTGAGTCTAAACTAGGGGGTGGTCCTGAGGGGGGCTGAGTCTAAACTAGGGGGTGGTCCTGAGGGGGGCTGAGTCTCAACTAGGGGGTGGTCCTGAGGGGGGCTGAGTCTAAACTAGGGGGTGGTCCTGAGGGGGGCTGAGTCTCAACTAGGGGTGGTCTGGAGGGGGGCTGAGTCTAAACTAGGGGGTGGTCCTGAGGGGGGCTGAGTCTCAACTAGGGGGTGGTCCTGAGGGGGGCTGAGTCTAAACTAGGGGGTGGTCCTGAGGGGGGCTGAGTCTAAACTAGGGGGTGGTCCTGGAGGCTAAATTAGGGGGTGGTCCTGGAGGCCAAACTAGGGGCTAAACATATGCACACACGCACGCATGCACGCGACAGCTGCAACCAGAGATGCTGGAGATAAATGTTGCCCCTGGATCAGCTTCCAATGATCCAACTCCCATTAAACCCACTGTCCTCCAAACCATTTGTCCTTTTAAGTCTTTGTCTTTCTTCGTATCCCGCCATTCCTCTCAGGTGCATAACGCAGCCACTTCTGCAGTGCATCTCTGTATATCAAGTCAGTCAACTTGCAGCCGCTGGGAAAAAAGAAAAAAAGAATACTTAAAGATAAACAAGAAAGCTGCAGTGGGCACGTTCCATTCCAAAGTGAACAGTGTCCTTTTTAGTGTACTAGATTTTCAGGTGGCCTTAGGTGCATTTTCAACCTCATAGTCATATAATTGATCCACACTAATGCTCGTAAAAAATCTTATTGTGAGCATTACAGAGGACCACTTATATGACGTTAAGGTTGGAAATGGGTGAGGTGTTTCTTTAAGAGTGGTTGCATGTTCCATCAGGCTCATTCCATGGTGATAAAAATGCATCCATTCGTATTTACTTGAGATAAAAGTGAAAATACTTAATTAAATGAAATATCCATCATCAAAATAGCTAAATCCACTGTAGTAAACCTAGTATTTTGAGGTGCAGATTGACTCACCAAACATGCAGTCCTGCATCAGTGTGTCCTTGAAGGCCCTCTTCGGTCCCTTTCCCGCCCAGTTGAAGATGCATGCTAGACAGTTTGTCATTGTAGCGGATAGCATTCGCCGGATCATATTTTCTGAGTTGGTCCCTCCGATTAATGCCAGGCGGGTTGTCTTAACAGATTGGAGAGGAAAAAAAGTGAGTGTGCTAAAGTGTACATTGTACTATGTCAAATGGACAGAATATGATGTTTTAAGTACACATTTTAAGACTTTTTTTTTATTAACTCTAAAGAAAGACCATTACTGTGTCAAAACTAATCAACAAACAATACCATCAAACAAATTAGCTAAATGAATTGTCAAATATTGACTAAGAAATAAATATCATCCCGCATATCATTGCAAGGCTATTTTCACAACATTTCTATGCCAAGCACACATCCAAGCAAAAAACTAAATAAATGCCTCCACTCCTACAATTCAGACATTATAAACACTTAGATTTCAAACAATAAATTTAAGAAAATACAAAAATTTTCACTATCTTTCGACGGACTGTTTCGTCCTTCAGTGCAGCTTCAGCCTCATCAAACTGCTCCTCATTGGTGAGTGGCAGCACAATGGGGAAGTTCTCTTCTCTCTGTGATTCAGGTCCAGCTCCGTGATCGTTAAAGGTGGATTTAGCCATTTCAGTCTTCAGAAACTGAACGTCATGTGAAATTTGCTTCACCTCCACGAGTAGCTCTGCAAGCATCCTGGTGTTTTTGTTGGCAGCAAGGTCTTGAAGAAAAACAATTGGTTTTACATTAAATTTCAAGGATAGATTCACCATTTCAATCATTTAGAATGACACTAAGCAATAAGAGCCTTCAGCACATTCAAATCACGTCTAATTAAAGGGATCATCACATGACAACAACGTTACTATTTACATTTAAATGTGACGCTTAAGTCTTTGCACCCCTAACTTATAGTAACCATTAAGTGCTTAAATATTAAGCCTATAAACACCATGACAAATTACATGAAAAAAAACAGTGACAAAGACTGTAAAGTCACAAGGGACATGTTTCTCAATGCATCAGAAAATGATACTTGCCTTGTAACATTTGACTGGGCTCTCCATGGAATCTTCCCCGCGGCGTTTCAGGAGCTGAAGCTGAAGAAATCAACATGGCATCAGCATTGCACATTAGGTCATTGTGTATGGGGGAGGCGGGGGGTAAAGTGGAATATAGGCATCTTTACCCAGGCGATGTGAGCTGAAGTCAGCTGATCTGGAGCCACGTGCATAGTTGGCATTGAAGTCTAATAGAAAGAGAATAAAGGACACACATCATTGTTTACATTGAACACGAATTATGGAATTTTACCCAAAAAAACAACATTTAAGATGAGAAATGCATACCATTCCTTGCTCGCTCTGATGGCACAGTGTGGTAGGGGCTGGAGTTATACATTGGCTTTCCTAGAGAAAGAGCGACAGAATTAACAAAATAAGGTAAGCACCATCAAAGTATCAATGAGCACCATATACAGTAGCAAGCAAAAGACATACCATTCCTTACTTGTCCAGTGTGGTTCCCTCCTGAAATGGATTAAAATAACCGTAATTAGTCACTGTAAAATACAAGTTCTCATATAATATCATGCCAACATTAACAGCTCATTGCAAAATAGTGAGACACTGAATAAGCTACTTGTTGTGAAGGGCCAGATTAAACCGAATATATATATTTATTTATATATATTTAATTGTATTTGTATATTCTCTAATATTCCCTGATATCCCTTGTATATTCCTTGTACAATATGCATTGAATATCCATTCTAGCCTACTGAACATCCCATAATAGTCTCCATTCTACTATTGGTCGAGACCTTGGTGCCAGGCTGCCATACCCCTCAGACCCAGTTCAAACGTACCGCTCGACATGTACGAACAAGTCCTAGTTCCGCGTAGGAATTTGGCTACCGCACCACTAATGGGACTATTTGTTCATAGTGCGTATATATACTGCGCTACTAAAGTAGGACTTTCTTTTCAGTCCAGTTTCTTACCCTCCAATAGAGTCACAGACGTAAAGCCTCCCCGCGATGCCACGTGTGGGAGTAAGGCCAAGTTCGGCCTACCATCGGTATTGAGACATCGTGTATATTAATATTTGAATAGTCATATTTGGCACTATATCGTCGAGTTGGACGTAGTCTATTAAGCTAATAATAGTCTGTTAATATATAGTGCTTCGTGCGGTGAGAATACTACCGTAGTCAGTACCCCATCGTTTCGGGCAGAGAACTGGCTGCTTACCCAGGGTGGTTGACCCTATGTGAAGCTGCACCCGAGGAGCCCCAGAGCCGACGAGCGAGTGGACCTGTATACCGGATTATTCTACCGACAACAGCCCGCCTTCCCAGGCACGGATTATGCTTTGGATACGTTGATTATTCTATGGATAAAGACCCCCGACACTACCGTGTGTTGGAACCCCCCCCCCTGGAGAGGACGCAAGGTGAGGAGACGCTCTGCAAGACGAGGTCTCTCCACATCTCTCCCCCGTGGACCGGAGAGAGCCGGCCCACAAAGAGTCCACCTGCTTTCATCTGTGGTCCAAGGATCGCCGGCGCATTGAACGGCACTACAGTGGGTTCACCTGGGATACCCTTGGCCGGACAAGGCAGCTGGATTCTACCCCCCCCCCCCCCTCCTACTCCTGTCGGCTTACAAGCGACCGGATTAACCCCCTCTAGTGTATCCAGCCTATAATCATTAAAGTATCATTGCTGTTATTCCTTAACTATTCCAGGTCGTATATTTACCACCTGCGCCTTCAGAGATTGGACATTATCTATTGATATACCGACGAATACTCCTTGCCATAAAAGTGCATACTATTTCAATTCATAAATGTAATTAAGTGACTAAGTGCTTATTCTACACACCATCGCTGTGTAGGAAATAAAGACCTGTTTCTAATTCGTACATTTGTGTTGGATCCGTTTCATCTACGTGAGAGTGTTCATGATAATATATTTATGCCGTGTACTGGGTGGCCGAATATTAAGTACAAAGGTAGTGGTAGTAAGTATCATATCTAGTAATACAGTCAGGGAATTGTACCCCTCAGTTACAATTGGTCCTTCGAGCCGGAGGGTAATTAGTGTAATATTAATATAGTGTTATTAATATTGAAATGGCCTATGATGAACACTCCACGAAACGATCCTCCTAACCAACGCCCGCAGCGCGAACGACGGCTCCCTCAGTACTTAGAGGCTTACGCTGTCAGTCAACAACCTAGTCTTCTACTAACAGTAAACGCGGTAAAACTAGAAAGTAAAAGTATGTCTAACCCCAACGCCCAGACTACCCCGACCATAGAGGCCCCTACGGGCTCTAATGTAACTGACCAAGTTCACGGTGGGGACCAGTGGGAACCAGACATGACTTCACACCCCGCCAGTACTGAAGAAGTAGTCCCCGATGAGTCCCGGGAGGAATACAACGCTACCGAGAGAGAACTCGGCACGGAAGAAGACGGGGAGAGCACCGTGGAGATAGAGCTCCAAGGCTCCGCAAGGAGTACCCCGAGGGAAGGCTCCCCTATACAACCGCCTTCTCCCAGCGAGGCAGAGAGGACCCTAAAGCAGGCCTTCCTCATCAGCCTGAACGCCGCTGCTGAACGCGACCGACTGCAGATCCAGCAGCGAAGCGAACACGAGCAGATACGTCTAGAAATAAGACGCATTCAGATGGAAGAGAATGTGGCCCGAGAACGAGCCGGTGCTCAACGGGACGCAGCGCGCGACAGACAGCAGTCGCAACTAATAGAACAGCTGATCAGACGGACAACACCCTCTCCCTCCGCCAGAGGCTCCAGGAACTCGTCTAGACACACCTCCAGGGCGGCATCCCCTAGCCGAGTAAACAACCCTGAACTTGACCAACAGACGAGGTCTATACCCCCCACAGACCACCTCCCCCCACCGGTCCAAGCGAGACCTAGCAACCGGGAAGGAGCAGCATATCCTGTGGAGAGGCTAAACCAGAGACTACAAGCACTGGATGACCTAACTGAAGACGAAGAGGAAGAGGAGGAGAACCGCGCCCGAAGACAGCACAGTACTCTACCGGACCAGGAGGTCCGGTACAGCCCAGGCTATACTCCCGCGGAGCTGCGCTACAGACCCCCGACTCTATACACGGGTGAGCACGACGCACGACCCGCACCGAGGAACAGCACCTGGACAAGCGGGCCATGGTACACTGCCGGTACCAGCCCATACCAAGGAGCGGGAGGAGACTCGCCTAGGAGGCCTCTCCCCCAACGCTCGCCGATGTATCCACAGTCAGCGTCATACATTGGCACGCCTATGGTACCCGACTTCACCCAAGAGAACCGGGCCCAGTATACAGAACTCCGCATGTGTCTGGAGACCATGTTGGTGGATGTATTGGATGAACGCCACAAATACGCCATCCTACTGCAGCACTTAAAGGTGCCCCGCGCACATAATATAGCGCTCGCCTACGCGACTTCCACCACCCCATACACAGCAGCGCTGGTAGCATTGGACCAGAGGTATGGGCGCATATGGGATTACGTGATCCAGGAGATCCGACACATCGACCGCTTACCCCCAGCAATAGACAATCGAGCACTGGACGACCTGTCCATCAGAGTGCAGTCCCTGGTAGGGATGTTGGGAGCGCAAAGAGAGAAGGGGAAGTATGAACTTTACGCCAACTCAAATGTGGAAAGGATCCTGGAGAAGCTGTCGCCCGCTCGTCAGGAGCGCTTTAGGCGGCAGAGGGACCACAGAGACCCGAATGGCCCTGAACCGAACCTCCTCGATCTAGCAGACTTCCTGGCGAGAGAAGTCAGCAGCCTACGGCTAGATACATTCGGACGGAGCACCCCTGGCTCCAGAGAAGGAACCAGACGACTAAATGATGGAAGAAGATCGGTGACTGTGATGCACCAATCGGAGTCAGTACTGAGCAGCAGGAGCCACAGTACCCCCTCCAGAACGGAGAAGTGGAAGATAGTGTGCCCCTACTGTGAGAAAGAACACTGGCTAGCGCAATGTGACTCCTTCCCCAAGCTGAACGCGGAGGAAGCAGGTCAATGGATAAAGTCCAACAAGCTCTGTTTTCGCTGTGCGCGCTCACACATGGCAGCCGAATGCCGCTTAAAGAAAAGGTGCACCAAGTGCGATGGAGCCCATCTGGACATACTTCACGACAGTAACAGACGGCGCCCTTCACCTGCACCATCCAGCCGCAAAGCGAGCGTCATGTACATCGATCCCGCCAGCAGCAGTGGAGCCAGAGTACTCCTAAAAGTAGTGCGTGTGACACTAAGCTACCAGAATAAAGTCCTGGACACTTACGCCGTCCTCGATGACGGGTCAGAGAAGACCCTGCTGCTCGCCTCCGCTGCGGCCCAGCTAGGGCTGCGGGGAAGCGAAACCCAAATGACAATTCGGACAATAAGACGAGATTTGAAGACGATAAAGGGCAAGAATGTCTCATTCTCTATCGCAGCAAGCGGCCAGCCTGAGCGACGGTACCAGATTGCAGACGCTTTCACCAGCCAAGAAATAGGACTGTCGCGGTACACATACCCCGTCGCCAAGCTGATGGAGAAATATGCACATCTGCGCAAGTTACCGATCCCGCTCATAGACAATGCTATGCCGACCCTGTTGATAGGCTCCGACCATGCAGACCTCATTGTCCCGATAGACCGGGTTCATACCGGACCCCGAGGCTGTCCTGCAGCAGTCGAGACCCGTTTGGGATGGACTCTCCAAGGCCCGCTCGCCAAATCTCTCAACCGAAGTACAGCCACTAGATGTCTCCACTCCCGAGTCACAGAGGGAGAAACCGCACTCCTGCAACACGTAGAGCGGCTATGGAGCTTGGAACAAATGCCCTTTAAGAATGGAAAGAAAGACATTTGCTCTAAAGATGACATTTACGCCATTCACCTCCTCGAGACAGGGACCAAGAGAGTCCCGGTCAACGGCGTGTTGAGATACGCCACGCCACTCCTGCGGCGAGAAGGAATGCCTACTTTCCACGCCAAGACAGACGCCATAGAACGGTACCTGCTGAACACGGAGCGGCGCTTAGCCAAGAACCCCGCCCAAGAGAGTGTATACCGCGCTGAGATTGAGAAGCTCATCACAGCGGGACACGTCACAAAGATGGACATTAAAGAGGCTGACCAGACCACTGAATCGTGGTACGTGCCCCACCACAAGGTCCATCACAACGGTAAAGACCGCATAGTATTTAACTGCAGCTACCAGATCGGATCCCAAAATCTGAATAAAGAGTTACTGCCCGGTCCCACACTCGGCCCCTCCCTACTCGGCGTTCTACTCCGCTTCCGCCAGGAAAAGGTGGCCATCAGCGGGGACATTAAAGGAATGTTCCTGCAGGTGAGATTAGTAGAGGCGGACAAGCCCCTGTTACGGTTCCTATGGAGAGAGAAGCCAGGAGATGAGCACCCAGCCATCTACCAATGGGAAGTCCTCCCCTTCGGAACGACGTGCAGCCCCTGCTGTGCGACATTTGCACTACAGAAACATGTAGCAGAGGACCCAGCAGCGGACGAAGAGGTCCGACACAGCGTAAAGAACAGCTTCTACGTAGACAACTGTCTACAAAGCCTTTCAACCCAGGAAGAAGCCGAGGCTCTCCTGATTAAACTCCGCGCCTCATTGATCAAAGGCGGCTTTGATCTCAGGCAGTGGGCCAGCAGCGATCCGCAAGTACTGCGCAGCCTCTCCTCCGAGGACAAGGCAGCCAGCAGCGAGACCTGGATGGCTACAATCCCGGGAGAAGCCCAGGAGATGACCCTGGGATTGGTGTGGCGATTCAAAACAGATTCGCTTCACTACAGACACAAGCCCCTGACTACGGAGCAGGGAAGGCCGGCGGCGGCGCCGACCACCAGACGGAGTGTGTACACAACACTCGCCCGACAATATGACCCGCTAGGATGTATTCTACCGTACACCACCAGGGCAAAAATGATTGTACGAGCATTGTGGGACAAGGACCAGGGCTGGGACGACCCCATTCCCGCACACCTTGCATCCACCTGGAGAGAGTGGGAGATGGAGCTCCACTCACTCCCAGGCGTTAATATGCGCCGAAGCTACTTCCCACCCACGGTGAGGCCAGAGACATGTAAAATGGACTTACACGTCTTCAGTGACGCCTCAGAGGTCGCATACGGATCAGTAGCCTACTTGCGGGCCCAAGACCAGGGGGGAGAGATCTACACAGCATTTGTCCTCGCCCGCTCGAGAATAGCCCCACGCAAGCAACAATCTATCCCACGTCTAGAGCTCTGCGCAGCCCTAGCCGGAGCGCACCTAGCCACGCTCATCCAACGTGAGCTCACCATACCGGTGTCTAGAACAATCCTGTGGTCAGATTCCACGACGGTACTCGCCTGGATCAAATCGGACTCATGCAAGTACAAAGTCTTCGTGGGAGTCAGAGTCACCGAGATTCAAGACTTAACCGAAGAGTTAACCGGAGAAACAGAGTGGCGCTTCGTTGATACAAAACAGAACCCAGCTGACGTCATCACCCGGGGGATGCCCCTGGATGACCTCACCCGTCGCAATGTCTACAGTGACGGCCCCGCATTCCTAAGACTCCCGGAAGGACAGTGGCCCATGCCTATCCCGAGGGAAGCAAGTCCAGAGGAGGTGGAAATTAAGAAGTCTGTGTTCTGTGGATTGAGCACCGTAGCCTCCACCGACCCTAACATAAACGATTGCACGTCCATAGAGAGTGCACAACAAAGAACATTCCTGCGGTACCACCCGGAGTGCAAGTCCCCCGCTGATATGTCAGCGGCTAACTACGAGGAAGCAGAATTGCTTCTACTGCAGCGAGCCCAGAGAGACTCGTTCCCCGATGAATTGGCCTGTCTACAGGGAGGAAAGCCCGTCCCATCCGACAGCAGATTAATTCACCTGGCCCCCGAGAGCGACGCTCACACCCTCATCAGAGTGGGTGGTCGCCTACGCAGAGCCCCCAATCTACCGGATGACATTAAATACCCGATCGTATTGAACAGCCGACACAAGGTCACAGAGCTGATTATAAAGAAATACGATGAGGATGTACATCACGCAGGAGCAGAAAGAGTCTTCGCGGAAATCAGACGTCGTTACTGGATCCTACAAGGAAGAGAGGCGGTACGACGCTTCCAACGAACATGTCTAGACTGCCGCAAGTGGCGCGCGCAGCCCAGCATACCAAGGATGGCTGACCTTCCTCCATGTCGCCTCCGAATCGGTGACAAGCCATTCCACTCAACGGGTATGGACTGCTTTGGCCCGCTGCACATAAAGAAAGGAAGAGGAACCGAGAAGCGGTGGGGTATTGTATTCAAATGCATGACCACCAGAGCGATACACATCGAGCTTCTCCCGACCATGAGCACAGACTCATTCCTTATGGCCTTCCGTAGATTCATATCACGGAAAGGAAGACCGTCTACCCTATTGTCCGATCATGGGACAAACTTTAAATGCGGCGAAAGAGAGCTGAGAGAGAGCTTCCAAGCTATGGGCCCAGAACTTAAGACCCACCTCGCTCCAGCACAGGTTGATTTCCAATTCAACCCCCCAAACGCACCCCACTTCGGTGGCACTTGGGAACGAGAAGTGCGCTCCATAAAGACAGCCCTGTACGCAGTACTTGGGGCCCAGACTGTGGCGGAAGAAGTCCTAATGACAGTCCTCACGGAGATTGAGGGAGTACTTAACTCGAAGCCCCTCGGATATGTCTCCAGTGATGTGGCGGATATCGACCCAGTTACCCCCAACACACTCCTGATGGGGCGGCTAGATCCCACATTACCCCAGACAATGTACCGGCCTGAAGAAGCGAACGGCCGACGAATGTGGAGGTACAGCCAAGTATTAGCCGACAAGTTTTGGAACAGTTTCCTACTGCACTACCTACCGTCTCTACAGACCCGCCAGAAGTGGGTAAAGGAGAGAGACAATTTGACAGAAGGAACAGTCGTCATGATTATTGATCAATCACTGCCCAGAGCTATGTGGCCGGCCGGCCGCGTAAGCAAAGTGATCACCGGTGCCGACGGCAAGGTCCGAGCAGCTGAAGTGCTCGTCCAGGGTCGCACTTACACCCGTCCCGTGGCAAGGCTCATAGAACTGCCTCGACTCCCAGACACAATCGATGATGACCATGACCCTACAACCCTATGACTTTGTGAAGTTGACTGACCCCTACAGCAAACCCTTATGTGTAAATAGACAACGCAATTAATCTGTCTCCGTTTAACTGATTAGGTCTGGGACCTATTCAGGGGGTGGCTGTTGTGAAGGGCCAGATTAAACCGAATATATATATTTATTTATATATATATATTTAATTGTATTTGTATATTCTCTAATATTCCCTGATATCCCTTGTATATTCCTTGTACAATATGCATTGAATATCCATTCTAGCCTACTGAACATCCCATAATAGTCTCCATTCTACTATTGGTCGAGACCTTGGTGCCAGGCTGCCATACCCCTCAGACCCAGTTCAAACGTACCGCTCGACATGTACGAACAAGTCCTAGTTCCGCGTAGGAATTTGGCTACCGCACCACTAATGGAACTATTTGTTCATAGTGCGTATATATACTGCGCTACTAAAGTAGGACTTTCTTTTCAGTCCAGTTTCTTACCCTCCAATAGAGTCACAGACGTAAAGCCTCCCCGCGATGCCACGTGTGGGAGTAAGGCCAAGTTCGGCCTACCATCGGTATTGAGACATCGTGTATATTAATATTTGAATAGTCATATTTGGCACTATATCGTCGAGTTGGACGTAGTCTATTAAGCTAATAATAGTCTGTTAATATATAGTGCTTCGTGCGGTGAGAATACTACCGTAGTCAGTACCCCATCGTTTCGGGCAGAGAACTGGCTGCTTACCCAGGGTGGTTGACCCTATGTGAAGCTGCACCCGAGGAGCCCCAGAGCCGACGAGCGAGTGGACCTGTATACCGGATTATTCTACCGACGACAGCCCGCCTTCCCAGGCACGGATTATGCTTTGGATACGTTGATTATTCTATGGATAAAGACCCCCGACACTACCGTGTGTTGGAACCCCCCCCCCTGGAGAGGACGCAAGGTGAGGAGACGCTCTGCAAGACGAGGTCTCTTCACATCTCTCACCCGTGGACCGGAGAGAGCCGGCCCACAAAGAGTCCACCTGCTTTCATCTGTGGTCCAAGGATCGCCGGCGCATTGAACGGCACTACAGTGGGTTCACCTGGGATACCCTTGGACGGACGAGGCAGCTGGATTCTACCCCCCCCCCCCCTCCTACTCCTGTCGGTTTACAAGCGACCGGATTAACCCCCTCTAGTGTATCCAGCCTATAATCATTAAAGTATCATTGCTGTTATTCCTTAACTATTCCAGGTCGTATATTTACCACCTGCGCCTTCAGAGATTGGACATTATCTATTGATATACCGACGAATACTCCTTGCCATAAAAGTGCATACTATTTCAATTCATAAATGTAATTAAGTGACTAAGTGCTTATTCTACACACCATCGCTGTGTAGGAAATAAAGACCTGTTTCTAATTCGTACATTTGTGTTGGATCCGTTTCATCTACGTGAGAGTGTTCATGATAATATATTTATGCCGTGTACTGGGTGGCCGAATATTAAGTACAAAGGTAGTGGTAGTAAGTATCATATCTAGTAATACAGTCAGGGAATTGTACCCCTCAGTTACACTACTCATATATGCACTCAACTTTACATTTCCACCCATTTAACTAACATTTCCAGTCAGTAAGGTATCCAGTAAGGCAGGACTAGTAATCCAACCGCCACCTATTGAAACAGACTGGAGACACAAGAGTGGCTGAGAGAATCACATAGCTATATCTAGTTTATTAATCTACTTACCATCATTGCAGTGGTCCATTGACTCCAACTGTGCCAAGAAGCTTCCACCAAAGCCTAAAATGAGAGAACACAACAAAACATGAACAATGAATGCTATCAAAAGCACATTTACAATCTGTCCACCGGCTCCACCCTGACTTAGTAGTGTGAAGTGATTCACTTACCATTATTAGGCTGGTTATTCTCCGAGCAGCTTCCTCCAGAGACCGAGCAGCTTCCTCCAGAGACTAAAAGAAGGGAACACAAGACATGAATAGTGGACACTGTAACTTTTGAACACATAACCTGACTGATATGTTTGGATGTATTGACAGAGGAACTAAATGCTTGTAAAGCTCTCATGCAACTACATTTTGTTCTGCCATGTTAGTAAATAATGACATACCACTGCTTGCATTTGATGTTGGCACCGAGGGGTACTGGCTGGATTCTGGCTGCACTGTATTAATAAATAAATGGAATTATACATGGCAATACTTAAAGTAGGTGTAGCAGTTAGTGTCATAACTGACAAGTGTCACCACTATACCTGGGAAATGAACATCAGGTGGCTTGGCATATCTTTGCGTCACACTGCTGTCTGGCTCTTCATCTGACTCCACTGCGTGCATACGATTTGTTCTAAAAAAAAACATTTAACATTCCCAGGCTCCCAGGATAATTCAATTAATTGAGCAATCCTTGAGACACTGTTCAGGAGCCAGCCCATGGCCCATTTCTGTTTAACCAAAAACTATCACGAGGAATTCAACTGTACCTTGCTCTTCTTTTCCGACGTACATCTGCTTCCTCTTCAGATTCCAAATCAGTGGTTAGACATCCAGTAGTCACGTACTTGTCTTCATGTTGCTTGGCCTTTACAAATGAGTCTGTAAAAGAACAAGCAGCAAATACAGCATGACATTAATAAGAAGTATGAGGAACAATTCACATCAGACAACAATAGCAGTGACTATACTTACCACAAGTAATTAAGAGCCGAATTTTGTCATATGTGGTCCATCCTTCACAGGGCATCATGTTTTCTTTAAGGGCCTTTGAATAATTTGTGTTTTTTGGGGGCCATAATAATGTACCTTCTGTTGGATTGAACCAGCTGGCAAGAACTGTTGCAGTTCCGCCATTTGGAAACAGTACAACGCCCCAGAGCACCACCTCACTTTCCATTCTGTGTACAATAAATTAAATTAGAATATTAATGATAAAAAAATTATAATGACAAAAACATGAATCATAAGAATGCAGTAAGTCTACTGCAGATGAGCTATTGGAATAGCTATGAGGCTATTTCCCTCTGGATACAGAACACATTTACGTTTAATAAAGCTAATTTTACCAACCCCGATCTCATCACACAACTCTCTAACCTTGTATGTACCTATGAGGGAGGACTCGCAGGGATAAGTGTAATATAATTCTTGGTGTCTGAACTTTCTGTAGATCACATAGACCTCACCTTCTTCCTGGACTATATTCTGCACTACTGCAATTGTATCTCCCACCTGAATACAATTATCCCCCTGCTTTGTAGACAAGGTAAAACGACAACTGGAGACCTTTGTGTACTGTAGAGCAACACTGAAATGTTGAGGAAGTGGACCATCAGTATGAATGTGCTGTAAAACTGGTTGATCTGTTGCTAATGGAACCTCAACATGTGGCATTTCTGACAGCCTTTTGACTACCTGTTGTAGAGGTTGGTGTGGCTTGCGTAAAATATGCTTTATTTGGCCAAGATCATTCTCAAAAGGGAACCCTGAAACATTATCTAAAGGTCCAAATTGTTTGTATTCATCTGCTAAATGTATAAGCTGGTGGACACTGAACACAATCTCACCCGTACCATACAACTGTCCAAAGTGGCCCACAAAGGATATCATTAATCTATGTGCAAATTCAACCATTTGGCCAGAAGTTCCAGGAGACAAAAACAAATACATGGCCACTGAAAACAACATGAAGTTGTCATAAAACTCACTGGGAAGGCAATCCTTCAGAACTACAGGACCCCAGTATAACATGAAGGATCGGAGCTCAGTAGCTTTCCAACGATCAAGCTCATTCAAACCTCTTGGCTTGCGATTGAATTCAACAGGGGTGTGGGAATGTAACACCAGCAGTTTGCTTGATATACTGTTAACTGTTTGTGAAGGAAGCCTAGTGGCTAGATTGCCCTTTAACCACATATGCAACAGTTTTCTCATCAACCCAAGACAACAGGGTGCATATAATCTATTGGGGATGAAGAAACCATCTTTACTATCCCTGTTAAAGGACTGAGTTTCTGTTTCAAGTGGTGTTCCTCATCAATCATATCACAATAACTCGAATCCGTCCTGAGCCTGACATTTGTTTCTGGATACGTCATTTTGTTCCTCCACACACCCTCTTGGTCACACTTGTCACACCCTGAATAACCATTATGTGACTTAATATTCTTAACGTAGGCCCTAGCAGGAGCATCACACACAAATGAGGAAACCTGTACATTCAATTTCTTACCATTATGAACAATGCCATTAGCCAGCACATTTTTAAGGTCGCTAACAAATTTCTGCAGATACTCAACAACACACTTTGGCTTGCTTAAACCACTAAATATACCGACAATAAATGGGGACTTAGTGTAATCACAATTCAGGATTGCAAGTATAGGCCAGAATTGAAGTCTTGAACTCCTAAAGAGGGGGAGACCATCTATATTGAACTGTAAAGTAAGAGTTGTGAGGTTCACTGGTAAACTTAAACATTTTAATCGTGAAAGTATTCCTCGCACCAATCCAAAATGATAGTACTCGCCACCTTGCATTTGAGTGGTTGCAACATGAGATTGTGTTCCAAGCAGAGTCCTTCCATCTTTAGGGAGCTTAGGGTGAAATAGCTTTAAGATGGACAGCAGAGCAGACAAAGCAACAAGACTAATGGAGTAGGATGTTGCCCAATATCTTAGGCTCCTTATAAGCAGATCCTGACTAGGCGGCTGCTCCTCATCGCTCTCATAGTGAGAATCTGATTCATCTTCATCATTGCCAGCTTCATCGTCTATATCATCATTTTCCATTTGCACATGATCAACTTCATTTCGAGCTACTGCACTACCATCAGAATGATCATTTTTCATTTGCACATCGGACTCAACTTCATCATTGCCAGCTACACTGCCATCTATATGACCATTTTCTATGTCTACATGTGAAGCTGGTAGTGCATCTAGTTGGGAAAAGTGTGAGCTTGTGAAGGCAGGTTCCCTATTCACACAGGGGTAAATATTTTCTCTTTGATTATGCAGAGATTCCTCATATTCCTTAAGGATATCTTTCTCTATGCCCCTTACAGTTCGAATGACTCTACGTCTTTTAGCCCAATAAGATTCATAAGAAGCCATCTTAACCCATTAACTCCCGGATTGAAAGGTATATAATAACGTATAGGTTACAACAGGTCTAAATAGAAAAGAGGTGATGCTGATTATAATTTTTTTGTTATTACTTGGCCTTTTTTTTGCAGTGAACCCTCCAGTCCTCTTCTCTTGTAGCATAACCCTGAAAATAGAGGGGAAACATTTATTAAAATAATATATGCATAAAACAAATATATATATCAGCCAAATTATTAATATATATAACATATTTTAAAATATTTAACCTCTTCCACCCGGAGCCTATTTTCTGAAAATCCGCCTAAAATATATACCTAGGTAAATGGAATATTGCTCCACTTCTACAAGGGCCATTTGCATATTCTTGTATAGCGTCATCTATCTATCTAATGTATATTCACAGTGTCAGAAATATTGTGTCTATTACTAGGCTTGCTTAAATTGTGATGAAACAAAGGAGAATATTAATTATGATTTTTCTTTGCATCTTTGACAGTGAATAACACCATGCTAATAATGACCAAACATTAAAAACTGCCACTGATCTTGTTCAATACCTTCTTGAGTGTAAAATAAATAAAGGGAAGATTATTAAACAGAAGGTTCTGTAGATACTGTACTGAATTCTCCCATCCGGACCAATGTAATTTGAAATATTATCATAGAATATACAATAGCAGGCTCATAAATTACCTTATTATAGCCAATTCGCACATTTATATATATACATATATTATCTTTCAAATGCCTGAGTTCAATTTGGATTTAGTATCACCAGCGTGCATGAGAACAGATAATGAAATCTACTGTAATGTACAGTAGCTTTTTTATTTGATCAAGGTGGCACCATTTTGAAACTTTTCAAATCTAATTGTTGCTGAATGCTAACAATAGGGAAGATAAACTAACTATGTTTCAATATTTGTCATAAACGTTACCTTTTGTGGTAGAATGATCCCGAATAATAGCAGTTATTGGAATCATTCTCGAAGTCAACTTCCTTTCTGTTTAACTTTCTGTCTAAGTGCATGTCTATGGCTTGGGGGGGAAACATACACTTTAGAATCACCAGAAAGGCTTTCGAAATAGTGAAATGCCATGTTGGCCTCAATATTTTCAAAACAAATTATATGAAAAGGTTATGAAATCAACAAGAATGTGGTAAAATATGTAATAAAAACAGAGCTCAACGCAGACATTTGATCAGTAGAAATCCATTTGTTTCCCCCATACCAAGATGGCGCCGTTCTCGTGACGTCAGAGTCTAGCTGACGTTAGCTTGCTAAGCTATCAGATTCGCATGGTCTGTGTAGCTGGCTAAAGCTAGCAGACTCGCATGGTCGAGCTGACATTAGCTGGCTAAGCTAGCAGACTTGCATGGTTGAGCTGACGTTAGCTGGCTAAGCTAGCAGACTTGCATGGTCTGTGTAGCTGGCTAAGCTAGCAGACTTGCATGGTTGAGCTGACGTTAGCTGGCTAAGCTAGCAGACTCGCATGGTCTGTGTAGCTGGCTAAGCTAGCAGACTCGCATGGTTGAGCTGACGTTAGCTGGCTAAGCTAGCAGACTCGCATGGTCTGTGTAGCTGGCTAAGCTAGCAGACTTGCATGGTTGAGCTGACGTTAGCTGGCTAAGCTAGCAGACTCGCATGGTCTGTGTAGCTGGCTAAGCTAGCAGACTCGCATGGTCTGTGTAGCTGGCTAAGCTAGCAGACTCGCATGGTTGAGCTGACGTTAGCTGGCTAAGCTAGCAGACTTGCATGGTCTGTGTAGCTGGCTAAGCTAGCAAACTCGCAGACGTATAGCTGACGTACGTTAGCTCGCGCTGTTATAAGTTAACGCTACTTTCCAGGCCGGGGGTTTTGACATTTTCAAACCGTGAAACCGTTTACCGGCACATGCCTAATGTGAATAGCATAATACATTATATTGTCAAGGACTTACCAAAGACTTGTGCGCACTTGACTAGTCACGCTGAATGAAGACACCATGGTGCCAAGTTTTTCTTTTAATGCCTCAAGTCCCGTGAGATCTTCTAGCTGGCCTCGCGAGTTGCTTACGACCTACCCCCTCGAAGGGGAGGGGGGAGGGGAGGGGGGATTATCAGCACTACGTTGTAACCATGTAATTTCATTGTTGGGCATTTCAACATTGAAAAACAAGCATCTATACTAAATCGATTCAACAACAGTTTTTCAAATGTTGAAATGGTGTCTGTAATTTAGATATTGAATAAACATAGCTTTTTCAACCTCAACCAAAAATAACCAATCTGACCAAAATCCAACATTTAATTAATGTCTTTTGCTATCTGGGAACTAACGTAATGTCATGGTGAATGAATGAAAACTTTATTTAACAGATTGCAGAATGGGTACAATACAGTACAGCTCAATACATACAATTGTTAAGGGGATGCAGACCAGAGAAAGACTCGTCTTGTTTACATCAGGGTCCTCCATTTTCAATTCATCATAACATAATGACATACATGACATACAGACAGTAGTGCTACATCTATACATGGCAAGCTATAACACTGACGAAGGAATATGTAATTCCGAAACATGTTTGTTTCAGGCTGCCATTAAATACTTGAACCTGAGAGTGCTGGTCTAGCTTCACTGCTTCTTTTTTACATCTATACATGACATACCAGATTTGCAAATACAGTACTGTTTGTGATACGAAAAGAGTCCAGAAAAGAGAGTATATACATTTGACATATTATTATTGTATTGTGATATGTTTTGTTTCATGTTGAAAAAAAATAATAAAAAAAATTGATAATTTCTTTTTAATAATACAATAAATATCGGTGGGGGGGGGGCGGGGCCCGAGCTGTCAATCTCGCCTCAGGGCCCGTGGGGAATTCCAACCGCCACTGCTCAGTATGTTGGATCTCTCATCCATTCCGACCAAACAGGATTCATTCCTGGCAGGTTTGCCTTCTCTAATATTAGTAAATTACTAAACCTATTATATTCCAACCAAAGAAAGGACACTAAGCCGGCGATCATATCACTTGATGCTGAAAAGGCATTCGATCAGATCGAATGGAAATATATGTTCAGTGTCCTTCAGTGCTTTGGTTTCTGTGACACGTTCCGCTCTCTTATTGGAATGCTGTATGCTCATCCGAGAGCCACCATTCTTACCAATTCCGACTCGTTCCCACTCCACTGTGGCACCCGACAAGAATGCTCCATAAGTCCTTTACTTTTTGATATAGCCCTCGAGCCCCTGGCTATCAGTATCAGGAGTCATCCCAACATCAAGGGAATAAAGTTGGGAAATTATGAGAGCCGTATTTTGCTATATGCTGATGATGTGGTCCTGTATCTTGCTGATCCTGCCTCCTTTGTCCCATGCCTCATAGATTTAATCAAGCAGTTTGGTCATTTCTCTGGTTATTCCATCAACTGGGAGAAAAGTGTGTTCATGCCCATCTCAGGGAGCTTAGACTCTTCCTTTACCGACAGCTTACCCTTTAAAATAGAACATGACTACCTGGACCATCTGGAAGTAGTTATACCAAAGGATCCCAAACTCCTATTTAAACTGATCTTTGGTGAAAGTGGAGAGTTGGAGAATTTTGCCAGTGTCTTTAGTGGGGGGCGTGAATGCCATAAAAATGGTGGTTCTCCCCAGAACGTGCCATTTGTCTGGGGCTATACGGCACACCGTATTTCTAAAGCACACCTACAGAAGCCAAAGCATATGGGGGGGCTAGCCCTGCCGGTATTCCAGCACTACTACTGGGCTGCTAATGCAAGGGCCATGACCTTCTGGCAATATTACTTCTTAGGTGAGGCTACAGTAGATGCCCCCAGGTGGCTAGACATTAAAAAGCTCTCTCCCTGCAATGTTATTTTCTAAGGGTGAAAAGACTAATAAGCTGGCTCTCAATAGTTTTATCCTTCGGAACTCACTGAGCATACTAAGTCAAATAAAAAGGGTTTTCAAAGTACCTTCAACCTCGGTATATGCTCCAATATGTGATAATTATAATTTTCTCCCTGGTCGATCTGATTCATTATGGAAGGGAACGGGACTGGCCACTATCAAGGATCTATATGTTGATGGTCACTTTGCCTCATTTAACGAACTTAAGTCTAAGTTTAATCTTACAAACTCACACTTTTTTCATTACCTGCAGGTTAGAGATTGTGTCTGCAGTAATATCCCAGACTTTGAGACATGTCCTGCTGTTTACCAGTTTTATAATCACATGAGCCGATCACCAAATTCAAAATACCTGGTTTCTGAGATTTTTTTTTCATATTTTTGTCCAATCTATGGCTTCCTCCAGCCACATTAAAGATGCATGGTACACAGAGCTTAGCATGGAAATCTCTGATGAGATGTGGGAGGAAGGACTAAGCAGGATACATACATGTTCTATTAACACATTGGCGGCCACTGGGATGAGTCTAATATCACTAGAGACGACCAGCATTTGTAAACAGACTTGGGGCTGTTTGTAGAGCTAAATCTATACTCATACCCATTCTCATTGTCAATTGAGTCCATAAACCGTCCCTTCAAAATGGCTTAAAGAAAAAAAAAATCATCAATACGTTCTCATTTTATAGCGCCGTGAATATAAGCGGTATACGGCATTTGGTCTAGTATATTTCCTGGAAGGCTAGATAAAGGGCTAATAGCTACTAACGTTATATCCAATGGCATTTCCGTTATACATAAGCTACAGTTAAAACTCAAACTGCATATGATCGGCACGATCCTCAAGCATGTATGCATGAAAGGAGGGGGGGCGGGGGACGTCGTTTCTTATTATTGATTACCAATAACCGTGTTCGTCTAAGTAGCCACATACGCTGATCGTATCGTATCATAACAAGGCCCGATCGGGCTGTAATTTACGTGAAAAAGATCTTACCATGAGCCGGTTGGATCCCCCCGAGCATTTCCCCGTTATCGATCGCCATCTGGTAGTCCATTGGCTGATGATAAATCCCCTTATTGCATAGTGAAATCCACGATCCAAAACGTATTCCGTGCAACAGACAATAGCTATTGCTTCAGGTGAGTAGAAAACTACATTAGAGATAAAAAAAAGAAAAAAGACAACTTCGGCCACAGGGAACACTGCATTATCGCGATAGCTCCCCTAAGTGCCTGGGCGCCATTGTGTTAATGCCAGAGTAGAGCTTGTAGTATATTTGGACAAATATACATATTCTTAAATGGCTATTGTATCTAAGTTGGAATACCGGAGGAAGTAATTTAGGGAAAATCTTCTCGTGACCTTACACAGGCCCTGTCCACACGAGCGTTTGGATTTAATATAACCGAAGTTTGAAAAAATAAAACTCCGTCCACACGGTGAACACAGGTGAACAACCGTGTATAACTGCGTACTCACGGCAGAGCTGGGAACCCAGCAACCTATACATTTAGTACAATGTAATACAATGCCAAAGCAGTAGGCGGCGATGTTGTTCAGACATGTAGGCCATCTCAACCAATCAGAAGGGCTTAGCGTTACCGGAACTGAACTGAAGCGCCGAATACAAAACATCCCTCCTGCTCACAGCCAAAACAAACATTCTACAGCTATCAACAAACGAACATGGCAGCAGCACAAAAATCTTTCCTGTGGACCGACAGTGAGGTCGAACTACTCCTGAGTATCACGAACGAGTACAAGGTGAATAAGATAACAGAATCCGTCGACTGGGAGTCCGTACAAAGCAAGTATGCGGACATTTTAGCGTTATTCCTCGAGCAGTATCGCTGTGAAACGGACTCCGACTTTCCACACAAGAAGGAGGACATCACCAAGGCAGTACTAATTAACAAGCTCAAACAAATAAAGTTGAAATATCGAGGAGCAGTTGACAAAGGTACCAGGAGTGGCTTTGGAAGAGTGGTCTTCTTGTATTTTGAACTTTGTGAGCAAGTGTGGGGTGGGTCGCCTGCGACCACTGCCCTTCCATCGGGAATCGAAACGGCTGATTTCATTGTACCAGAAGATAGTACTACAGAGGCTTCTGAAACAGCCGAACAGGAGATTGAAGAAGCATCAGATTCGCCAGAACCAGGGCTCAGTAACCTTGTGGTGAGACAAAGAAGGGATCTATTACAGGTAGCTATTACTATATGCTTGCTCCAATGTACAGTTTCTTCCCCCTCAAATGTATACTCTCTTTGTAAACTCTTTTGTTTTTTGTACTCAAACAGTACTGTATATCTGTAGATCTGGTATGTCATAAATGTCTAGATGTAACAGTACTGTCTATCCGTATGTCATATATGTTATGATGAATTGAAATGGGGGACCCTGATGTAAACAAGACTAAATGAAATTACCAAATGCCAATGACCTGATTTATGTGGTTTACAATTAGCCTAATTTCTTTCTATCTTTTTATCCCCAAAGGCAAGACTCCAAGGACACAGACAGGATCGCCTGAAAAGAAAGCTTTCTGCTGACACACAGGTAATCATCATTGGTGATAAAGCAGACATGTTCTGTGTAACAGATGTGAAATGTGCACGGTGGTCTTAACTTAAATACAATTCTGATTAGACAGCTCCAGCATGCGATCGAGGAAGACGTCAAGGCCAAGAAAAGGATCATTGACCTGCTCGAGGCGTCTGAGTTGCAGTCAAATGAAAATATGAGTATGGCAAATACCCTAGATACAAATATGAAGAGTATGGCAAATACCCTAGCGACACTGACCAGGTCCATTGTAGAAGGAATTGCGTTTATGAGACAATCCAATATGCAACATGCACCTCAACTCTTCAACATGGCACCACAACATGAACATCACAATCCACAACATCATAGTGGTCACACACATTAAGGAAGCCGCTATGGCACATCCCCACACAACTCCTCAGCAACACGTGGACAGGGCACATATTCTCACAACTTTTCTGCAACACCTGGTACCTACCTACATACCCTAACTACAGCAATACCTGGTACCAGGGCCGCCTGGGAGAAATGCGAGGCCCTGTGCGAGATTTAACGCGAGCCCCCCCCCCCCCCCCCCCCCAAAGGTAAAAAAAAAAATATATATATATATATATATATATATATATATATATATATATTTTTTTTTTTTTTATATACAGTCAACATATTCTTAAATAATAGCGCTGCCTGAGGCGGGGCATGATACAGTCAACATATAGCAAAAGAGAGAGCGAGAGAGAGCTCCCGTTCTACAGTCAATATACAGTGTACAGAGAGAGAGAGAGAGAGAGAGACACATTGGAAAGAAATTGAAATGCTATTTGGCCCTAAACAGAGAGTACACAGTGGCAGAATACCTGAGCACTGTGACTGAAGATCCTTGAGCACAGCCTAGCCATCGAGAAAGGCCGCCATAGGCAGACTGTGTGTGTTAGAAAGAGAGAGGGAGAGAGAGAGAGAGAGAGAGAACATGTGTGTTTGTCATGTGTGTGTGTGTTAGAGAGAGACTAGAGCATGTATGACAGATTCAAAAGGACAAAGATCAACACTTAAATCCAACAAGAAGAGGGTATACCAGATAAACCAAAGCAGCAAGGAGCCAATGGCCGACATCAGCTAAATAGGCTAGCCAGGTACTGTGACACCAGGCCACACACAGCTTTGGCCAATGGCCCAACGCTTCCAAGCTACACAAACGACCATTCACACACAGCACATGTCGTATCTCCAAATGTTGTGAAGTAGCATATGTTTTGCCTGGAAAAAAACATTGTTATTAACAAAACATTCGGGAGGGGAAGGAAGGAAGAGTGGGGTAATGTCATGACATTTTCATTAATCCAAGTTACCTGCACGAGGAACGCAGGGCGAAAGGCCGCAACACAGGTCTCCACGTTGACGAAAGGCCTCTCGCTGGCGGGACAAAAAGAAGCTATGGCCAGAGCCTTGTCATGGTGCAGGCCCGACTACATCTTCTGTCAAAGGGCCTGCTATTCTCAAGGCTAACTGATAGCATCAAACGAACGTTCCCAGCTGACGCTAAACAGCTAACTGGCTAACAGTTAGCTCACACAGTTAGCTACTAGTAGTATTAGCTAGTCGACCAGTTTGGCTCCAGAGAGAGAGAAAGAGAGATAGGGTCAGGTGACTCAGGTCCACGGCGGGTATATAATCATAGGTTGACTCACCATAACGCAGTATCAACGTGGAAGGAGACTTTCTTGGCCCCACGGTGTAATTTCTTCTTCTTCTTCTTCTTCGAGTACTTTCTGGCAGACTGGACACCTTTCGGCGTATTGCTGCCTAACAGATTTATCTGCTCACAAGTTCTCTTCTCCTTCTTTTGAAAAGACATCCACTCGCCTCGCCTCGCTCCTCTGAATAGGTTAGCTAACGCTAGTTAGCATTTAGCTAAGCTAGCTACTAGCCGACATCATGGCTATACCATGAAAGGCTCCGGCCATTTGTCCCGTTAGCGAGAGGCATTTCGTCAACGTTCCTTGGTGACCGACCGACTGATAATGACCGACCTCTTTCTTCGTCTTGATTGGCATAACTAAGCATAGTCAAAAGCTGCACGCGCGAAAATGTCAAACGCAGCCGACTCACGCTGCCACGCCGGCGTACAGCGTACTACACTGTCTACACATGATGTAAGTAAAACCACTCCCTTCGTTGAAACCAATGCTGCTGTAGAACCCCAGAGGCTGAGCTCCAATAGTGAGTATGTCTGCAGCTGCAGGACTGCAGACCCAGGAACAAGTCAGACACATTCTACAAACGTGTCTAATGTGAAATATATAAGCATATAAGCAAAACTAGATTTTAGGTCTGTGATGAAAAAGGGCCTCGCGGGAAGGGGGGCCTCGCAAAAAAATTTAAAAAAAATAATAAAAAAAATTAATAATTTTTTTTTTTTTTTTTTTTTTTTTGCGAGGTCCCCCTTCCCGCGAGGCCCTGTGCGACCGCACTGCTCGCACACCCCCTGAGGCGGCCCTGCCTGGTACATACCCACACAACAGTACCTTCAACAACTCGGGAATAGATACCCCGTTGGGAAATGGTACAGATAGTGAGTAACATGTGTAACGAAACAGGTGTTTCCCTTCTTTCTCCCCCATCCCTCTGCATATTTTTTAAACTGTACATTTGAGTAAAAATAGGTGCCTTAACAGTTATATTATGTTTTATATTGCATGTCTTTTTTTTTACCATGCATATCTTGTCATCTTATTTTTTCAATGCCTGTATTCTATTTTATTATTGTATTTTGCACAATATAATAGACAAAGAGTTAACACTGTAAATTGTATATTGCATAGTAGTGTACATAAGAACCAGTTTCTCAGGAACCTAGCATGTCTTTTTTTTTTACCATGCATATCTTGTGTCATCTATTATTTTTTCAATGCCTATTGTATTCTATATTATTGTATTTTGCAATAATAGGAACCTAGCATGTCTTTTTTTACCATGCATATCATGTCTTATCTATTTTTATTTTAACAAATAAACCTCTTGATACCTCACATTGGAAAGATTTGCACCGACTTATTACTATTTTCTGCACACTCTAATGGAGAAAAATGTATATCTCAATCATTTTTGTCAAATGACGGTCCAAATCTATACTGTACTGGCCGATATACAAAGCCCAGGTATCTGGCCTGAAAAAGTCAGACCGTATTGTGTGGCAATATACATATTGCATTTCTTTACTCGTTTGTACATGAGTAAAAATAGGTGCCTTAATATTAGACAGCAGTAATACCTACATTCTAAAAGTAGATTGTACTATAATGAGCAGTCAAGTTCAATGGCCACTTTTCAAGTAGGCAGTGTGATTCTGGCAGACACAAGATTTGAATATTCAGGTGTAGGGTACATAGTGGATGCATGTATCCTTTAGTATGATAATTTGTGTAATGTAAATTGGATGTGGGTGCTTGTTGCAGTGGGGGCAGGCACGTGGGTGTGGGCATGCATTGTTTTGTGTTGTAGATGTCTGCAAAGCCAGACAGTATTGTGTGGCAATATACATATTGCATTTCTTTACTCGTTTGTACATGAGTAAAAATAGGTGCCTTAATATTAGACAGCAGTAATACCTACATTCTAAAATTTCAATTCAATATGATTAGGTGACTAGGTTCAAGATTCAAGATATTTATTTGTCATGTTACACAATACAACTTTTGTAGACCTTGGAAGTCGGTCAGCACAACTGTCTTGCCCCGGATTGTCAACCCCGGACCCAGCCACGTCAGGACCCCCGTCAGGACGCGAACCCAGACGCGACGACTGGGTCTGGCACTACAGGATGTAACGATGGCTTCGGGTGCCTACTTTCCACCCGAGGCCGGAGCAATCAACACGCCCGGCGCCGCCGCAGAGGAACACACGGGAGGACGAGGCGTCTCCACAGCAGGGAGCCGGCGGGATGGAATAAACACAGCCCATGGCTCATGCCCCCTCCCCGCGGAATTCCACCACCAGGCGACGCCAGCAGATGAACATGAAAAAGAATCTCACCCACCCCCCCCCCCCTCCCACACACGGACCAAATAATAACAACTCAGCCCCACCCCCCTCCCGTCGCGGGACACCCACCTTGATCAAAGGATCCCCCACCCCCCCTCCGGACATCACAGAGCCCCCCCCCCTTCCCACAGAGATTGACGACACAGCAGATAAAAACGGACTAGGATCCCCCACCCCCCCTCCGGACATCACAGAGCCCCCCCCCCTTCCCACAGAAGAAGAATCCTACCTATATCTCAAGGATATTGACGAAACAGCAGATAAAAACGGACTACATATCTTTCATCTTAATGTAAATAGCCTCAGGCACAAACTGGCAGAAATAAGACAACATTTCAGTAGCGGAAAGGTAAACATACTATGTTTCTCAGAAACTAAACTGGACTTATCAGTAACAGACCCGGAAATTGAATTAGAGAACTATTCTTTAGTCCGCAATGACAGGAACAGGCATGGAGGAGGTGTCTGTATGTACATCCATCAAGACACCAAATTTATTAACCGTACAGACCTAGATCATGAGGCTATTGAAACTGTTTTTGTAGAAATTCTATTTGAAAGGGCTAAATCTGTTCTAGTCGGCACAATTTACAGACCGCCAGACCAAAATGGCTTTTATGATGTGTTGGATGCGTGCTTAGCTGGAGTTGAGGATACAGAAATGATTCTTATTGGGGATTGGAACACGGATATGCAACAAAAAGATGCACCCGTCTTCAAATCCTACAATAGGTTTTGTGATCTGCACGGCCTCAGCCAACTAATCACACAACCCACACGTGTGTGTGAGTCAACTCAGACTACCATTGACCTCATCCTGACCTCTGACAAGTCCAAGATCGCCAATAAAGGGGTTATAGCATGCGGGTTAAGTGATCATTATATGATATTCTGTACGCGCAAAAAGCTAAAACAAAAGGCTGGCTGTCACAAAACAGTCACATCTAGAGACCTCAAAACCTACTCTAGCGAGGCCTTTAACCTTGAACTGGAAAGTCTGGACTGGTCAGACGAGCTCAATGGTACACTGGTTGAAGAAACATGGCTTGGCTTCAAAACCAAATTTTCAACGATACTAAACAACATGGCCCCCCTAAGAACCACTAGGGTAAAAAATAGCGCTGAGCCGTGGATGCACGCTGAAATACTGACACATCCCACTCCACTGACACATGCCTTCTCTATTTAAACGACCACATCAAACAAGAGGTGGACGCGGGCAAATACTGCGGCATGGTCATGCTGGACCTACAAAAGGCCTTCGACACTGTCAATCACACCATTCTGATTGACAAGCTAAAAGCAATTGGTTTTGATAGTCTATCAGTGAGCTGGATGCAATCCTACCTGGAGGGGAGAGAGCAGATGGTGGAGGTAAACGGTACCCTATCCCCCCCCCCTCACAGTAAACTGTGGTGTTCCACAAGGAAGCATACTAGGTCCGCTACTGTTCCTAATTTATGCAAATGACATGTCGTCAGCTTGTGACTGCAACTTGTTCCTGTTTGCGGACGACTCAGCCCTGCTGGTCTCTGACAAGAACAAGTTACAGGTTGAAAAAACCCTCAGCTCAGAACTAGGCAAAATCTGCATATGGCTCGCTGATAACAAACTATCATTACACATGGGCAAAACAGAGTCCATTCTCTTCGGTTCAAATAACAAACTCAGCAAGACCGACAGCTTCTCAGTTACAGTGGGTGACAATATTGTCACAAGGAAAGAAGATATTACCTACCTGTGTTCCATCGTAGAGGCAAATCTTTCCTGTGACAAAATGGCATCCAATGTAATAAAAAAAGTCAACCAACGAACTCGATTCTTGTACCGGATCTCCTCACTGGTAAACAAGAATACCCTGAAGACTCTAGCAGGAGCACTCATTCAAGGGTACTACGACTATGCTTGCACCTCATGGTACCAAAGCACCTCAAAGGCGCTAAAAACAAAATTACAAACATCTCAAAACAAACTGGTCAGACTACTGCTTGACCTTACTCCTAGAACCCACCTCACCCCTGCCCACTTTGACAACCTAGGATGGCTTAGAGTAGACGACAGAGTACAGCAACTTGCAATGGGCCTGGTCTACAAGATACACTACACGACCAAGGTACCCATGTACATGACAAAATACTTCCCAAAGGTCAGTGAATACCACGATCACAACACCAGAGGGAGCTCCACAAATCATGTTAAACCCAGATTCGGCTCAAACAAGGGACTAAACACGTTTCGCAATTATGCCACATCAATGTGGAACGCCCTACCCAAAGCTGTAAAGGAATGTGAATCACTACCCACTTTCAAAAACACTCTCAAAAAACACCTAAGGGAGACTGCAACCCGAAACTGGCCCCTGTAAATGTCCGAACACAACCCCCTCCAATGTACAGTAAATTACCAAGTATGGTCTTGTCAATAATCCAATGTACAGTGTTGTTTGTACAGTTTTACAGTGTCCCCCACCCACCCCTCCTACCCAACCCCCCCCCCCCCCCCCCCCCACTCCTAACCAACCCCCCCCCCCCCCCCCCCCCCCCACCCACCCAACCACCTCCAATGTACAGTCCCCCCCCACCCCCACCTACCCAATCCAATGTACAGTTTCCACGCCTAATGTATATACTCTTTTCTTTCTGGACTCTTTTTGTATCACAAACAGTACTGTAATTGCAAATCTGGTATGTCATAAATGTATAGATGGAGCAGTACTGTCTATCTGTATGTCATGTATGTCATATATGTTACGATGAATTGAAAATGGGGGACCCTGATGTAAACAAGACGAAAGTCTTTCTCTGGTCTGCATCCCCTTAACAATTGTATGTATTGAGCTGTACTGTACTGTACCCATTCTGCAATCTGTTAATAAAGTTTTCATTCATTCATTCATTCATTGCGCTCCCCTTTTGCAAGGAGAACAGGAGAACTCGCAGTCTCTTTCACGGATCCATGAATTCAGTAAGGACCCTCCTGACCCTCTTTCCTTCTGCTGAGACGCAGTCTGCTCTGAAGTTGCGGTCAGCGGCAGGCTGGTTGTCCCGGTCTTGCTGAGCTGCCTCTCTGACTATGTGCTCGTCCAACGTCTCACGTTGGGCCTCACAGTAGTTATGGAGGACAAAGCAGGCATAAATAACGAAAGGGAGATCATCTAAATTGATGTCCATCGGTCTTCTCAGTGCACCAAAGCGTGCTTTCAATCTTCCAAAAGCACATTCGATCACCTGTAAGTAAAAAGGCAGTCAGATGTTTGTCACTTGCATAGTTGCAACTAGTATAACATTATTGGCCATCTCTAGAGCTACTAAAATGTACTGCTTTTATCAACCTGTAAGCAGCACCTATATTGTGGCTATATTTGTCAAAATGTATAGTTTTAGACATCAATAATGTAGTAATCAATCCATCAATTACCATTCTCGCCTGACACAAGGTCAGTCCAAAGTACTTCTCCGTGAGAGTGCTGCCTCCACTTGCATACTCCTTCATCAAGTAGGGAGACAAAGGATAAGCTGGGTCTCCAAGGAGAAAGACTGGGACAGGCTCCTCGTGGTCCAGGATTTTTTTGGGACAGGAAGGGATAACCCCGTTCTTTAGATGCGACGCCAGCGTTGAATTGGCCCAGATACGAGCGTCATGTAAGCTACCTGGCCACTTCACGTCCACATCAATGAAGGAGTACTTGTAGTCACAGGCAGATTGGACATTGAGAGAATATCGTTTCTTCCTGTTCAAAATCAAAAGGCACACACACACAAAGGAAAACAATGTCAGCATTCTACAACAGCAAGCCACTCCCCAGTTAACCTGTTCATGGATACTAATTTCAGAATAATACAACACAACAGGCATCTTTGCTTCCTGTCCTATACTATTGATTAATAAGTTGATTAATCAAGCACACCTAATGGGCACACACAGCACACACCATATTTATCAATTAATCCAATGGTATTGTACACAAAGCTGTCATACAATATAAAGTGAAAGGTTGTCTCACCTGTTCAGTAATCCATGGAGTTGGAAGCGGCTGTCGTATGTCAATGTGTGTACAATCGACCGCACCGATGCATTGTGGCATGACATGGCTCTTTCGAAGGCTGTGGTCAGTTCTTGGACTTCGGAAACCGAGCGAGGCAAACGAATATATTGGGGGCCACGTGTATTGTTATTGCCCGAGATACCTGCCGATTATTTTTGAGACCACCTGTCTCGACAAGCCAAATGCATTAGCTGTCTTTCGCAGTCTTCCTCATCTGCTAGATGTAGAGAGTGCAGGCTACTTTCTTTACCACACCGACCGGCGAACGCATGACTGTTGTTGTCCTTGAATGTGCGGGCGAAGCATTTCACTCAGCGACAGTAGTGCTGGTCGGGACATCCTAAAGTTCTCTCGCCATTCTTCTTCCAACACTACCTCATTCTCCAAATTATCCCACCAGCTAGAGGTCCGACCTGGTCTCGTCCAGAACCTCCGCTGGCGAGCGCATCGCCGCTGTCATCGTGTAGTTGTATTTGGGCTAGCAAACAAGAGGAGCAGTATCCTTCTTCGATTCTCGACCATGCGCCTCTGTTCGCGCAACGCGGTCATCAACAGAGCATAACATCCATGAACAGCCGACACCACCACTTCCATTTCAGTAGCTGTTTTTTTCAAAACGGTGTTCCCTCAGATGTAGCTGGCTCTGCTCCTCTCTAACTTGCTATTGTTTGCGACAGTCTGCCGTAAACATGGACAATAATTGCGTCAGCCGTAAACACTGGGAATAACCTCGGTTGCTACGCCCACACGCAACTGCAAAACCGCACAACTTCACCCTGGGCCCCGGTTTTCAAGACCGCGGTTGTAGTGTAGCAAATCCCCGGTTGTGTGTGGCCGAACAGTGCAACTGCGCACATACAATCATGGTTATATTAAATCCAGCGTTCGTGTGGACGGGGCCATAGCTGGATCAAAATAGAGACCAGCTGTGTCAGGAAGTCTCACAGAAACCAATTTTGTATACATAACACCTCGACAAGCTTCAAAGGAACCCACCACAGAAGGGGTTCACCCCCGAAGGCTAAAAACAATGATTCGGCCAGAAACAGGTGATAACATTTAAATCACAAATACATGATAACAACTGTGTCAACAGTGTTGTGTGAGTAGCTAGACTGCTCTTTGAAAATTACTTAAAATATAATCAGGAAATAAAAACTTCTGGTGGAATCATGCCTTCTAAAAAGGTGACTTAAAATATTATATCTTTCAAGTATTATGTGGTAAAAAGTATATATATATCTTTGCTGTAACTCAGATATTCAAGTAGCTGTAAATTGAAGAAAAGCAGACAGAAGGATTTGCATAGAAAACAGGCCCTCGGCTGACTCTTGGTTAGAAGTGTGAACAGCCTAGAACTTTGCAAGACCACACAGACAATGGTTAAAACTCAGGATATTAGAAATGTAATTTCCTATAGTCATGTAACTCTGATTAAATTGTAATTATCACTGAAATTAGGTGTTCAAAATAGGGAACATTTTGATATTAAACTTGGCATAGATTATAGTCACAGGTGCCGGATTAAGAGTGAATTTACTAAAGTGCCAATCTATTGTGTATAACTAATTGAGTTTGTCTATCAATGTAACTGGTTAACTTAGCAGCATTTAAGATAATTATTTAGAAAGATCTTAAAAAAACTAAGGTAAATGAGTAATGAATAAATCAAATAAGGCAATATAATACAAATAACTGAAACTAGGAATAAGTCATGTGAAATGTAAGGTTATGCTTTATTCTGATCCTAATAAGGAATGTTTTATATTGAAATGTGTGTTCTTGAAAGAGGAAGCTGGAAATTCATATACCATGTGTATTAAATGTAATATTTATAATGATTTAGCTAGGGTGACCAAACGTCCTCTTTTGGCCGGACATGTCCTCTTTTCACGCCCTGTCCGGGCCGTCTGGGGGGGGGGGTTTATAAATACATGAAAATGTCCGGCTTTCACGGACCGTTTGCATATACTTAAATTGACTGGCGCATTGCACAGAATACTACGGTAATCTGTTGCGTGTGTGACGTAATCCCTGAGAAGCTTTGTGGGCGGCTCTACAACTACACTCACACACAAACAGAGGAAGAGGGGACAGAGTGGAGCGCAGCTCACATTCACAATGCCAAAGAATGTACTTTTACAGATGAACTGCAGAAGAAATTCCAAATGTACCTACCCGTCGGAACAAATGGGAGGCGAAGTTCACTAGTGCGTGCACTAAATCCGAAGCCAATGTGTTATAGCGCCCCACTCGACTCGATTGATGTCGCACATGAAGCACTCAAATCAAATCCAGTACTGTGGTGTTTCTACAGACAGGAGTAACCACGGAGCAGTGACATTTTTCCCAATCATAATAGTACTTTGACTGGAAGATGGGTGGCATGCAAACAAAATGAATCAAGGTTAAATACACCAAATGAGACAGCAGAAACCATTGCATAATATCTCATTGAAACATGGCAAAAAAAAACGATTTGTCTGAAAAAGATATTTTCTATTATTTCATATATTTTGTTATTTATTTTTGTCCAGTAAGACTTGAAGAGAGCTATTATTTTGTTACAGGTTGATTTTTAAGTAATTATTGTGCCATTGAGATTTGTCAGATAATTCTAGGCATAATCATCAAGCATGCTGATTGTTAACTTTGGTTTGGTGTGTCTTTGGTTATAGAGAGATAGTGTTGTGTTATATACAGTAAAATAATATAAATAATAATTGTATATCCATAGAGAGGAGGCATACTTTAAATATATTAAAACAATAATGCATCTTTGAGTAAACGTTGAGTATCGGCATGCGTTGCTCATGGGACGGGGTTGCACGCTGTGCAACCAGTCTGTGAGCAGAAGCACGCACATGCACGGATGTGCACACGCGTGCACACAGGAATGCGCTGCACCCGACTGATGCGCCAACTCGCTAAGTACTACTTTGCATGTACTACTTTGCATAACAATATGGCCGGTCGTCAGGTGTGTTCAAATACGTTCTCAGATACATTCACACAAAACTTGTGAATGAAATGTGTTACATTCCATTCGTAGAGGCAATTAGGCACTGTCTTTAGTCTGTGCTATGCAAGGGAACATCTATGTGCATGCGCGGGAGCGCGCGCGCGGCGTCATTAAAACATAGTGCAACCAGTCGTCCCATGAGCAACGCATGCCTGAGTATAATTAAGTATCTCGAGGCTGGGGGGGCATGTCCTCTTTTTTGGAAATCAAAATATGGTCACTCTAATTTAGCCCTAGAATGGTTTGGAAGCAAATACTAAGTTCAGTTGAGCAGTTAGGTAAGCCACGCCTACTTTTTCAAATTCAAACCGAAACTGTTGTGGATTGGAGGAAAACCTGGTAGGATGTCACTAGCTGTGAGGTCATAACCATAGACACTGGCCTGCTATAAATACAGGGCCACCAAGACACTAGAAGAGGGATGAAAGAGATGATGATGATGATGAAAACGAAGAAGATTACGTCGGATGGACTGCCCAATGATGAAGGATAATCTATATCTACGTTGCCAAGGACGGGATACGATCAGCGAACATTCTTGTTAGATTAGTTTGGAGAACCGATGCAAACGTTGAATTATTGTAAACATCCAGTGTTTTTGAGCGACAGCAAGTGTTTTTAAGAAGCAGTCATTGTGTGCTTTGGTTAATAAACTTGCAAGAGAACCAGGAGCGCATGTCTGGACATCCCATTCTTCACAAGAGTATAGTGCTGATCTGACAACAACGCAAGTACATAGTACAATATTGTATCATACGGTGATACGACAAACTCATACAGTTTAAGGTTATTCACAGACTGCATTATTCTAAAACTAAACTTCACAGAATCTATACCTCTGTATCGCCTCTCTGTGATCGTTGTACATCCGCAGAGGGTAATTTTTCACACATGTTTTGGCTCTATCCCAAGCTATCTAGGTACTGGGCAGAGATTTTTGGTTGGTACACCAAGGTGTATGAAAGAGATTGCCCCAGACTGCCTTCTCGCTCTACTCGGCTGCTCAGCTAACACTGTTGAATTACCTTATAATGAGCAGGACGCCCTGATGTTTGGTATGGCTGTGGCCAAAAGAGTTATCTTAAAAGAATGAAAAGATACATCGTCTCCATGTTTTAAAAGATGGCTCACTGAGATGGTCTCCTCTCTGCAGCTGGAAAGTATCCGTCATAGTATGTCTGAAACCCTGAACAAATTTAACAAGATATGGGGTCCCTTTTTGGAATGCTTAGCTAGGGCTAGGTCTGTCCCAGACTAAGGATTTGTATAGTCGACTTTGATTGGCAAAAATTTGCAGAATGCAAAAAAAGAAGAAAGACAATTCTAATATATATATATAATTTCCTTTGGGGGGGGGGTCATTCCATTTGGGCTGTGGGGGTGCTTAATGTCTGAAGGAGTCGACTGCAGGCTTTTTGTCCTCTGCGAAAGGATGCAATTGGTCCACTGATGGATACATCTTGATATTTGTCTAGTGTGTGAAATCCTCTTTCAGTGCCTCTGTGCCCGTTTCTTAGGCAGTTAGCCTCGCTGGTATGTGTACCATTAGCATTAGCCACACCTCTAGGCCTCTTTGCTTTTGGAAATAAATAAAATAAATAATAATAATAATTATAATCTTATTTTTTTTTTCACATTCGACTAAGGTTGGCAGTTGACTACGGCTCCTTTCGATCGATCAGTCGACTATTCCACTAGTCGAGGTCAGCCCTAGCTAGAACATGAGTGCTTCTCAATGTCCTCCATTTTTTTCTTTTTTTTTCAGTAATTTAGCCCCTTTGTTATTATTGTACATTATGAGATGGTGTATGTTTGTTCATTTGTGTGACCAGGGCCGCCTGGGAGAAATGCGAGGCCCTGTGCGAGATTTAAACGCGAGCCCCCCCCCCCCCCCCCCCTAAAAGGTAAAAAAAAAAAAAAAAAAAAATCTTACAGTCAACATATTCTTAAATAATAGCGCTGCCCGAGGCTGGGCATGATACAGTCAACATATAGCAAGAGAGAGAGCGAGAGAGCGAGAGAGTGCTCCTGTTCTACAGTCAATATACAGTGTTATCGCTGCACAGGCCCGGCAATGCCCCTGACCCTCCACCAGAGCAAGGCCAGAGAGAGAGAGAGAGAGAGAGAGAGAGAGAGAGAGAGAGAGAGAGAGAGAGAGAGAGAGAGACATTGGAAAGAAACAACCCAAAACCAGCGCTAATTGAAATGCTATTTGGCCCTAAACAGAGAGTGCACAGTGGCAGAATACCTGAGCACTGTGACTGACCCAATACTAAGAAGATCCTTGACTAGGTACAGACTCAGCGAGCACAGCCTAGCCATCGAGAAAGGCCGCCATAGGCAGACCTGGCTCCCAAGCGAAGACAGACCCACTGCACACAAGATGAGGTGGAAACCGAGCTCCACTTCTTAACAACCTGCCCACTATACCAAGACATATACTTCCCACAAATTGCAAACACCCAAAGAGACTTTGAAAACATGGACAATAACTCAAAACTCCCATACCTACTGGGAGAAATACAAGAATGTGAAATAAAGCCCATTTGAATTGAAGAGAGAGATAGATAGAGCATGTCTGTGTGTGTTAGAAAGAGAGAGATAGAGAGAGAGCATGTCTGTTTGTGTGTGTGTTAGAGAGAGAGAGCATGTATATGTGTGTGTGTTAGAAAGAGAGAGAAAGAAAGAGAGAGAGAGCATGTCATTTTGTGTGTTAGAGAGAGATATAGAGCATGTCTGTGTGTGTTAGAAAGAAAGAGAGAGAGAGAGAGAGAGAGAGAGAGAGAGAGAGAGAGAGAGAGAGAGAGAGAGAGAGAGAGAGAGCATGTGTGTTTGTGTGTTAGAGAGAGAGAGCATGTCTGTGTGTGTGTGTGTGTGTGTGTGTGTGTGTGTGTGTGTGTGTTAGAGAGAGAGCATGTATGTGTGTGTGTGTTAGAGCAGTGGTTCCCAAACCTCTCCTCGAGACACCCCAGCCGTTCCATGTATTTGTTAAATTCCACCACCAGCACACCTGATTCAACTAATAAAGGGCTTGTTAAGTTGAATCAGGTGTGCTGGTGGTGGAATTTAACAAATACATGGAACGGCTGGGGTGCTTCGAGGAGAGGATTGGGAAGCACTGTGTTTTAGAGAGAGAGAGAGAGAGAGATAGAGAGAGAGAGAGAGAGAGAGAGAGAGAGAGAGAGAGAGAGAGAGAGAGAGAGAGAGAGAGAGAGAGAGAGAGAGAGAGAGAGAGAGAGAGAGCTCAACGGCGGGAATAGAATAGGTTGCATGAAAAACTCACCCTAACGCAGAATCAATGGCAAAGTTGGAAGGAGACGACATCGACGCATTTTCCGTGGAGATGAAAAGTACCAGTCCCTTGGGAGTCCTAGTTTATCTGCCACACGTTAGCACTCGATAACTTAGCAATTAGCTAAAGGCAGGGACGGTAGCTAGCTAGCATTAGCTAACGCTAGTTACGCGTCCCTGCCTTTAGCTAATTGCTACTAGCCGACATAGCTATAGCCTGACTGAAGGTTCTAACATGCAACAACTTTCATCTTCAGTCCATCTGCCGAACATCCTCTTCGTCTTGGCAAAGTTGGCATAACCATCATACTCATGCTTATGGCACACAGTGTTATTTCTTCTGCTCCATGCTGCTTTTCAAAAGACATCCACTCGCTCCTCTGGATAGCGCTGAATAGATCCTGTACCTGGCTGACTGTAGCCCCTTCCCTCGTGGATCCGGGAAGAGCCCGGAACACTATTCTACAAACGTGTCTATCTGCAGAGCAGCAGAGCCGCAGAAACCGGAACACTATTCTACAAACGTCTAATGTGAAATATATAAGCATGTAAGCAAAACTAGATGTTAGGTCTGTGATGAAAAAGGGAAAAAAATTATAAATAAATAAAAAAATAAAAAGATAATGATAATAATATTTTATTTTTATTTTAATTTTTTTTGCGAGGCCCCCTTTCCCGCGAGGCCCTGTCCTACTTGGGTTCCTATTAGTTCTAGGTCGATGTCTGGCAGCAGTCCCTGCCCACTGTTGTGGAGCCTGATGGCCACTGGTATGAAGGACTGTCCGAGGCGGTTAGTTGAGTGTCGGGGGGGTATGAGTCCTTGTCACCTTCACCTAATATGTTTTGATCTGGTCAGGTGCGCTGTCACCTAATATGTTTTGATCTGATCAGGTGCGCTGTCACCTAATATGTTTTGATCTGGTCAGGTGCGCTGTCACCTAATATGATTTCATCTGGTCAGGTGCGCTGTCACCTAATATGATTTCATCTGGTCAGGTGCGCTGTCACCTAATATGTTTTCATCTGGTCAGGTCCGCTGTCACCTAATGTTAATATGTTTTCATCTGTGTCCACTGACCACTGACACACAGTGTGGGATGTTTTAAAAATATAATTTAATATATAATATAATATAATAATTTGTGCTTCACCTAAAAATTTGGTCAGCAGCCTCCACTGCCATGAAGACGTTGGTTTATTCTCATGCAGAACACTTCAATAAGTTCACCCTGTTCACCCCGTTGGCTCCTCAGTCGCTTCTATGTATATAATATATATATTTCCTTTTCTTGAAAGTCACTACACTAGTGTTTGGCTGTTTCAGTAGCTGTGCGATAGAGACAGAAAAGACTGAAAGAGAGAGAGAGGTAGAGAGAGAGGGGGGGTGTGTGGATGTGTGTGAACAGATGTGATGTCAGTGCTGTCAGCCACAGCTGTTTGTTTTGCAGACTAAGTATTTTCCTTAATTGAGTTGACATAGAGAACACACACGCACACACAGACACGCACACACACACAGACGCGCACACATAAAAATATGTTCACATCAAGAAATTACAGCAGTTGAAAATGTAGGGCATGGTTCACTACTGTACTTTCCGTTCACACACAAACACACACATTCAGACATGTTCATATGCACATACACATACAGGAGCAGTTCTATGAGTGAAGAAACAAATTATTACAGACAAGGCTACATATATATCACATAGACTAGAGTCTGAGTACCTTGAAAGGTGCTATATAAATATATACAAATCAAATAAAAAAAAACAGTTATACAATATTGACTAAAACACTGTTATACAGTATAGATTAAAACATAGTTATAGAATATAGATTCAAACACAGTTAACCTCTTAAGCTTCGGACGCCCCGACGGCTGGCCGTCACGCACTCACCGGCACATCGCATGCACTTTGCCCTTGTCTGCCGGCTCCGGGCTGCGTTTTTGCCGATCAACCAATACATTGTTGGAAAGTTGAATTTGCCGCCTTTCGATCGTCTACCTACTTGACCTATTGCGTGCTTCCAGTCTCAAGTTACAAGACGAAACATCCGACGAGCGTAATTTGACAAACCATTCGAACAAGTGACCACGTCCGGTTTGGCTGGCTCTTGAACGGACCAGTCAACACTGATGGCAAAAATGATTGACCACTTTTGTAGCCAATTCAATTCTGGAGCCAACGCTATCCCATGCGAAGGCTGATTGCAACGAGAAAGGGGTAGAAGAAGCCAGGGAAGTCCTTTGTTTTGACTTTTTTTTATTTATAATTAAATTCTTTTATCCTTTATTTATCCAGGAATGTCCCATTGAGATACAAGATCTCTTCTTCCAGGGAGTCCTGACTAGAGCCTCGGAATCAATAGAAGCGGACAGCCATTTTAGATAATCATGGCGAATTACATACCAGTGTTGCGATGCTCATATTTGGTTGCACGCACGCTAATGACGCCACGTGCACACACGCTGCCAGGCACGCGCGCACTCTCGCGCATGCGCATAAATGTTCCCAGGGTGCGAACCATGGGGGAGCTGGGGGAGCCATGGCTCCCCTATATGAGACATCAGCCCCCCTGAAAACATGATTTGTGAATTTTTGGGGGGTCTCTAAAATACTGACAATAAATGCTATTTTTGCCATGCATTTATAATTTTTCTGTAATTTTCTGTATCGTCATCATCGTGTATAATAATAAAATTAGGCTATTTTGATGTATGATTAATGATTTGCGCACTAATTCATCGTAATAGACAATAGCATAAATCTATGGGGTTGCGGCACTGCAGATATACCCTACTCGTAATATATGGCAACATGCATGCTATTCTTGCGTTTACCATTCGGAGCGTGGCGGCGCTGGAGCCTGCAGGCACAAATAAAAAAAGAAAATAAATACAGGTATTCAGGATAATGTCGAAAGTTAAACGAAATATCAAAGAAGTAAGCCTTCTAACCAATTTTGGTTTTACAAAGAAGGCGAAGCAGCTTGCTGCGGGGACTATACTTCTGTGACATGCAGATTTTGAGAATTGGGCAGATCTTCACCATCAGGTGGGTGGCGATAATGTTTCATTTGCCTACTATAATAATGTTAGACTCTATGTGTTTATTGTGGACTTGTTGTTCGGTATTGGTTAATCCGTGTGTTTATGTGTAAATAGGACTGTTTGAATTTTAGTGTTGGATCAGAGGGGTTCATCTGAGCATGTGTATTTTAATATGTGTGTCTTCATCATGCATGCAGACACCTGTGTGGTGTACTGTGGACTCTGTGTGGTTCTGTAACGTTACTTATACCTATAGCCTATGGGCTTGCATCCACCTACCGCATATTTTCAGCTGAAAAACGCTGGCGGAGCGCTGGTAATGCTGGGATGAAGCGCTTGCGGCGAGAATTTTTTTTTATGGTATTTTACTGCCGCGGTTTTGCACATATAGCATATTTTAATACACTTTATTGTATATTAATTATATATATAGTTATTGCCTGACACCACAGTTCGCCCTTTGCTTTTTATTAGCTTTTTATTAGTGTATTAAGATAAGATAAGATATTCCTTTATTGATCCCCTTGGGGAAATTCCAGAATTCAGTATTTGTGTAGTTATTAGTGTATTTGTGCTTTGTCGCGAATCGCAATGACCACCAACCAGCAGACGCTTGCCCTCATATTTCTCCTGGCCCGTCTCTTGTGGGTAGGCAGGCAGGCAACTCCGGTGTCAGGTTACAATCACGAGTGCCACGGTAAATATGATTGGCTGTGATCGGTTGTCTGAGAAAATGTCAGCAAGCGTAAAGCGTAAAAATGGATTAGCTCCCCCGAAGACCATGGTATGGTTCGCACACTGAATGTTCCCTCGCATAAGGACAGACTAAAAACAGTGCCTAATTGCCTCTACGAATGGAATGTAACACCTGACGACCGGCGCTATTGATATGCAAAGTAGCCAGGTGGGGTACTGCAAGTTGGCGCATCAGTCGAGTGCAGCACATTACTGTGTGCACGCGCGTGCACATCCGTGCGTGTGCGTGCACACGCTTCTGCTCACAAAACTTTGGTTGCACAGAGTGCAACCTCGTCCCATGCGAGCAACGCATCACTGGCCGGTACACAGATTACAAAAACCTTTGTAAAACACACATTTTCCATGGGATTGTTATCAACTTTGGACCTGTACTGTAGATAGGGCTGTCCCCGACTAAGGATTTGGATAGTCGCCTTTGATTGGCCGAAATAGCCGATAGTCGACTATGAAAAAATGTATAAAAAAAAATATGTATAATTTTTATTTTTGTATCATTCCATTTGGGCTGTGGGTGTGCTTAATGTCTGAAGGAGTCGACGGAAGGCTTCTTGTCCTCTGCAAAAGCATGCAATTGGTCCACTGATGGATAGGGTTGGGCATCGTTTGGATTTGAACAATTCCGGTTCCGATTTCGATTCTCCATATCGATTCCTGTTCTAAACGATTCTCGCTTCCGATTCTTTGAGGTGCAGGTCAAAACAGGTCACAGCTTATTTCACAAGAGATTTAATTTTTTTCCGGAAGTTAGGAACTGGTTCCTATTAGAACCGGTTTTCGGTGCCCAACCCTACTGCTGGATACATCTTGATATTTGTCTAGTCTAGTGTGTTCATTAGATGGGTGAAATCCTCTTGCAGTGCCTCTGTGCCTGTTTTCTTAGGCAGTTAGCCTCTGGTATGCATGCTATTAGCGTTAGCCATGCTTCTAGGCCTCTTTTCTTTTGGAAAGAAGGATAAAAAAAAATAAAAAAAATAATAATAAAAAAAAGTATTATAATAATTATATTTTTTTGCATTCGACTAAGAGGTTGGCAGTCGACTACGGTTCCTTTCGATCGATTAGTCGACTGTTCGACTAATAGGGGTCAGCCCTAACTGTAGATAAGACTTCAGGCTATGGAACCGTTATGTTTTCCAGCTCCTACCTCTCAGCTGGAACTCAAAAACAGGCATCTGGCAACAAGTAAACAGAAATGTGAGTAAACAAAACTTTTACTTCAGTGTGTTCAAACCTCTGTAACTATTTCATTAGCACTGAGAGTGATTCTTCTTTATTGTGGAATAAAGTTCAGAATGTTTTCTTTCAAAAGAGACCAGACTAATGCATGTGCTATAAGTATAAAGTATAATAAATCCTCCATTTTTGTCCGATTCTTAACTCATTCAGCGATGCAGGCCTAGAGCATATTTGTTCCTACTGTGCCACCGTTCTAAGAGATAGGAATGCGTGGCAGTGTTTGCAGGGCTATATCTATATTCTATATTATAGCTATGGATACAATACTATGGCTCATTTGACATCAACTATCCATCGTTCAATATGTGAAAAATAATAAATATTTTTCATGTATACGTTTGCGTGTTATACTGTTTATATATTAGGTATTATGTTTCATCATGAATGCATGAAAGGGGGGGGGGGGGGGGGGGTCGTTTTTTGATGCTTTGATCGTCACCAACGGCATACGTTCTGGAGTACGTTACACATGGTCATTGCGATCGATGTGAAATCATGGTTGGATCAAAGCAGGATTGATGTCATATAGTCCTTACCTTCACTAGGAGATACCCCGAAAATAATATTCCAATTGTCTGATCGCGATTTCCAGTATTGGTGTCCATCGTGTCGCCAACATAATCCACCACAACACATGCATCGGGGGCATTGGACACATTTCAATGTCATCGAGTGAACCGCTAGACTCGCCTGACCAAAAAAACTGCGCCCGGAGTGAATTAAACATAACACCGGGTGGCGTGAATACTTTCCCTAAGGGGGTTGCACTTCCGTGTTCGGTTTGCGCTGCCTGATTGGCCACTGACGTTTCTCTCAGCGCCCAATCGCGTTACTCCCAAGTCCGACATCACATCAATATAAATAACGTATAGTTTTCATCTCTCTATATTAACGTAACTAGCTATTCATATCAATCGACATCACATCAATATAAATAACGTATTGTTTTCATCTCTCTATATTAACGTAACTAGCTATTCATATCAATCGACATCACATCAATATAAATAACGTATTGTTTTCATCTCTCTATATTAACGTAACTAGCTATTCATATCAATCGAAATAACGTATTGTATTGTTTTCATCTCTCTATATTAACCCTTTAATCGCTGTTGACGCTGAAACACGTCATTCCCCGCCATGCTCATTCTGCCGATGACGCTGGACAGCGTCTTTGATATCAATATTTCAAAAATCTGTGATCGAAATCATATTTCTCCCCCGGAGACATTATATGTACTGGTGAGCCCCTGTCAACTCTCTAACGGTTCAAGAGCGCCATCTGGTGGCCGATCGGCCTGATCGCCCAGGGAAGAAACAGGAAGTGGAAGCTGGTGCTCATTTCAATTTGGTCCGATCACTCGCTATAGGTCCCGGGACTCTAGCTCGACACAATGGATAACAACCTGGAAATAGATCGGATATTTCAACATCCCATAATAGAAAAAATTCTGTTCCACGCTCATCTACCAACGGCGAGAGGAAGCTACGGTGAGTTTCAGCGTTATTTTTTAATGTCTTCTATACTAACTGCTCTAATGATCATATCACCCACACTAGATGAATGATATAACATTGCCCACGGAATTATAAACAACCCCCCGCCCATCCGGTCAACATCAGATCATACGTAGTAACATCTAGAAGTACGTGCAGTTGAATTTTTTTTTATCTCGCGCCGATTTATATCAAACTGTATACAATCATCAATATAATGCATTTAGGGCTATAAATCACGTTCTGGAGAAAGCTGCAGAAAACGATAAAAACATACTTATACTTTAGACCGTATTTTAGTATGAATATGTGAATGAAAAAGTATAACGTTGCTACACCCTGAACAATAGATATAGGACTTTGAATGGGCCATGGTAATGTCAATTTAGCAATACAATTTAAAAAGTTATAGCCCTGCAAAGAAGGGGAACTTCTCCATGTTAAATAGGGCTGGCGAGGGATGGTAAATTATGAATTTAACCCTGGCGATCAAAGGGTTAATGTAACTAGCTATTCATATCAATCGAAATAACGTGTTGTATTGTTTTCATCTCTCTATATTAACGTGATTCCATCAACACAACATAAATGTTCAAAACACGACTTCATTATTGTTTATCTCTGCAAACACGACTCATTATTGCTTATCTCTGCTCTGTTCAAAACACAACTTCATTATTGCTTATCTCTGCTCTGTTTACGTTGGGTGGACGAGCAGTGAGTTTTAATATTGAGGTAATATGCTCTTGCGCGTGACGCGACTTTGGGCTTCATTATTCAGCCACAGGCAGGAGTCTTTAGATCACAGGCTGGTCATGCACAATCTCGCCCACCAGACTCTTCTACCGAATTGACTAGGTCATGCAAGTCAATCAATAGATTACACTTTCTGTAGGCCTAACACTCACCTACTCATTCTGTTGTGACACAACATGACATGTTAGGGTTGTCGCCCTTCCGTGATCATGTTTGAACCAATGTGTAAAAAATCTGTTTTAGATTAGGCTGTAAAAATCTGTTCTATAGGCTATATTTAGTCTAGTTTATTAGACATAAAGCATTTAAAAAATACTTTGATTAGTCTACATCAATAGCACATTGTCAAGGTTGACAGAATAAAGTCTATATAAACTTATTTCCATCAAGGACCTTGGTGTAGGCCAGGGGTGCCCAACCGTTTTTGAACCAAGATCTACTTTTTAATTTACCACCTAGCCGAGAGCTACCAGCCAAAATTGTATATTGTAAGCCGTCATTTGAGGCTTTATAAAAGCAGCATAATGAACACAAATCTGTCAGTGCCGAGTCCGATCTCATCTTAAATAACAGCATTGCTTGTTGTAGTTAACAAGGAGAGGCAGAGTTGATTTTGCAAAAAAGATTTCTAATTTTATTAATCGAGATCTACTTGAAATCAGCCCTCGATCTACCTGTCGATCACGATCGACTGGTTGGGCACCACTGGTGTAGGCTAATAACAGAACAGATTGACAGGTGGTGACAAAGCACGTGACTGGGCATTTATTTAAAAAACATACGCATAGAACATGAAAGAACAGACAATCATCAACAAACACAACAACCGCATTGACCATAGGAGTCTTATGCATGGCTATACTCCTATGTCATTCTTTAACTGTATGTGAAATGCCACACACCTGTTCTGTACGTCCACCCAACGTAAACAGAGCAGAGATAAGCAATAATGAAGTCGTGTTTTGAGCAGAGCAGAGATAAGCAATAATGAAGTCGTGTTTGCAGAGATAAGCAATAATGAAGTTGTGTTTGCAGAGATAAGCAATAATGAAGTCGTGTTTTGAACATTTATGTTGTGTTGATGGAATCATGTTAACACATTGCCGCCCGACCACGAGTTATACGTGCTTTGAATCCATGCGTTGTGGACAGAATCACGTATATATCCGTGGCAAGTTGTTATTGCTTTTATTCCATTTTAATAACCGGTTCAAGGTCGCTGACCGGCACTGCAGATCTACCCTATTCTGTGAGTTCGAGAGTGTGCAATACCGGCCAGATCCTCTTATGGGCGCCATCGCTCCACTGCAGTATGCCCTGTGGCAGAAGGAAGCAGACTTGTTTTCTTTCCTTCAATGTATATTCCAGTAGCATGATTGTGGATCTACAGCCTGGTATCTTGGATTGCGTTTCGGATCGCAGATTTTACCATGTAATAGGGGGTTTTATCATCAGCCAATGGCCATATCGATCTACCAGATGACGATCAATAACGGGGAAATGCTCAGGGGATCAGGCCCGACCATGGTAAGATCCCCTTCACTTAAATTACAGCCCCATCGGACACCGTTCTGATAGCCAACCAGGCGAACGGCCTATGTAGCTGGTTAGACGAACACTGCTAATGGTAATCAATAATAATAAACAACGTCGCCCGCCCGTCCCCCCTTTCATGCATACATGCTTTGGGACAGTCTCGATCATATGCAGTTTCAGTTATTTCTTTAGCATCTGTAAAACGGAAATGCCGTTGGATATAACGTTAGCAGCTATTAGCCATTTATCTAGCCTCCCAGAAAATATACAAGACAAAATCTGCTATAATCCTTATATTCACAGCGCTATAAAATGACAACCTATTGATGCATTTTTTTTTCTTTAGGCCATTTTGAAGGGACGGTTTATGAACTCAATTGACAATGAGAATGGACAGATAGCAATACTATAAAGTATAGATTTAGCTGTACAAAAAGACACAGGTCTGTTTACAAAAGCTGGTCCCCAACCACTATATTAGACGGGTCCCATGTGTTAATATAGAGAGATGAAAACAATATAATACGTTATTTCGATTGATATGAATAGCTAGTTACGTTAATATAGAGAGATGAAAAAATACGTTATTTATATTGATGTGATGTCGGACTTGGGAGTAACGCGATTGGGCGCTGAGAGAAACGTCAGTGGCCAATCAGGCCGCGCAAACCGAACACGGAAGTGCAACCCCCTTAGGGAAAGTATTCACGCCACCGGGTGGGGAAAAAAGGTTTCGAAGGGTGGCCGATACTGCCTCCTACCAGGATACGGCTGGTATTGCACTCTAGCGATCTCAGAGTGGTTCCCTATGGTAACCCTGAGGTCTGTGTGAGAGAAATTAATACAAATATCGAATAAAAGAAATAACGATGAAAACCCGACTATAATCGGGTCTGGCACTGAACGGTTGGCGAGTTAACCCGACTTTCCTCAGGTCTGCCGCTGATTGAGTTAAGAGATTCAGACAGTTTATAAAACTTAGTTTAGTTAAAAATATATAGAGAGAGGGAGCACAAGTACAAAGTACACAAGTACAGTATGAGAAATATATATTAATGAATTATATGCCGATATTAAATATATGTGATCAAAGTCAACTTTATTGTCTTGTCCCATGTGCAATACATACAGAAAAACGAAATTGCATTTTCCCCTTCCCACGGTGTATATAAAAAAGGTCTTGACAATATAAACATAAAGTAACATATAGGACACAATATATACACACAATATACAGGACTATATACAATATAAACAGTAGCTAAAAAATTTATGAATGAGGTATTAGGTTCAAAAATACATTTGCCAGATTTAATGTGACTTCCTTCAATGTTATGGTTTGTAACCGACCCCAATCGCACAACACAAGACAGGTATGATGGTTTGCCAAGAAACAGATATTTATTGAGAGACAGGGAAAAAGGGCACTGTCCCTTTAAGGGAGAACACAAAATACAGGAATATAACAAGAGGGGAAAAACTAGGTGCCTTTAAGAGGCGGGCAGGAAAAGGGAACACTAAGGGAAGGTTAATGAACGCTAGGGGAAACATTAAAGGAACGCTAGGGGAAGGTTAAAGGAACACTAGGGGAAGGTTAAAGGAACAGAGGAACTAGAGACTAGGAGAAGTCGGGACAAGGAGAGCTAGGGAACAGGAGAACTGGGGACTAGGAGAACTAGGGACAAGGAACTAGGTGGAACTAGAAGGGGAGAACTTGGGACCAGGAACTAGGTGGAACTAGAAAGGGGAGAACTAGGGACAGAGGGGACTGAGGCCCGCGGAGGCGGGCTGGGGAACAGGGAGGAACTGGGGACAGAGACCCGCGGAGGCGGGCTGGGGACAGGGAGGAACTGGGGACTGGTGGGAAAACATCTGGGCCGCTCTGCAGAACAGAGGAGAGGGTTAATATTCAAAAGGGAACAAACAGAGCAGATGCAGAACAGTCCAAATAAACAAAGTAATAAAGTAATAATATCTTCGTGTGACAAACACACAGGGGGAGATGTAATGTCCAAAAATACTATCTAAGTGAGAACAAAAACAGAGTGGGAGATGAAATGTCCAAACTACTAACTAAGTGAGAACTAAAGGAGGCAATACGCTGGGTGAGTGACATCACAATCAAAACTCACCCAGGCGTATGCGTAATGGTACAGGAACAGCAGCGAGACGGGGGCAAGAGGCATTACGCTGGGTGAGTGACATCACAATCAAAACTCACCCAGGCGTATGCGTAATGGTACAGGGACAGCAGCGGGGCGAGGGCATCGCCACCGGGTGGCTGGCTGTCCGAGCCGAGGAACAGAGTGCTGGAACAGTGGCGGTGGCGAGGGTGTCGTCCACCGGGTAGCCGACTGTCGGAGCCGAGGAACAGAGTGCTGGAACAGTGGCGGTGGCGAGGGTGTCGTCCACCGGGTAGCCGCTGTCGGAGCCGAGGAACAGAGTGCTGGAACAGTGGCGGTGGCGAGGGTGTCGTCCACCGGGTAGCCGACTGTCGGAGCCGAGGAACAGAGTGCTGGAACAGTGGCGGTGGCGAGGGTGTCGTCCACCGGGTAGCCGCTGTCGGAGCCGAGGAACAGAGTGCTGGAACAGTGGCGGTGGCGAGGGTGTCGTCCACCGGGTAGCCGCTGTCGGAGCCGAGGAACAGAGTGCTGGAACAGTGGCGGTGGCGAGGGTGTCGTCCACCGAGTAGCCGACTGTCGGAGCCGAGGAACAGAGTGGCGCGCCACACCTTGGTGTGCGCGTCGGAACCGAGAGACGCCTCGGGGTGCGTCTGCGAGGAGGAGTGTGCCAAGCACGAGGATCCTTGGAAGATGCGCGTTGCGCGCTGGAGACTGGAGAGCGTGCCAAGCCCTTGAAGATGCGCGTTGCGCGCTGGTGACTGGAGAGCGTGCCAAGCCCTTGCAGATGCGCGTTGCGCGCTGGTGACTGGAGAGCGTGCCAAGCACGAGGATCCTTGGAAGATGCGCGTTGCGCGCTGGAGACTGGAGAGCGTGCCAAGCCCTTGAAGATGCGCGTTGCGCGCTGGTGACTGGAGAGCGTGCCAAGCCCTTGCAGATGCGCGTTGCGCGCTGGTGACTGGAGAGCGTGCCAAGCCCGAGGGTCCGGGAGATGCGCGTTGGTCTAGATGTGCGTCAGGACGAACAGCTGCGCTGGGGTCTGCAGTGGAGCGCTGGGGTGCCTCCCGTGGAAGTACAGGGAGCGCAGAACAGTCTCCTCCACAGGCTACGGCGACAGCAGACGAAGGCTGGAGCAAAACATCTCAAGGCTGGAGAAATCCATATACAGCATTGGTAGACCAGAGGATCTCCCGAAAGAGTCTAGATGTTAGAGAATAAGACTCAGCATGAATACAACACGACCCCACACCGAAACGAGGGGAAGAGCCCTGGTATTTAAAGCCCACAGGGGAACTAATTAGCCTGCCACCACAGGTGCGAGAGGTAATTGATAATAGTCCAGGTGTGGCCACTGAGAGTAAACGAGAGTAAAGAACGAGAGGGTGGGGGCTAGAGAGAGTGAGTGAGAAGGGAATTTCTAACAGTAGGCTTAAAGAAAACAGAGAAAGTTGGTGAGCAGCGGACAAAACCTCACAGTACCCCCCCCCCTCAACGGGAGCCACCTGGCGACCCAAAACAAATACAGACAGAGTGGCAGGGGGCAAAACAAGACAAAAACAAAAGGTACTGGCCAAGCCAGCAGGGGAAGCCACCACAAGAGTGGGGCTAGCAAAAGAAACAGGGTCGCCGAGGGGTAACTAGGGTAGCAGAGGGGCAACAGGAGGAACTGGCCTAGAGGAAACCGGGCCTAGAGGAACCGGGTCAGGAGGAACTGGGTCCAGAGAACTAGCCTAGAGAACTGGCCAAGAGAACTGGCCTAGAGAACCGGTCCAGAGAACTGGTTTAGAGAACTGGCCTAGAGAACTGGTCTAGAGAACTGGTCTAGAGGAACTGGTCTAGAGGAACTGAGGGGCAAGCAGGGTAGCTAAGGGGTAACCATGGTAGCACCGGGAAAGGGCTAGCAGAGGGAAAGGGTAGCTGCCAAGGCACTGATAGCTACAGGGCCTATGCTAGCTGTACTGCTACATCAACATAGAGGCTGCGCTAGCTGCCGAGCTAGGCTAGCAGGGGGAAAAGGGTAGCTGCCAAGGCACTGATAGCTACAGGGCCTATGCCAGCTGTACTGCTACATTAACATAGAGGCTGCGCTAGCTGCCGGAGCTAGGCTGGCAGACAGGGCTGGACCAGCATGAGAGAACAAGCTAGCTGGAAGGACAGTCCTAGCTGTGTGAGATAAACTGACCTTGCTAGCTGAAGGGCAGTCCTAGCAGTGTGAGATAAACTGACCTTGCTAGCTGAAAAGGCAGTCCTAGCAGTGGGAGAAAAACTGACCTTGCTAGCTGAAAAGGCAGTCCTAGCAGTGAGAGATAAACTGACCTTGCTAGCTGAAAAGGCAGTCCTAGCAGTGGGAGATAAACTGACCTTGCTAGCTGAAAGGGCAGTCCTAGCAGTGGGATAAACTACACAAAAAAGTGGAGGCCATGCAGAGGGACCGGGTTAGCTGCTTGGGCCTGGCTAGCTACAGGGCCTATGCCAGCTGCAAGGCTGCATTAACATAGAGGCTGTGCTAGCAGCCGGGGCTAAGCTAGCAGACTGGGGCTCTGCTGAGGGACAGGGTTAGCTGCCAGGGCATGGCTAGCTACAGGGCCCATGCCAGCAGCAAGGGCTGCATAAACATAGAGGCTGTGCTAGCAGCCGGGGCTAAGCTAGCAGACTGGGGCTCTGCTGAGGGACTGGGTTAGCTGCCAGGGCATGGCTAGCTACAGGGCCTATGCCAGCAGTAAGGGCTGCATTAACATAGAGGCTGTGCTAGCAGCCGGGGCAAGGCTAGCAGACAGGGGCCATGCTGGTAGTAGAGGCCTAACAAGCTGCAGGGGGGTCAAACAGGGCTAACAGGGAAGCCAACAGGGCTAACAGGGGAGCTAGAGGGGAACTAGAGGGAACAAGAAAAAAAAGGCAAACTCAACATACACCGTCTGTGCTGGCTGGGGTCGTCGATTTGGTGGGGTCGTACTGTTATGGTTTGTAACCGACCCCAATCGCACAACACAAGACAGGTATGATGGTTTGCCAAGAAACAGATATTTATTGAGAGACAGGGAAAAAGGGCACTGTCCCTTTAAGGGAGAACACAAAATACAGGAATATAACAAGAGGGGAAAAACTAGGTGCCTTTAAGAGGCGGGCAGGAAAAGGGAACACTAAGGGAAGGTTAATGAACGCTAGGGGAAACATTAAAGGAACGCTAGGGGAAGGTTAAAGGAACACTAGGGGAAGGTTAAAGGAACAGAGGAACTAGAGACTAGGAGAAGTCGGGACAAGGAGAGCTAGGGAACAGGAGAACTGGGGACTAGGAGAACTAGGGACAAGGAACTAGGTGGAACTAGAAGGGGAGAACTTGGGACCAGGAACTAGGTGGAACTAGAAAGGGGAGAACTAGGGACAGAGGGGACTGAGGCCCGCGGAGGCGGGCTGGGGAACAGGGAGGAACTGGGGACAGAGACCCGCGGAGGCGGGCTGGGGACAGGGAGGAACTGGGGACTGGTGGGAAAACATCTGGGCCGCTCTGCAGAACAGAGGAGAGGGTTAATATTCAAAAGGGAACAAACAGAGCAGATGCAGAACAGTCCAAATAAACAAAGTAATAAAGTAATAATATCTTCGTGTGACAAACACACAGGGGGAGATGTAATGTCCAAAAATACTATCTAAGTGAGAACAAAAACAGAGTGGGAGATGAAATGTCCAAACTACTAACTAAGTGAGAACTAAAGGAGGCAATACGCTGGGTGAGTGACATCACAATCAAAACTCACCCAGGCGTATGCGTAATGGTACAGGAACAGCAGCGAGACGGGGGCAAGAGGCATTACGCTGGGTGAGTGACATCACAATCAAAACTCACCCAGGCGTATGCGTAATGGTACAGGGACAGCAGCGGGGCGAGGGCATCGCCACCGGGTGGCTGGCTGTCCGAGCCGAGGAACAGAGTGCTGGAACAGTGGCGGTGGCGAGGGTGTCGTCCACCGGGTAGCCGACTGTCGGAGCCGAGGAACAGAGTGCTGGAACAGTGGCGGTGGCGAGGGTGTCGTCCACCGGGTAGCCGCTGTCGGAGCCGAGGAACAGAGTGCTGGAACAGTGGCGGTGGCGAGGGTGTCGTCCACCGGGTAGCCGACTGTCGGAGCCGAGGAACAGAGTGCTGGAACAGTGGCGGTGGCGAGGGTGTCGTCCACCGGGTAGCCGCTGTCGGAGCCGAGGAACAGAGTGCTGGAACAGTGGCGGTGGCGAGGGTGTCGTCCACCGGGTAGCCGCTGTCGGAGCCGAGGAACAGAGTGCTGGAACAGTGGCGGTGGCGAGGGTGTCGTCCACCGGGTAGCCGACTGTCGGAGCCGAGGAACAGAGTGGCGCGCCACACCTTGGTGTGCGCGTCGGAACCGAGAGACGCCTCGGGGTGCGTCTGCGAGGAGGAGTGTGCCAAGCACGAGGATCCTTGGAAGATGCGCGTTGCGCGCTGGAGACTGGAGAGCGTGCCAAGCCCTTGAAGATGCGCGTTGCGCGCTGGTGACTGGAGAGCGTGCCAAGCCCTTGCAGATGCGCGTTGCGCGCTGGTGACTGGAGAGCGTGCCAAGCACGAGGATCCTTGGAAGATGCGCGTTGCGCGCTGGAGACTGGAGAGCGTGCCAAGCCCTTGAAGATGCGCGTTGCGCGCTGGTGACTGGAGAGCGTGCCAAGCCCTTGCAGATGCGCGTTGCGCGCTGGTGACTGGAGAGCGTGCCAAGCCCGAGGGTCCGGGAGATGCGCGTTGGTCTAGATGTGCGTCAGGACGAACAGCTGCGCTGGGGTCTGCAGTGGAGCGCTGGGGTGCCTCCCGTGGAAGTACAGGGAGTGCAGAACAGTCTCCTCCACAGGCTACGGCGACAGCAGACGAAGGCTGGAGCAAAACATCTCAAGGCTGGAGAAATCCATATACAGCATTGGTAGACCAGAGGATCTCCCAAAAGAGTCTAGATGTTAGAGAATAAGACTCAGCATGAATACAACACGACCCCACACCGAAACGAGGGGAAGAGCCCTGGTATTTAAAGCCCACAGGGGAACTAATTAGCCTGCCACCACAGGTGCGAGAGGTAATTGATAATAGTCCAGGTGTGGCCACTGAGAGTAAACGAGAGTAAAGAACGAGAGGGTGGGGGCTAGAGAGAGTGAGTGAGAAGGGAATTTCTAACAGTAGGCTTAAAGAAAACAGAGAAAGTTGGTGAGCAGCGGACAAAACCTCACATTCAACCTGTTAAGCCCTAGTCCTATTTTCTGAAAATCCGCCTAAAAATACATACCTAAGTAAATGGAAGATTGCTCCACTTCTACAAGGTCTATTTGCATGTTATTGGCATCTAGGGACATCTATGGATCTCAGGGAATGTATTCCCAGAAATATTGTGTATGTTACTAGGCTTGAGTAAATTGTGATGAAACAAAGGAGAATATAAATTATGATTTGTCTTTGCATCTTTGACAGTGAATAACACCATGCTAAAAATACATGAAAGACTGCCACTGAGCTCGTTCAGCACTTTATCGAGATCACATGTACAAAAAATCTAAGCAAATGAATAAAGGGAAGATGATTAAACAGAGTCTTTTGTAGATACAGTACTGAATTCTGCCATCCGGACACATGCAATTTGAAATATTATTATAGAATATCAGGCCTGTCAGTTTTTTATTTTTGAGACAGGTCCGCCACCTTTACATTCCGACATCCGTCTGGCCACATCCCTATCCGCTTACCTTCATAAGCAGGTGTGTGGTCACCTACTCGCCTCCTTCCCAAACTTTCACCACAAGGCGAGGTCAAGGGCCGCAGTGGCGTCCTGACGCTGAGCGTCACCAGTATTCATAGAACTTGGTTATATACATAACCTTACGTTCTATTTCATTCTGGTTTTCCGCTCAGCGGCATTCTGCACAACAGGAGCTGAGCGGAAGCCAGAAGCTCGACAAATGTACTCCGCTGAGGCCCCCCACAACCATCAGACCGGAGAGGACTGAGCCCCCCGACCCTCCCTAATGGAGGGATACCCTCCCTATTGGAGGATGGGAGGGAGACGGATCCGACCGTGCGAAGAGGAACTCGAGCAACTCAACGCACAGGGTGAGCAGACCGTGGCTTGACCCCACGACTACGCACACGCACAACCCGCATGCCACCAGGGAACCAACGGAAGGAACAAACCTCGTTACTGCCCCCAAAATCACGGAGTCAAGAGCAAACTCAACCCCGTGGCAAGGCCGTAGCAGCGGAGCGCGAAGGAAGACCCAGACCCCCGAAGGGACTGGATCCCCTGGAAAAAGGGGGCCCGGAGAGGTCAATGACGCCAAGCATCAAGACCTCACCAGGCGGTCACTTAATGACACCGCCCCCCACATCGCCAGCGTATTTGGACAGGGCCCCTCCAAGAGCGGGCCCTTCCCCCCACTAGTACGCCGCCTGGCACACTGACCCTGCAACACAGGCAGTCAGCATGGCCGTAACTTTGAAGCACTCAAAAGGTTAACCATAACGGAAGCAGGCAGCGCACCGGGGAAACCAGGCAGCAGGCTGTAGACCCGAGCCTGGAGCACTGCGGACGAGACAGGCGCCAAAGGGGTCAACTGAAAACAGCACCCCGGCGGAAGGGGCGTATGCTGGCATTGTTGCGCACCATGACAAAGCCTCCATCAAAAAAAACCCACCCAGAGGGGTCGAGGCAGAGAAGGCTGACACGATTGGCAGACGTCATGAACGTGCAGGGGCACACTCAACCGGGTAACCCGGGAGTCGACTCTGCTCCAACACACCAGGGAATCAACCATCCTCTTGGTACCACATACGGTGGTTGTTCCTATAACCCCTCAAGAAAACTCCAAAACACACCTGCTGGTATACACCAGCTATACCGCAGTACAAGTGTTTCAGTTTCCAAAAAGGGTTATTCCAGGCCTACGGTTTCAACGAAACATTACTTCGGACCGGGCCCGGCGGCTCGGGAAGCACACAGGGTTACCAGAGGAGGTCCAGAAGACCACCCCAATAGCCCCCTCTTCGCCATGCATGAGAGAGGAGCGAAAGAAAGGAGAACCAGCCCCTTTATGATAGTGCCCCTTTATGACGTGTACACAACAAAGGGTCTCCATAACGCCTAACCCTGTGACACCCGGGCCGACCCGGCATTTTTCCCCCCGAAAAAAGCACAAGTCACTCAGGGTACCAGAACAGCAGATCTGCGTCCCCGGCGGGCAACGGGTTAACTGACCTGGACCAGCGCGACCAGAACCAGTCCCATGCCCTAACCACGCCGACATGCCCACTCCAGGAGAGGGGGTAGGTATGCGTGTCGATCTAAAACATGAAAAGAGGGCGCCACCCAGACGGTCCCATTTGTACCGCGCTCAGTGGCCCACCCCAAGGGCGTGAGACCCCTCTACCTATGTCCTGATCTATTCCGTTAACATCCCCCAGATATGAACGAGAATCCGTTGAGACCCAGTAACAGGTGCTCGGAAGAGGAAAAAATCCCCCATCCCAGTTGCCCTATAAAAACGCTGTTTTAATAACGAGCAACCAAGGCGTACTAGCCTCCTGCATGATTCTTATCAGAAACACCCCGAGCCAGCACTATGTACGCGTCGAGACCCAAACACATCAATGGATAGTCTAACCAGACACCAGACATTGGTCCTTCAAGTCGCCTGATAGAACGGCAAGAAGTTTGTCATGCTTCGTATCCTTCACTCTTTTTTATTATTAACACCGACTGACATGAATCCCACGTGATGCGGCCGAGGGTAAAAATGTTTTACATTCTTACATCCCACCACCCTCACCACAGAGGAGAGACGGGAATCCTCAGAGAGACTTCCCACGTGAGTCATAGATTGAAAAAGTCACGGTAACATTGAGTCATGTGATCAACAGACTCAAGTTACACGTATATCGAGCGTAGTAGAACAGTAAGTTCCTACGCTCTGCCCCGACAACTTGACAACCACAGACCCTACATACGGGTCTGAAAAACTCACGGAAGCCATCGTCCAATAGAAACGTGCCCAGGACTCAACCGCCTGTGATAGGTGCGGAGTCAGGGAAAACCCTTTTAGGAGGGACTCTTTATTTCTTTAACAAATCATATTTGGGCCGGGAAGGGAACAGGGGGGGACCACAGAGGGAAAAAGTCAACTCTTTTCAGCGACGCCTGCCACGAGCCGCTCGGGACTTGCCACCCCGTGGAGCCCCGGAGGGACGGTAAACGATCGGCGGCTGGTCATGACGATCCCTACCGTCACCTCTGGGCGTAGATGGGCCGGCTGCAGTGGCGGAGGCGCCCTCTCTCCTCCTGGCCTTCTTCGCCGAAGGTCCAGCAGTGGCGGTGGTAGCAGTGGCGGTGGTAGCAGCGGCGGCTACGGCGGCGGAACCCCGATGACGAGCCTGCCGTCTGACTCCACCGGGCGGGGGGAAATGAGGCTGGAGCACATAACGCTCCTCCTGCATCTCCCTGCAGGTTGAGGTCATCAGCTGCAGTGCCGACCCGAACAGTCCAGCATCCGAGAGGGGTGCCGTCAGAAGGGGAGTCCTCTTCTTCTCCGGCACACGCGCCTGCTCCAGCCAAAGGTGACGCTGGATTAGAGTCGGCTCCTGCCGACTGGGCGAGCTGATCATGTTGCAAATCAGTCAGCTCCGTACCGCCCATCATTATCCTGGACATGAATCTCGCCAGCTGCGCAATGTTAGAAGTGGCAGCCAGAGATTGCGTCGCGGAGATAAATGACTGGTCACTCCAAAACGCCAACCGCCTCGCCGATTTCCCTTGGGGAACCGGCTTCCGTAACGGCTCCCACACCACCTCAGGACAAAGGAGCGCCGCCATCGGCCTATCAAGCCGAGGCACGCCCTCCTTCATGCCTTCTACCAAACCCACCACCCTCGTGACTTGCACGTAGGCGGGGGTAAGGCCCATGATGTGGGAGACCACCTGTCCCTGACGGACGTAGGCCTCCATTGAGGGGAAAAATTTACAGACAACGTCCACCCCTCTCACCGGACGGCGTTGCCATAGATGACCTATGAGATCGTCAGGAATAGGAACAGGCAGTGGCTGCGGCAGCGGCACGTTGTTTGCGACTGCCGCCGCCGCCATGAGCTCGGGGAACAAAGCACGCAGTTCCCCCTGCATACTTTCCCCCACCGAGCTCGCGTCCCTCACATGCAGCAGACTACTGGTTAAAGAGCCACATTCTGATGTGGCTGATGGCAGGGCATCCCGCCGCCGAGTCGGAGGTTCTAACCCAACATCTGCGTACGAGGAATCCCAAGGAGACATCTCACCCCCCTCCAGTGTTACCTGGACGGGCGGGGGACATGTCTCCACCGGGGCTTCGAACAGAACCCGTCCGCTTCTACCATGTAGTCCTCTGTTTCCATCGGCCATGGAGAATCAGACGCATCCTCATCCGGCTCCAGCAACTCACCAAAACCAACCGTTCGTGTCTACAAACCACCATCTTGCGACGGGAGCGAGCTGACGCAAAAAGTTTGCGTCTCAAATCCCCCGCAACCAGAGGAGCTGGCCGCCCAACAGCGGACGACTCCCCGGAAGCAGAGGAACCAGAGCCGGAACCAGGCCATCGCACAGGAGACGGCGCTAGCGCACCAGCTCCTTGGAGAGGCAAACTATCCATCGGACGCCTACCGGGCGTGGCTGCCGACCACGAGAAAGGCCTCAACCCCGCTCCAAGACGCACGACAGAGGAGGCAATGGAGAACCGCTGGTGAAGGGTGACGTTGCGAGCGCGACCCTCCGAGGTAAACATTATGACTTAGCTTTTTTCTTTTTAAATATATGAGAGAAGAAAAAAGCAAGAAAAAATGTAAACACGTATCAACTTTCTTCGACTAAACAACCTCGTCAAGTGTGGGTATATACCAAGGCACTTCCTTGTGGTGAAAGTGAAGAAGGAGGCAAGTAGGTGACCACACACTAAGGCTGAGCCCGAACCCTGTTTTTAGGGTTCGAACGTTCGCCAGGGTCTATGAACGAACGTTCGAACGTTCGTTTTTTGTAAATTTTTTAATAAAAACAAATTTTTATTACATTTTTTTTTTTTTATATATAATTTTTTTTTTTATTGTATTATTATAGATCCTACGGAGGGCGGCATTGCATAATCTATTGGTGAAAAAAAATTGTTTACAGTGGTGGCTGTTCATGTAAACATGTAATTAAACAAAGGGAAAAGACAGCAGTCAAACATGTTATCACGCACTCACTTTTTGTCCCGGTAGAACATCGCCGTATGAATTGGAATAACCGAAGCTTTCTGGTCTGGCGGGCTTGAAATGTCCATAAATGTGTATCCAATCCATAAATCCATTTAGTTAGATCCAGTATTGACTGAATGTATCTGTGATTATTATAGATTTTCCTGGTTGACTCCCGCTCCCGGACGTGATGTCACACGAAAGCCAGCCGCACTCACCCAATAGACTATTCTATTCTAAACAGTTATATTAGTGTGAACGTAATATACATTTTATCCAGTGCATATATTTGGATAGTATTGTGATATCATAATCCCATTTATATATATAGTTTTTTTTTTATACATTTCAACATTTGATTGCTTTTCGTGCATTTTTCAATTGGCTGCGTTCGAGCGTTGCGCACTTGGCGATGTTTCTATCGCCTCAGAAGTCACTCAGAACAGAGGGGGGGATGAACATGAAGCATAAACAATGATTTATATATTACACGTTATTGTGCATTTTAACTTTACTGTCTAGTATCGTAATAAAACATTTAGAATATAGACACTTGGCACCTGTATACTATAGATTAATTTCATTACCCCTGGAAAAAAACAACTGAAATAAATTACGATTGAATATTCGATAGGTCTTCTACCTTTTGATTTAAGGATCAAATGAGACAAGTTATTTCCAAAAGCGGGATTTATTGCACCAATGCAGATAAATGAAAATGGGGGACCTGCATGATGTAAACAATAAGACGAAAGTCTCTCTGGTCTGCATCCCCTTAACAATTGTATGTACTGTTATACTGTACCCATTCTGCAATCTGTTAATACACTTTTCAATCAAACAATATAGAAAAACAGGCCCAGTAATTGAAACATTAACAAGTCGGCACTCAACTCTGAACATTAACAACTTGTAACATTTAAAATATACATTAACAATAATAATAATAATTAACAAATGTGGGATTTATTGCACACGTCGTTTTTAACAAAGCAATGCAGATATATAATAACTAAGTAACCAAAATAAAATGATGCCTCACTCACGCAGTCGGCCTATTGGTCTAAACTCTCTTCATGTTGCTGGCATTGTCGTGTACAACAGCCACTCGTTTGTAGTTGGGTATGCCATACGCGCCAGCCACTTCACCCAGGCGTTGGGCGATGTTTACTCCCGAATGCTTAATCTCCAGCTCTTTAGTTTCCAATACATAACCCCGTAGTTCCCACTCGTCAGAAATAAAATGACAGGTGACTGCCATGTACGCCTCCATCGCCACCGACGTCCAAGCGTCTGTTGTGAATGCCACAGCGGTGGCATGGTCAATGTACAAGGAGACTTTCTCCCGCACGGCCCCGTACCTCAGGGTTAGGTTGTTGGAAACAGTGGCTCTTTTGGGGATGGTGTAACCTGGCGCCATCAGATTAACCATTCTCCTGAATCCCTCACCCTCTACTACATTTATGGGCCTCATGTCCAAAGCAATAAAATCCACAATCGAGTCCAATAACTGGTTCTTTCTCTTCTCCGTTATTGGTTTTGCTGCGTCAAATTGCAGTAGTGTCTGCGTCGTGGTTGAGGAGGTGGGCCCGCCGTCCAGATCCAGTTTATGTACCTAAAATAATGAATTTGTTATTATTATTAGCATATATCATTTTGTTCTTATTGTATTTATTTGAGACCAGGCCAACAGCATCACGCTTTCGCACAGCAGGCTGCCAGGCGCCGGCCAGGCCACTAGGCCTTAGTAGGCCGCAGCCTGCACGTGGTGAATGGCGATACTTCTAATTACTAATTAGGGCCCAATACTTACATTTGTTATATGAGCAGCCAGGTTGGATGTGCCACCGTGGAATGCCAACTGCTTGTCGCAGATTTGACACACAGCCTTTACTTTGTCGTCTGTTAATTTAAAGTGTTTCCACACAGGTGAAGTCTTCCCACTTGCAGCTGCCATGATTGAATAATGAGCCGAGCGCCGCGGGGACGCGCATCTTCGCCTCGACTACACCCCGCGCGCCGCCGCGGGGACGCGCCTCTTCACATCGCCTCACCCGCGCCTCCTTTTTTTATTTTTTTTCCCCCGAACGTCCGAATGCATTAATTAAAGTCCGAATGCCAGCGGAACGAACGAACGTTCGAACGTTCGAACGTTCGGGCTCAGCCTTACCACACACCTGCTTATGAAGGTAAGCGGATAGGGGTGTGGCCAGACGGATGTCGGTATGTAAAGGTATTGTGGAGTTTTTTATTCAGTGCTAGGCACGAAGTGAGGTTAGTGCAGAATGACGCTGAGCGGAAACCAGAATGAAATAGAACTGCCAATAACGTTCAGTTGTGTGGTAGATAATCCTGAGAAATAAGAGACATACAAAAGATGCATGCAGCAAGCTTGCATGGGCTAGGTAATGTAGTTTTTTGAAATTTCAACGCTCATTGAGAGCTCTGGATGTCCTCTCCTCATATGACTACAAACCAAATTGTGACGCAAATTCAAAATGGCGGATATTCGCTAAATGATGAACACATTCCATAAACCTATTTTTAACCAGACGTATTGTTGAAAATATACACTATGACTGCTGTTTTGACAGGGTTAGGGTCTTTACTCTTGGCTACATTTGGAGAAAAAAACGCAACATTATGTCATACAGTCTGGAGAGATTGATTTATGACGTGATGTCATCTGCGGTCCGCAGGTGAACCGCCCGGGCTAAAGAGGTTAATCTAATGTTCATTTGTTCATTTGATTACATCTGTTCCCATATTGTATTGTACAATAATTGTTGCAAAAAACAAGAAGAGAAGAAAACACTTCCGGTATAAATACATACATACATACATACGTACATACATACATACATACATACATACATACATACATACATACATACATACATACATACATACATACATACATACATACATACATACATACATACATACATACATACATACATACATACATACATATGTTTACCATAATCTATGCAGACATAAAACATCACAAGAACATGAAAGAGTTTGGTGCATAAAGTCTAAAAATAGGTCTACTAATTATATCACAAACACACACACACATGCAAGCGTGTGCACACACATACATACAACACACAACACACACACATGCAAGCGTGTGCACACACATACATACAACACACACACACACATGCAAGCGTGAGCACACATACATACAGCACACACACACATGCAAGCGTGTGCACACACATACATACAACACACACACACACACATGCAAGCGTGTACACACACATACACATCATTGTGGTGGCATGGGGAGCCGGGGCCGGGGTAGATGGAGCGGCCCGCGGGGTTGGCATTCCCATCGCCGTGCATGGCGGTGTGAGTGGCGCGCGGGCTGTTTCTGTTTTCCTTCGGTCATGGCGTGCTTTATCGGGGGTGTGTCTTGGTTTGGGATGTGGTAGGGATTGATGTGTGGGGTGTTCGGGGGACTGACTGTTCCGGGGGGGTTCACATGCCTTCGAGCGACATTGTACTTATTTTATGACTATTCTTAAATCTGCACGTCTACATTACACTACTTTTATTGTCTTTTATACCTATATGACTGAAGTTTATGCAATTTTTTATTTGGTCAATTTGTGTGCTGATTTTATGCCCATGTTCATTTTTATTTTATTTTATTTTATTGTTTTATACTAATTGCTGTGGTGCACTCTGGACTGAGAGTACTATGTAGATAACCATTCATATTTATTATTGTTATATTGTAGAAATGTGTGCATTGAAATGTCTGTAAAGTCTCGACTACATTGAAAATGAGGGTGACCTCAATTTCGAGAATAAATAAAGGTTGATGATGATACATACAACACACATGCAAGCGTGTACACATACATACAACACACACATACATACAACACACACAGCGTGTGCACACACACATACATACAACACACAGACAGGGTCTTGACGGAGCTCCAGGCCCAGGGATATGCAGAAGTGGCTCCCAGCTGTGAGGCCCTGGAGGTGGGCAGATGATGAGGAGAGGAGCCCCTGGTACACATATAGAGAGACAGGGAGAGAGAGAGAGAGAGAGAGAGAGAGAGAGAGAGAGAGAGAGAGAGAGAGAGAGAGAGAGAGAGAGAGAGAGAGAGAGAGAGAGAGAGAGAGAGAGAGAGAGAGAGAGAGAGAGAGAGAGAGAGAGAGAGAGAGAGACAGAGGGAGAGAGAGAGAGAAAGACAGAGAGAGAGACAGAAGGAGAGAAAGACATAGAAACAGAGAGAGAGAGAGACATTGTTACGCTGAACGATACAGGACCCAAGTAGGTGACTCTGAGACAGTTGTAAGCAAGAAGCCTGTGGGCACGTTTATTATAAAGAGATAGAGAGAGGGAGACAGAGAGATAGAGAGAGAGATGATATGAGTAGAGAAAGAGAAATCAGTTTTTACTTCTATATCCCTCTTTACACTGAGCCTTTATAAACTAACCTGGATGTGAAATGCTCCAGCGATCGTTCAACATCTGATGAACCGTGTCGCTTCTCGTCTTGAGGGTTATGTGGTGTACTTGGACAACGAGGGTTGTGTGGTGTACTTGGGTTGTCCGGCAGTGGATGTTATTGCATGACAACTAGTGAGGCAGTACTTCACTAGTAATATACAGACAAACAAATATATATATATTATTATTAATATTTTTTTATTTTGTATTATTATTATTATATATTTTTTTTTATTAGAAAATGTCCAAGTGACAGCTCTGAGCTCTCTGACCTGACCTGATCCCATAACAGTAACACATTATGGCCAGCTGTCAATCAGTCACTGCAAAAAGATTGCACGGGTTGGGCTTAAGAATATAATTATCCAATCAAAATAGGGTATTTGAGTTTAAAAAAGGCAGATAGTGAGGTTAGGCGCACTTGATTGATTGGCGTTCACGCCGTGCCACATTGTGTTGACAAACTTAAGATCCAATCAGAGATTGGCGCCAGCTAATGAGACGGCTAGGGCGGAAGCGTCAACACGACTCTTTGTACAGGAATCGGAGGTAGTATAAGGAGTTTGGGGGAGGATTCGCGAAACATGTGTTTACCTGTGGCCAGGGAGAACCGGGAGTTGCATTGAAACCTACCAAGCAACCCCAGATAGACCCCCACGACCAAGGTTATCGGACTACCAGGTCAGACGGGCCGACTTAGTCTCGCTCTAAGTGGGCTGGCTAGGGAAGACGAATGGAGACCTTTTTCATCAGAAAATATCGAAGGATGGATTTAATTTACAAGTGATCAGATGGGAGGGAGTCTATTTACGAGGGACACTATTTCCTCGTAAGAAGTAAGTCATCAATGGTGAGTGAATTAATTTTTTTTTATATTTAGTAGCTGTGTGGGGCGGGCTGTGTTGATTATGAATTAATTGGCCCGCTGTGGCCTTGCGTGTGTAATGCAGGACCTCTTTAGGGGGTCTTTATTCGGCATGCAACGAACTGGACATGCAATTGGAGCGGCACACACACACCGGGATGCGTCTATTCAAAGCCCAAACAACTCGTGCTTCCGTGTTCGAGTTTTGCGCTCTGATTGGCCACTGACCTACGCTATTACGCCCCCCTTATCTACGCCGCGGAGCTAGTCTCTGTTTCACCTAACGCTATTGCTCCGTGATCCTTTGAACAAGCGGCACGGTGGTGTAGTGGTTAAGACTGTCGCCTCACAGCAAGAAGGTCCAGGGTTCAATTCCCGCTAGGGGGACCAGGTTTCCATGATGCCAGGTACCCAGGTGGGGTATCTCCCAGGCCTTTCTGTGTGGAGTTTGCATGTTCTCCCCGTGCTCGCAAGGGTTTCCCCCCCGATAAGATAAACCCAATGGAAAAACATGCACAACAACAGATCGCTAACGCTGTGGCGTCCTTGACGAAGACGGACAGGAGCACTTGGATTGGTCCCCTGGCGCAGCTCACGTTGACGCCTGTCTGCTCCCGGCTGCCCTTGGGGGGAAGGACGACGGGATGGGTTAATCGCCGAGACGAATCACATCAGCGATCCTACAGACAATGCATGCGTGTGTGTTCCGGTGTGTGTGTGTTGTGGATAATAGCCAATGCCAATTAAAGACCTCTGAGCAGGTCCTGCATTATTATTATTATCATAGCCATTCATCTCTAAAGCTAACCACTATTTGTAAAAGCCACAACCACGTTACCATATTTGTAATAATGTAAATCATTGTGTCATTGTACATATTGTGTATATAACGTTAGTAGCTAAGTTAGCTAACATAGCTTAGCTTGGTAGCCAGCATTCTCGAAAACTCCTAACAATGCCCGATTTAAAATGGTTCTCTCCTCTTTGTATACGTTTGTCCTCACAAGTATTCTGCCAGGGAACTTATGGACACGACAATAGTAGTAGTTATAAGGTGTTTGAGCTTGTAACGTTAACGTTAGTTAGCTCATAGCTATCGTGGTAGCCCGTTTCGTGACTGATGCACCGAGTGGGGCTGCGTCTATTCGAATCCCAACCGGTTCATGCTTATCAACATCGAATCCCAACCGGTTCATGCTTATCAAAATGCCGTGACGTGTAGCTTGCTAGCCGGCATGAATGGCCGATTTAAAATAGTTCTCTCCTCTTTGTATACCTTTGTCCTCACAAGTATTCTGCCAGGGAACTTATGCACACGACAATGAGAATGCTGGCTACCAAGCTAAGATAAGCTGGCTACCAAGCTAACGGGCTACCACGATAGCTATGAGCTAACTAACGTTAGCGTTACAAGCTCAAACACCTTATAACTACTACTATTGTCGTGTCCATAAGTTCCCTGGCAGAATACTTGTGAGGACAAAGGTATACAAAGAGGAGAGAACCATTATCGGCATTGTTAGGAGTTTCGAGAATGCTGGCTACCAAGCTAAGCTACGTTAGCTAACTTAGCTACTAATGTTATATACACAATATGTACAACAACACAATGATTTACATTATTACAAATATGGTAACGTGGTTGTGGCTTTAACAAATAGTGGTTAGCTTTAGAGATGAATGGCTATGACCACGGAGCAATAGTGTTAGGTGAAACAGAGACTAGCTCCGCGGCGTAGATAAGGGGGGCGTAATAGCGTAAGTCAGTGGCCAACGCGGAAGCACGAGTTGTTTGGGCTTCGAATAGACGCCACCGGGATACACACACACACACATGCATTGTCTTTCCTCAGTCGCCGATGCGATTCTGCGCCTAACCCATCCTGTCCTTGTGTGTGTGTGTGTGTGCGTTGGCGACGCGTGGTGCACGTGAGTGTGTGTTGGCGACGCGTGCTGTGGTTATTGCTATTGAGTTGGAGCCTGTGTTGATTATGAATTATGAATTGGCTGTTGGTCCGCTGTGGCCTGGCTCTGTGTGTGCGTGTGTGTGTGTGTGTGTGTGTGTGCATGCGCGTGTGTGTGTCGTTCATTTCCTATAGTGCTGAGTGATGTGAATGTAATGTCCTAACCCAACCCCCTCCAATGTACAGTAAATGACCTAACCCAAGAATACACGAGACCCTCTTCTACCAAGTATGGTTTCGTCGATATTCCAATGTACAGTTTTGCTTGTACAGTTGTACAGTTTCCCCCACCCCGCCTACCCATATAATTTCCTTTGTTGTGAGGGACCAGATTGGGAGACAGTAAGATATTGGTGAAATTGCATGTAGATATGTGTTTGAAACAGTGAGGGTGAGAAATGGTCTGATGATCTGGCTGTAAACAAATAGTTTTTGTTTTGCCTTCTTGACTAAGCTATTGATGTGATGTTTGTAAGTGAGGCGTGTGTGTCAAGAGTTACTCGAAGGTATTTTACTAGTGCCTGTTGTCTTTAACTGTAGTGTCTGTCTGCTGTCTTCATAACCACACTGTGTGTCTGTACTTCTTTATTACATTTTTTTTTATCTCTCCCGTCCTCCCCAATATTTTTTACTCACAGCCACCACTGACACACACATTGGGGGATGTTTTTAAAATATAATTTAACATATAATATAATATAATAATTTGTGCTTCACCAAAAAATGTGGTCAGCAGCACTGTTGTCCGGTGTACTTGGATGACGAGGGTTGTGTGGTGTACTTAGATGACGAGGGTTGTGTGGTGTACTTGGGTTGTGTGGTGTACTTGGTTGTGTGGTGTACTTGGTTTTGTGGTGTACTTGGACGATGAGGGTTATGTGGTGTACTTGGATGATGAGGGTTGTGTGGTGTAGCCTACTTGGATTATGAGGGTTGTGTGGTGTACTTGGATGATGAGGGTTATGTGGTGTACTTGGGTTATGTGGTGTACTTAGACTTGTTAGACAGAGACCCCATTCCGGGGGACAGCAAAAACCCAGATATCCGAAGCCAATAGGGAATCCCTGGGAAAAATTCTTCCCCGATCCCCTAAAAGTGTGATCGAGCTAGGCTCCAGGAATGTGGCCTTTAAACATGAGGGTTGGGAGGGTGTTTTTCCTATTTGTATGGGTTCGAATGGGATGACAGGAAAGCATAATTAGACAAGTGACATGTAGATGGTGAAGCCAGGATATACGGACTAACTTATAATCATTATGCTGACAATTATAGTTACCGATGCTTATCGTAATTTTAACCTCGGGCAAAAATGGAGCATCCAGACAGAAACCTGATGAATTAGATAGAGGAAATGATGCCGCCATTTTGTTTGTAGTCATTTCTTTGAATTTCATAAAACTACACTTCCCAGCTCACACTAGCTATTTTCAGGATCATATCTCACGGGTCGAACAAACCTGAAACATAAACCAGAACGCAGTTAGTTTCTTTACCTTTCTGTGAACGTCTAGCAAATAAACGTGTTGCAATCTGATGGAAAATGGCGGAGATATTTGCATTATAACACCTGGTGGTACTAAATCCAGATTGAACTCTGCCATTGGAAAGGGGAGATGTGGGCCGATTCATAGATGTGTGACTTGGCCATAATAAGGTAATTTATAGGCCTGATATTCTATATTCCTATTTCAAATGGCATGTGTCCGGATGGCAAAATTCAGTTCTGTATCTACAAAACCCCTGTAAATCGTCTGCCCTTTATTAATTTGAAAAACGTTTTTGTACACGTGATCTCAAGAACGTGCTGAATAAGATGCATTTTGGTCAATGTTAGCATGGTGTTATTCACTATCAAAGATGAAAAAAGAAAAGGAAAAAAAAGATAATTTATATTCTCTGTTTCATCACAATTTATTCAGGCCTAGTAACCGACACACTATTTCTGACACTGGGAATACATTCCAGGAGATCCATAGATATCCCTATACCAAGAACATGCAAATGGAGCTTGTAGAAGTGGAGCAATCTTCCATTTACTTAGGTATGTATTTATAGGCGATTTTTTAGAAAATATGGCTAAAATATAACTGCTTGATAGCCTACTTATGAAAGTCGGAAACTCTTCTAGCACAAAAAAATGCTCACGTCTTTCCTACAAATTCTAATTGGACCATGTTCAAGATTTTGTTTCTGAAGTCTATCATCTAATGAATTATTCATACATTAGAATGATAAATAGCCTAATTATGAAATGTGTGGTCTGTTTTGCATGAGGAGGAATGAGGAGCAGATATCGCCCCAGTACCAATAACATCATTGTTTTCCAGGCTGCTCACTAGTGCAGTAGGAGAGGCGGGGAGCGCGTTGTGCATCTCGGGTTGGTTCTGAAATAGATCTCCGAAGGCCCACACGAACGCCATAAACATAATTAGTTGCACATGCCTAACTCACGATGATGAGTTAAGACAAGCTTTCTCTAGGCGTTTGGAAATATACCTTGCTCATCACGGAACAGCCGAGATACAAGAGAAAATCCAATGCCAGCCTTTTTCTTTCTCTCTTTTGATAAAAATATGTCTTTCTTTTTATGCTAAAATGATTACTAATATGTCAGTGTGTCCAAACGAAGAGACAGGGCAGTCCTACAGGTCATTTTTAACAACAGTCCTAAAGGTCATTTATGATGACAGTCCTACAGGTCGTTTTTAACAGCAGTCCTATAGTTTTTGATGACAGTCATACAGGTAGTTTTTAACAGCAGTCCTACAGGTCGTTTTTGATGACAGTCCTACAGGTCGTTTTTGATGCCAGTCCTACAGGTAGTTTTGAAGACAGTCCTACATGTAGTTTTGACAGCAGTCCTACAGGTAGTTTTGAAGACAGTCCTACAGGTAGTTTTGACAGCAGTTCTACAGGTTGGTTTGACAGCAGTCCTACATGTAGTTTTGACAGCAGTCCTACAGATAGTTTTGACGGCAGTCCTACAGGTTGTTTTGACAGCAGTCCTAGAGGTAGTTTTGACGGCAGTCCTACAGGTTGTTTTGACAGCAGTCCTATATGTAGTTTTGACAGCAGTCCTACAGGTTGTTTTGACAGCAGTCCTAGAGGTAGTTTTGACGGCAGTCCTACAGGTAGTTTTGACAGCAGTCCTACATGTCGTTTTTAACAGCAGTCCTACATGTAGTTTTTAACAGCAGTCCTACTGGTAGTTTTTTCAACAGTCCTACAGGTAGTTTTTACAATGAACAGATGGTGCACCTAGGCTGCATGGAGCAAAGCATTTTTCCCAAAATAATAATATTCATATCATATAATACAAATATATGTGTCCATCTCATATATCAATGCTTCGGGCCCATCCCTAACACACACACGCACGCACACACACACACACACACACACACACACACACACACACACACACACACACACACACACACACACACACACACACACACACACACACACACACACACACACACACACACACACACACACACACGCAACACACACACGCAACACACACACACACACACACACACACACACACACACACACACACACACACACACACACACACACACATACACAGTATAATCAGCAGGGTTTCTTTACAGCTCATTAGTATCAGAGACATTAATGAGGGTTAATGACACACTGCCCACCATTCTGTGTGTGTGTTTGTTTCTGTGTGTGTGTGTGTGTGTGTGTGTGTGTGTGTGTGTGTGTGTGTGTGTGCGTGCGTGCGTGCGTGCGTGCGTGCGTGTGTTGGAGGACAAAAATAATGGAGAGAAAGAGGGTGGAGGAGAGCAGGATCCAGACCAGATATGACAGATTATATTATTATTATATTATATTATATATATTATATTATATACTGTATAATATATAATATATTATTATATTATATATATATTATATTATATTATAACATACCATACATACTGAGGAAGGATGCAGGTGTGGAGAGCTCTACGGAACTGGCCAGATGTATGGAGGATCGGAATTAATGGAATCTCCGCTGGCGAACCTGTCTGAGGACGACCAAATGATGATGTATCACCCTGGGGATGGAAAGATCAACAGAAGAAAGAGAGCGGTAGAGAGACAGAGATGGAGAGAGATATAGAGAAATGGATGGAGAGAGAGATGGAAGGGGGAGAGATAGAGACAAAGATGGAGAGAGATGGAAGGGGAGAGGTAGAGAGATATAGATGGAGAGAGATAGAAGGGGGAGAGGTAGAGAGACAGATGAAGAGAGATAGATAAAAGGATGGAGAGAGATTTGTTCCTATACTTCTTTAACATAGTTGCACATTTGTTGCAAGGAACTCATTACTATTGTGCCTCTGAGGTCAACTATAAATAAACATTCCAAAGATTCTCTGAGCAGTGATAAAGGTAGAAGCATTGTGCATTTCTATATTCATATTTGCATGTGTCCGGATGGCAATCTACAAAACCCCCTGTAATTCACCTGCCCGTTGTTCATTATATTTTTTGTACACTTGATCTCAAGAAGGTGCTGAATGAGCAACATTTTTCACGTCTGGTCAATGTTAGCATGGTGTTATTCACCATCAAAGATGAAAAGAAATTATGGTCCATAGGGGTCCTATACCAAGAACATGCAAATGGACCTTGTAGAAGTGGAGCAATCTTCCATTTACTTAGGTATGTATTTTTTGGTGGATTTTCAGAAAACAGGTTCACCATTTGGTTTGCACAGGCAGCAATTTGCTTCAGTGACTCGTTAATTTCAGTCATTACAGTGCAAATGTTGGTCAGCTTGTCTTTTATTTCTGTGTCTTGCTGGTTCTGTAGGACTGCGTCAGTCAAGACCCTTGTCTCCTGGCACGCCGAAGAGGGTATAAGATGCCCCCTGCTCCTCCTGGGGGTCCATGGGACTGGGCAACTCAGCCGAGTTGTCTGTGAAATTGACAATATCATTTGATTTATTTATAAAAAAATAAAATAAAAATTATAAATCCTACGATTAAATATAGTTTAAAATAAAAAGCTAAATACTATTATTTTGTGCGTCATGTTTCCAAATAAAATTATTCACAATGAAATTATTTCTACCTTCAATTTGTTGATTAGAAGATGACCTGTAACGTTCTGCAGGTTCTTGGCCTAGGAACCCAGGCCAAGGAGTTGTTCACCTGGTGGTTGGTATTTGCACTCATTGTTGGTCACGTCTGATTCGCTGTCTTGTCACTGATTGAACTGTCACCTTGCTGTCACGAGCTGTCACTTTGCTGTCATTGATTGATGCATTGGAATGTCTGGTATGTGACTATATATTGACCCTATGTTTCCCTCTTTCCTTGGCGTCTTTCCCTGCCTTCTAAATTGCTCTGTGTTCTTATATTAAAAGACACCCTCGAAGTAAGAGCAACCACGTCTCTTGTTATTGCCTCAACTATTGGACTCGCATTGCTTACCTGCAAACGTAACATGACCTCTGTGACAATATCGCTCGCAGTGAAGTTTCTCTTTTTCATTCAACCATTATTCCACATTCCACAAACAGGCATGTTTTCGCGTGGAATTTAAAGGGGTGTTTTCTTACCATATATGGTTAATTGTGGGTGGTTCTGTATGCAAATACTTAGAATTGTGCACGAAGAATATAACTGTTTCTACGCAATGTTGATAAATGAGGGCCCAGGAGCCTATAGAGAAGAGGAGCTGAATAAACCTCCAATTCATCATTCATAACAGCCTGTGTCAAAGAAAGCAGATTATATGACAAAAGCAGAATAAACGTATGGTTTTTCCCAAAGAAACCATTGATTAAGGAATTTAGCATTAAAAAATGTGCAGGTCCAAAATGAATGTTGTTGTTTACGTGTCTTCCCTCCCTATACTTCCCATTTCCTCACATGGAATGCACCTGTTTGGATAAATGACATGCTGGTGCTCAGTCCAGTGGTTCCCAAAGTCGGGGTCGCGAGCAGCCACGGGTGGGCCGCGAGATGATTTCCAAAAAAAATCCCCCTTTTTTTTTTGTCAGGCCACTGAACTTAGAAGCAGGCCAGGACAGTGTTTCTAGTTGTATTCTAAAATTCTATTCTATTGTATTCTAAAATGTGACTATATGGTTTTATATTAACTTAATAAATAAACAAAAACAAAAAATCGACTTATTTCAACGAACATTTCAAACTAAATAACAGATTATGCACATACAACGCTGAAAACAACTGAAGCAACAATAGTATTTTAATGAGGCTATTATTATTATCATAATTATTTTGCAACAAGTTAGCCCTCTCATAAATAGCACATATAAATGAATAACTAACTTGAACTAACTTAATAGGATTGAAGTGATATTTGGCTTAAAAAATTGGTTGCCTGGCAAAAAAAAAAAAAAAAAGTCTGACGATGTGTGACATCTAGTAGCTGAATGTTATCTGTAACAGTGGTTCTCAACTGGTCTAGCCTCGGGACCCAACATTTTCCTTAGTCATTAAGTCGCGACCCAAATTTTTTAACCACTATGATTTATTAAAAAATTGTTTTTGCAGTAATACACAATCGTGCATGCACTGTTAAAAACATGAAATAAACACACAAAAGTGCAACAAAAGTACAACTACTGTAGGGCTAAAAACCCAATGAAATAAAATTATAATAATAAATAATATATGCTTCTTAGCAGACTTCTTAGCTTAACATAACAGACCTACAGTAGGTTTGGGGGAACTAATAGGATAACTGGGGTTGCAACAAAAGTGCAACTAGGGATAAAAACACAATGAAATGAAATAAAATAATAATAATAAATAATATATGCTTCTTAGCAGACTTCTTAGCTTAACATCCCAGGGAACTAATGGGATAACTGGGGATGTTGTTTGCTCCTGACAAGAGCAGTGGTGTCATTTCAGTAAAAGCCAAGGTATGGCGAGGAGGAAGGGGGGGGGGGGGGGGGGGGGGTTCCCCCCTTGGTGGATTTCTTTTGTCGAATCAGTTGTGCAATAGTCACTTTTGGTGAGTTGTTTCTATACAATTCACTTATATGACATTTAGGTATGACACAGGACTACAAAAGCATTTAGTATAGAAATGTGTCAACAGACTAAAGCAGAGAACCACAATATTTTGCATACAAATTATGCTGAGCAGAATGTAATATCATAACTGTCTATTATTTTTCTTGCAATTGAGCCAATTTTCCTTAGGTACGGTTTTGAGGTGTGTTCAACAGAATGTAGTATCAAAAACACATTCACAAAAAGTATGGGTTACTGAATGCTGAACTGCACTGTTATAATCACTAAGCCATTGTAAGACCGTACCTGTGTCCCTGTATCACTTGTCTCTGCTGCCCTTTGACAAAAAAACGTTTGTATGTCCATTTTCCTTTTTTCCCCTGGCAGCATATTTGACCTATAGTAAAAACCTTTGCACCTATAGTAAAAGTCATATAGTAAAAGTGAGATAATTGACTATATAAAAACATGCTAGGGCTGTACCGAATAGTTTGAAGCTTGGTTCAGAATGTTGACATTTGAATTCTAAATCAACATTCAATTTATTTTTATTTTTAATAAATCTTTCGTTTTTTTTTAATATATATTAATTTGCCAAGGTATGGCGAGTGCCATACTTCGCCATACCAAAACGACACCCCTGGACAATAGTCTCAAAGTCTGGGGTGATGGTAGACAAAGCAACTCTGAGGTCATGCTCAATGTCCAATCTGTTTCTCTGCTTTGTCTTCAGCTGGACCAGAGCTGAAAAGCCACTTTAACACAGATAGGTAGTGCAAAATAAAAGAATATATAATTTTTTTTAATTTTTAATTTTTTTTACTTTTATTATTATTTTTTTCACACATCCGCGACCCACTCAAAATTGCCCCGCGACCCACTTTTGGGCCGCGACCCACCAGTTGAGAAACACTGATCTATAACACCTTTAAAGAGGGCTGGGCTGATGGATCCTGTGGGGAGAGTGATGTAAATGCATGGTTGATTATGTATGTATGTTAAGCTGTAACGTCCCTCATATGGGAAGTTTTTCGGATTTTTTGCAACCGGCAATTTGGCGACCCCTATTGGCTCGGGTGTGCATATTTTGTAATACAATATATATATCTAATTGAAGGCTTATTTGTTGCAGACAAACTCCGTTCAGTGGTTCTCGAGTTACATGCCGGTATTTGAGGCTTGTGCAAAGTACACGGTATTGCGCAAAATACCACTCCCGACTCAGGCTGCGGTAGTTCCGTCAATCTAGATCCAATCTCGAAAATGATTGTGGATCGTTGTAACCAATGAGTGTGGCTTTCCAATGATACCCCACATGGGGATAAAAAAAACAAAAAAACACGAAGAAACACGAAAACAGGAAGAGCAAAACAGCCGAATTAATTGAAGTCAATGAGAAAACTGAGTTTTTCTTTGTACACAGTTTACAGAAATCACTCCTAATCACTCATTTCTGAATGGATCTTTATGAAATTTGGATATGTACTACATAAGGCTTCAGGCTATGGCTCCGTCTGGATTTGTAAGCCATACCACCTTCTGGGGAAATACTACCTCTGGACTACTAACTACTACAGAAAAACTTGAGTAACAATGTTTGTGTTTGTGTTTTGTGCTGGAAAAATATATACAACTAAAATATGATCACAACGTTAAGTGCTGAATAATATCAGGGTCCCTCTCCTTAAATATTTGCATATATAACTGGCAGGTGCTTCCTCCAACCAGTGAGGATAGTAATCACCAATTACCTTCTATAATAGACGCCTGCGAACCCCAGCTACTAGGACAGAGCGGCTTAGGCTCAGCTTCTTCCCCCAGGCCATCAGAGCCATGAACAATGAACATTGAGTGCTCAGAACATTGAACTATCCACACACAAGCACACATGAACACACACACGACACGCACGCTGTGCACGCTCACACACGAGCAGCCACTTAACACTTTAATATGAGCGGGCACACACTCATGTCGCACACACGCACACTTATGGCCAAAGGAAAGGACACTTTAAATTAGAATAACAGGAACAGCACTACCAAAGCTAACTAGCATGTCCCATATGCTCTGTAAATAACTATGTACAGATACCGAGAAGTCACTCCATGTTACCTGTTACCTGTTTACTGCACAATGTTGTTTTTTCATTTTTTGATTCTATTATATGTTGTACCACTGTATTGCACATCGTTGCGGGCAAGACCACCCGCATTTCATTGTATACCTGTATGCCGTGACAATTAAAACTCTTGACTTGACTTGAATATATACCACCAATTACCTTCTATAATATATACCACCAATTACCTTCTATATATACCACCAATTATCTTCTATAATATATAACACCAATTATCTTCTATAATATATACCACCAATTACCTTCTATAATATGTACCACCAATTCACAAAGTGGGTAAGTTGGGTTTCAAAAACAATACTAGGCAACACAACCATGTCAGTAAGTCAATCAGTCAGTCAGCCATGCCCTCTACCCCATCTTCCCCCTAGTCTTTCTTTCTTTCTTTCTTTCTTTCTTTCTTTCTTTCTTTCTTTCTTTCTTTCTTTCTTTCTTTCTTTCTTTCTTTCTTTCTTTCTTTCTTTCTTTCTTTCTTCTTTCTTTCTTTCTTTCTTTCTTTCTTTCTTTCTTTCTTTCTTTCTTTCTTTCTTTCTTTCTTTCTTTCTTTCTTTCTTTCTTTCTTTCTCTCTCCCTCTCTCTCTCTCTCCCTCTCTCCCTCCATCCATCCCTCTCTCTCTCTCTCCCATTTTTCTCTTTATCTGTGTGTGTGTTCTGTGAGTGTGGCTGATTGCAGGATTGGACCCTGGTGTGTTGGAGTGGGGAATCCAGCTTCACAGAGCACCATCGCAATCAATATACTGCTGCCCACATAAAAAAACTACATAACCTCCAGTCTACCTGCCTGCCTCCTGCCCAGGACCTCCAGTCTGACTCCTGCCCAGGACCTCCAGTCTACCTGCCTGCCTCCTGCCCAGGACCCCCAGTCTGCCTCCTGCCCAGGACCTCCAGTCTGACTCCTGCCCAGGACCTCCAGTCTACCTGCCTGCCTCATGCCCAGGACCATACCTGTCAACCCTTTCGTTTTTCCCAGGATTCTCCCATATTTGACCCTTCTTACCCGCCGTCCGTTTAAATATTTTCCCGTAAATGTCCCGTATTTTGCCCTTCTTACTAAAAAGGCTACATTACCCGCTGTGAAGACAACAGGCAGCAGCCTGGAGCCCCCGCCAGTAGGGACCCCCCCCCCCCCCCCCCCCCCCCGAGGGCTGACATAATGACTGTACTCAACAAAAGCGACCTCAATTCAAATTGATGATATGCAATGAAACAACAGTAGGAAACCCCCTTAGGGGCCCCATGGCACTTGTGTTTGGAAAGAAAACTAAAGAAAATCTTCACATGTAAATGAACGTTGAGCCAGCAATACCTACGTATAATAAACAAGCAAAATTAAGAGGATTTATCCATATAAAGAAATACAGTGGTAAGTAGAGCATAAAAGCTACTTTTTAGTAATGGTATAGCCTTAATTAATGGGTGAGATAGTTAAAACTCTCCAGCTACTGTAACATTAGCTATCTAGCTAGGTCTCACGCTAGGTCTCACAATCGTATTTGACCTATAGTAAAAACCTTTGCACCTATAGTAAAAGTCATAGTAAAAGTGAGATAATTGACTATATCAAAACATGCTAGGGCTGTACCGAATAGTTTGAAGCTTGGTTCAGAATGTTGACATTTGAATTCTAAATCAACATTCAATTTATTTTTATTTTTAATAAATCTTTCGTTTTTTTTTAATATATATTAATTTGCCAAGGTATGGCGAGTGCCATACTTCGCCATACCAAAACGACGCCCCTGGACAAGAGTCTCAAAGTCTGGGGTGATGGTAGACAAAGCAACTCTGAGGTCATGCTCAATGTCCAATCTCTGCTTTGTCTTCAGCTGGACCAGAGCTGAAAAGCCACTTTCACAAAGATAGGTAGTGCAAAATATAAGAATATATAATTTTTTTTTTATTCTTTTTTTTTTAAACTTTTTTTATTCTTTTTTTCACACATCCGCGACCCACTCAAAATTGCCCCGTGACCCACTTTTGGGCCGCGACCCACCAGTTGAGAAACACTGATCTATAACACCTTTAAAGAGGGCTGGGCTGATGGGTCCTGTGGGGAGAGGGATGTAAATGCATGGTTGATTATGTATGTATGTTAAGCTGTAACGTCCCTCATATGGGACGTTTTTCGGATTTTTTGCAACCGGCAATTTGGCGACCCCTATTGGCTCGGGTGTGCATATTTTGTAATACAATATATATATCGAATTGAAGGCTTATTTGTTGCAGACAAACTCCGTTCAGTGGTTCTCGAGTTACATGCCGGTATTTGAGGCTTGTGCAAAGTACACGGTATTGCGCAAAATACCACTCCCGACTCAGGCTGCGGTAGTTCCGTCAATCTAGATCCAATCTCGAAAATGATTGTGGATCGTTGTAACCAATGAGTGTGGCTTTCCAATGATACCCCACATGGGGATAAAAAAAACAAAAAAACACGAAGAAACACGAAAACAGGAAGAGCAAAACAGCCGAATTAATTGAAGTCAATGAGAAAACTGAGTTTTTCTTTGTACACAGTTTACAGAAATCACTCCTAATCACTCATTTCTGAATAGATCTTTATGAAATTTGGATATGTACTACATAAGGCTTCAGGCTATGGCTCCGTCTGGATTTGTAAGCCATACCACCTTCTGGGGAAATACTACCTCTGGACTACTAACTACTACAGAAAAACTTGAGTAACAAGTTTTTTTACAACTCAAGTTCAGACATATGTAACTCTATTACTTTAGCACTAAAAGTAAATGTTTTACTCTTGGATCAGAAACTTCAGAATGTCATCTTTCAAAAGAGACCAGGCTCATGCATGTGCTATAAGTATCAAGTATGTTGTTTTGGTTTGCAAAAAAAGTATGCAGTCCTCAAGTTCAAGTTCAAAAATTGCCACTTTTCTGCCCGCTTGTTAATGTTGTATTTTATGTTTGTGTTTTGTGCTGGAAAAATATATACAACTAAAATATGATCACAACGTTAAGTGCTGAATAATATCAGGGTCCCTCTCCTTAAATATTTGCATATATAACTGGCAGGTGCTTCCTCCAACCAGTGAGGATAGTAATCACCAATTACCTTCTATAATATATACCACCAATTACCTTCTATAATATATACCACCAATTACCTTCTATATATACCACCAATTATCTTCTATAATATATAACACCAATTAACTTCTATAATATATACCACCAATTACCTTCTATAATATGTACCACCAATTCACAAGGTGGGTAAGTTGGGTTTCAAAAACAATACTAGGCAACACAACCATGTCAGTAAGTCAATCAGTCAGTCAGCCATGCCCTCTACCCCATCTTCCCCATAGTCTTTCTTTCTTTCTTTCTTTCTTTCTTTCTTTCTTTCTTTCTTTCTTTCTTTCTTTCTTTCTTTCTTTCTTTCTTTCTTTCTTTCTTTCTTTCTTTCTTTCTTTCTTTCTTTCTTTCTTTCTTCTCTCTCTCTCTCTCTCCCTCTCTCCCTCCATCCATCCATCTCTCTCTCTCCCATTTTTCTCTTTATCTGTGTGTGTGTTCTGTGAGTGTGGCTGATTGCAGGATTGGACCCTGGTGTGTTGGAGTGGGGAATCCAGCTTCACAGAGCATCATCGCAATCAATATACTGCTGCCCACATAAAAAAAACTACATAACCTCCAGTCTACCTGCCTGCCTCCTGCCCAGGACCTCCAGTCTGACCCCTGCCCAGGACCTCCAGTCTACCTGCCTGCCTCCTGCCCAAGACCCCCAGTCTGCCTCCTGCCCAGGACCTCCAGTCTGACTCCTGCCCAGGACCTCCAGTCTACCTGCCTGCCTCATGCCCAGGACCATACCTGTCAACCCTTTCGTTTTTCCCGGGATTCTCCCATATTTGACCCTTCTTACCCGCCGTCCGTTTAAATATTTTCCCGTAAATGTCCCGTATTTTGCCCTTCTTACTAAAAAGGCTACATTACCCGCTGTGAAGACGACAGGCAGCAGCCTGGAGCCCCCGCCAGTAGGGACCCCCCCCCCCCGAGGGCTGACATAATGACTGTACTCAACAAAAGCGACCTCAATTCAAATTGATGATATGCAATGAAACGACAGTAGGAAACCCCCTTAGGGGCCCCATGGCACTTGTGTTTGGAAAGAAAACTAAAGAAAATCTTCACATGTAAATTAACTTTGAGCCAGCAATACCTACGTATAATAAACAAGCAAAATTAAGAGGATTTATCCATATAAAGAAATACAGTGGTAAGTAGAGCATAAAAGCTACTGTTTAGTAATGGTATAGCCTTAATTAATGGGTGAGATAGTTAAAACTCTCCAGCTACTGTAACATTAGCTATCTAGCTAGGTATCACGCTAGGTCTCACAACAGAACTATTCGGTACAGCCCTAGCATGTTTTGATATTGTCAATTATACAATGGCATGCAAATTTCTCGATTCTGATTGGCTAAAACAGTCAAGTTACACATGGTTATTTGTCATAACCCCACGCTTGTGGTCCTAGAACCCGCCCACAACCGAATTACGATCACTCCGCCAGTCGTGGATTTAGAAGTGAAAGCATGATGGCGGACAATAACCTTACGAATGGATATGTTGACAGAGTCAACGACTAAATCAAAAACGATTCTGTCACGGCGAATGTGTTAGTTTCTTACACAATGTTGGATTATGTAATTGGTGGGTCATGAGTCATTGTGGAACAAAATAAATATCGTGCAAATTGATTGATTGATTGATTGCAAATTTGGTTAAGCTTGGCAACTCTTTTGAAGTCGCCCTCTTTCGAAGTTGGTTATGCTTAGAGTTTGTCTTTAGAGCAGAGCGATAGACCACCAGCCTTGATTCCAAACTCTAAGCATAACCAACTTCGAAAGAGGGCGACTTCGAAAGAGTCGCCAAGCTTAACCAGTTGGAAACAAGGCAGGCAGTAATACAATTTGCAATCAATCAATCAATTCAATAATCCACGCTCACTTAAAACAGCGCACCTCCCAGCTGGTTCTATAGAAAGTAGGTTAAAAATGTGTTTTACCTCCTATAGGGCAAAGAAGACTTCTTTTTTTCCCCTATAGGGAAAATACTTTTTTTTTTACCTACTTTCTATAGACGCATCTAAGAATGCAGTTCTATAGAAAGTAGGCAAACAGTTGGATGTGTTAGTTTGTTGGATGTGTTAGTGAGAACAGTTGGATGTGTTAGTTTGTTGGATGTGTTACTGAGAACAGTTGGATGTGTTAGTTGAGAGACAGTTGCACTTCCGAGCTGCTTCCACACGGAGGCACTACTTTTTCTGCGGATGGTTTTGTCAATAAATCTTCAATTAATGTGTGTTTATTGTATAGCAATAAGGTTGGATGACATCGGCCATTGTATAAAAGCATTAGATAACACGACAGAGTGGGTTATAGAAATTAGATCACGCCTATGGGGGTCTAACGACCCTCCCTCGGGCCTAACAACCACCCATAGGCGTGATCTAATTTCTATAACCCACTCTGTCTCGTGATTTAATGCTTAATTATCTCACTTTTACTAGGTGACTAACTCAAATATGCCACACACAAAAAAGGAAAATGGACATAGGGACGTTTTTTAGTCAAAGGGCAGCAGAGACAAGTGATACAGGGACACAGAGGTCTTACAATGGCTTAGTGATTATAGCAGTGCAGTTCAGCATTCAGTAACCCATACTTTTTGTGAATTTTTTTTTATTTTAATTTTTTTTATATCTCTTTCTCCGATTTGTCTCTGTTTTTCTCCCGTCCCAATTTAGTCATTGTGCCAATTCCCCCCCCTCCCCTACCTGGTTGTTGTGCGCATGTTCTCCTACTGGTCGGTACAAGGGAATCCTGAAGTATCCGCACGCTTCCTCCGACACATGCGGCGACAGCCAGTGGCTCTCTTCTCACCTGGCAGCGAGGGCTCTCATTGGTGAAGTGTAACGCGTGGGAGGTCACGCTGCCTTCCTCAAGTCCTGCCTCCGCTGAGCAAGTGCCCAGACCTGACCTGTAGGCGTCGCTGTCCACAACGCCAGTTTCCCACCCACGGCTTCCCTCCCCCTAACCCAGCCAAACGAGTTAGTATAGCGATCAGCCCAAGCCAAGGCAATGCTGACTCCGGGAGTCGAGACTTGTGAACGTGTTTTTGATACTACCTCAGAAAGGAAAATTGGCTCAATTGCAAGAAAAATTATAGACAGTTATGATATTACATTCTGCTCAGCATAATTTGTATGCAAACTATTGTGGTTCCCTGCTTTAGTCTGTTGACACATTTCTATACTAAATGCTTCTGTAGTCCTGTGTTATACCTAAATGTCATAAGTGAATTGTATAGAAACAACTCACCAAAAGTGACTTGCACAACTGAGTTGACAAAAATAATAAAAAACGGAAGGCTAAGAGAATCATCAAGGACTCCAGCCACCCGAACAACTGCCTCTTTGAACTGCTGCGGTCAGGCAAGCGATACCGGAGTCTTAAGGCGAGCACAGAAAGACTCAGAAGAAGCTTCTATCCCCAGGCCATCAGGCTGCTCAACGAACAATAAACACTATGCAACAACCATCAAATGCACACAGCACACACATCCACACGCACACACTCACTTTAAACAAACAACTCACTGCAGCACCCACTTTACACACTTTAGAACACCTAAACACACTTTACACTTTATATTTATTGGTAAAGGATTTGCACTACAACTCGTACACCTTACTGTAAATTGTACCTAAATTGTACCTCATCCCATCTCTGCTCTGCACTATATAGTATTGTATATTAGTACATTGCATAGTATATTGTATATTGTATGGTAACTCAATTACTTCTATTCTGCATCGAACATTGTACATATGTCTATACTGAACACTGTGACCTCTATTTTTACTTCTATTTTACATGCTATACTATTTTATTTTATACTTATCTTGTCTAACACAGTCTCTGGAGCGAAACAGTAAGAAGCATTTTGTATACAAGTATTCTGTACTTCTGTATGACAACTATTAAAGAAACTTGAAACCTCCCAACCCTCCCTCGCTGGGAAATCTCCCTTATTTTAAAATCCCAATGTTGACAGCTATGCCCAGGACCTCCAGTCTACCTGCCTGCCTCCTGCCCAGTACCTCCAGTCTACACAGTAGGCTACATTTCGCAGAGTAAATTTTACTCAAACTGAGTCCATTTGAGCCCAAGTGAGTAACATTTTACTCAGTTTGAGTCAAATGTACTCAGTTTGAGTAAAATTTACTCAGCGAAATGTACTGTGTACCTGCTTGACTCCTGCCCAGGACCTCCAGTCTACCTGCCTGACTCCTGCCATGGACCCAGCCTGCTTTCTACCACCAGCCACATGGAACACAAAATAAATATCTGTTCTTCCTTGCCAACTGCCTCAGCTTGCTTTTCTTGCTTTGCAGTCCTAACTGTTACACAGGTTATGACAATGTGTCAGTCAGTCAGGTGCCTTCTGGGGAAATAACAGCAAACACAGACACAGACAGACACACACAAACACAATGATGTACTCTCACACACACACACGCATAAATATATACGTATACACAAGGATGCACACACGCACACACATATACAAGAGTGTACACAAGGGTGCACACACACACACACACACACACACACACACACACACACACACACACACACACACACACACACACACACACACACACACACACACACACACACACACACACATTGTCTCTCTCACGCACCGCCCTCTTTCATATAAATTCTCGTACACACATACGTTACCCAGAGGGCTTTGTGAAGCGTGTAGTTTGTCTCGTGGTCTCATCTGAGGGTTGTAGCTCCCGACAGGAGGTTGATGTAAGAGATGCTCCCTCCAGATGGACTGACTTATGCTTGTGTGTGAAAATGAGAGAGAGAGACACAGATATTGAAAGAGTGCTCATATGTGTACGGTATGTTACATAGGGCATGACTCAGAGCTGAGGACTCAGACTTAACCTCTTAAGCCAGACGTGTCCGGTACCGAACCCAAAATGACATCACGTCATAAATCCATGTCTACAGACTGTATGGATTAATGTTGCTGTTGTTTTTTTAAATATAGCCAAGAGTAAAAACCCTAATCCTGTCATAACAGCAGTCATAGTGTATATTTTAAGCAATATGTTTGTTTACCAATAGGTTAAAGTGTTAACACTTTGAGTGCCAGCCACAAGAAATCTTGTTAGTTCATGCCATGCGTTTAGTGCCAAGAACGAGAAATCTCGTTAATTAATCGTTGTTTTTTTATTATCGATTTCCATAAATCTTTCATCAATCTAGCCTCACGTTACCAGTGGGGATCGGTCTGAGCTCGAACAGGGAAAATACCGCCCCCTATCGTCTCTCCGGATGGTATTGCACCCATTGGATTGGACTGAATGAAATGGATGGGGAAAAAAGAGTCCGGAATCCACATTTTATTTGTCAGGCATGTAACCGGAGACGATCCCAGTCATTGCCCACCCTCAGAACAGCGTGGAATATGTGTTTTCACTACGCAGCGTTGGATCAATAAACGCAATCGATATTTGGAATGGCGATCAGGAATTGGAATCATCTTTTTGGAGAACATCTGATCTGAGGTAAGGAATCTATTTTACCAGTCTTGGGATAATCAGAGCTCTTTTCACCTATATCTCAGCGTGTCCCATATGTGTGTGTGTGGCTGTGAGTGTGTGTGTGCTGATCAGGAAATAAGATAATAGATTTTTCAGCCCGCTTCTCTAGCGTGCATAAGTACACATATGTGACTAGCCGTAGAGATTAGGGACTTGTTGAACCATCTTCAATTTTTTTTGTTTTACATATTATGAAAGCAGAGATTCATACCTTCGAAATAAGCCATCACTTGAACATTTTGGTGGGATACTTTTCAAGCTCCTTCCTATGAATCATGGTGATTATCACAAAACCTAATCAGAGAAAATGGCCTTGAAAATGAAAATGGCCTTTTACACTTACAGTGTTAAACAACTACAACCCTACCCAGAATGCATTGTAATCCAGGAGGCCCCCCTCTCCCCTCTCTCTCTGGGGGCAATTAGCACCTTGCTGCGTTCTAGTCAGGCTCTTTTGTTATGACAATGATTCACGTCTTGTGGCACTTTAAACACAACACCTTCTGTAGTGTGGTAGTGAAAGGTTAACCTTCTGTAGTGTGGTAGTGAAAGGATTATGCCTGTTTTAATTTAATTTAATAAGTGGTCTTTAATGTCAGTAGTGTACCAGAGCAGACTATTATTTTTAGGAAGGAGGTTGAATTATATTTCCCTGCTATGTAAGTGCAACTCTCATTACACTGTATTCTATGACATGCCCCAGTGATGAGCAATCTCCAAGTATTAGGCCTATGGACCTAGTATTTATATAATGTATTATACTTGTCCTAATAGTACTAACATACACTGTAGCACTCAACACTTTGATGAACATTGTTACTCAGCTGATAGAGTTGTGCCCTTTCCTGATGACTTGTCGTACAGACCTTGTAATTCTAAAAGTGGATAAAAGCGTCAGCTAAATGACTAAATGTAAATGTATTATAAGGAAAATGGGGGATCCTGATGTAAACAAGACAAATCAAGTTTCAAGATTTTATTATCATTTAAAATAACACAAGATTTATTCACATACACACAGGGCATACAGTGAAATGCGGGTGGCCATGCCCGCTTTGATTGTGCAGTAATACTAATAAACTAATAAAATAGACATAATAAACAGGTACAAAAATAGGCATGATAAAATAGACATGCTAAAGTCAATGTTCAATGTTCAATGTTCTGATGGCCTCCCCAGAGTGATCACCATGGTCTTTTTGAACCGCTGCCCAATACTTTGGCTGGTGCTGGGCATGTGATGTCCTGGGCTTCATCATCACAGAACTCTCTGATCTTGTGGAAGAGATAGTGTTGTCTTGCAGAGTCCAGTCCCGGTGGTGGCAGAACAGGAAGTCCATCTATAGGCGGCAGGACACGGACGTCACAGAGCAGCTGGAATCTGGTTTCAGTGCCATCAATAGACATCTTTGCCACAACCACACCAGGTTCCTTGGAATCAAAGCTGCAATAATAAAGTGAAACGTTAGTACAAGGCACATAACAATATCAATGCATTTGTATCATTTGCCAATGACATTCTTTGCACTAAAGTGTGAATAATTAATTACAGTAAATACACAACACACAGTGACCACACCCACCTAAAGTGCTGGTACTGCTTGATCTGTGGCAGTGGCTTGAAGTAAGGCCCCAGATGATCCTGCCAGTTGTAGGACTGCACAATTACAGTGCCATCTTCCTTTCCCACTAGCTGTGGTATGTTGACTCCAGCCACTGAGCTGTCCCTTACGACTGCTGCAATCTCATCAAGAGTGTTCACCTTGGTCTTTCTGAAACGCTGCTTGAGAAGCCCAAAGAAACAGTCCGGGGAAAACTTCCTGTGGCCTGCAATCAGAAGGTGGAGATTGACACGATGGTGGAGACCATGTAGCGCTCGCCACACTAAGTACCACAACATGTACTTGTTCTTGTCTTGGCCACTGCAGTTGTCACAGTGAAGGTCAACATCTGTCTCCCCAATACCATGGTCTTTGAAGAAGTGGTGCAGGTAACTTATCACTGCGTTGCTGCCTTTGCTGGACTCCATCCCCTCATCCACCAAATAGTTGACTTGCCGTGGAATCGCCTCACAGCAAACACCGAATATGCTGCACTTGCGTGGAGCCAATAAGTACATGGGCCCTGGCTGAAGGGTCTGATGGGTAGTGCACCTGCAATAAATGAATAAGGATTTTAGAAAGAAAAAAAGGGAGCAATGCAGTAGTTATAACAATTATAACAGGATTGGGTTGTGAAAGAGGGCATGGTATGTAGTCACCTTTTGACCATAGTCGAAACTGTAATGCATTGTCATGGGCTTGCTTGCCGGTGGCACATGACCACCCAGAGAAAGACCATCACGGATCTCCTTGACGGCTTTAAGCATGGCGTTCTAGGCAGCCCTCTCAGAGGTTACATGCGCCAAATGTTGCTCCTGCTGCTTCAGCTTTGCATACTTCTCAGCCTCTGGCAGATTGGCACTTCTGTAAACCTTGGAAAGTTAAGTAAAAGATGATATTAATATTAATAATAATACATTTTATTTGTATAGCACTTTTCATACAGAAGTTGCAGTTCAAAGTTCATAACACTGTGATGTTCACTAACCTGATAATTGTTCTTCTGTCACACCCAGCAAAGATCAGACATTGGTTTGATTGATGTGATATGACGCAGTAATTGCCTCTAGAGGGACTTAAAGTGGACAGGCCCACTGCTCGCTGGCCTGAAAGATTAATAAGAAGACATGAGACAAGCTCAATGTAGCACAATTTGTCATTCATTTTCAAGCTTTGTTTTTATTTGACAATGCTTATGTTGAGATCAGAGGCTCTGTGTAGGATTGTTAGTAACTGTCTAAGTGTACATATGGCTGTTTACCAGGCATGCGTTGCTGATTGGCTGACTGGCTGCACGGTGTTTTAATGACGCCACGTGCACGCGCGCTCCTGGGCGCGTGCGCACGCTCCCGCGCATGCGCATTCATTTTCCCTTGCGTTTGCATAGACTAAAGACAATGCCTAATTGCCTCTACGAATGGTATGTAACACATATCTTTCACAAGTTAGGTGTGAATGTATCTGAGAACGTATTTAACACACCTGACGACCGGCGCTATTGATATGCAAAGTAGGGGGAGTTTCGCTGTAGACTGCAGACTGACAGTCATAGTGGACTATCACTTCGTCACAACAACATCTCTCAAATCTTACTCTGCATGGAGTGCAACCCCGTCCCATGACCAACGCATGCCTGCTGTTTACACTAGTAACTGTTGTGGTAACATTGATTGGCATTTCATAACAAATGTGTCTGTGTAAGATAACTATGCAAAAACATAATGGGAGCCATTTTTAGAGCAAAGTGGTTTGAACAGCTGACCAAGGGGTGATGCAACCCCCCTCTATGTTAAACTGTATTGACAAACAGGAGACAACCCCCCACTCGAGCAACTGCTAATCTGTGAGAACAAACACCACATTCTAGGGTGTGACAGTTGCACCAAGGAGCAAGAGGCTAAATGAAACTAATATGCCTCTGTGAAACAGGACCAATGTGTAAAACTGTTTAAATCCATACAATTACAGAATAAGAGACAAGCAGACTGTTAGATCATCACTGAAACTGCAAATATCTGTTATAATAGTTCATTCAAATAATGCCTTAAGTACATATAGGATACTTGAATGATTAGATCTTTCCACACTCAGTGTGGGGACCTCTGTTTGACTGTAAATTCTCAGGATAACAGGGCAATGATGTTAATGTGGTCACAGCAGGCCACACCTGAACAGATTACAGCAGAGAACAGTTTGTCTGACCAAAGACCCCTGACTTGCCTTTGAGAATAGCTCAAGTTTCATGGAAATTGTCACAACAATATCACAGTAATCTATCTGACTTATTAGATAAAAGGATATTTGAATGTCATCAGAATGTCAACTGTGTATGAAGATAATATAATATGTCATTTCACTCCTTTTGTAAATCTTTATAGAATGTAAGTCTCAGTAACAAAGTTTCAGTCTGGTAAATACAGGTAGCATGTTATCCTTAACCACTGTTTGGTATCGAAAAATAGACCAAGAATACATTGTAATAATGCTGGAAATATATAATTCATTTACACTGAAGATAAATCTTAGAAATGTTTAAAGATTCAACTGCCCATACAAGAAAGGACTTTTGAGGAATTAGCTCTCTGCCACAGCACAACAGGGGCCACATACCCCCCCCCCCTGGGCTGCAGGAACCAGCCCACAGAAGGACATCTTTTGGTCAGACAGCCCCAAGAGCAAACCTCCTGATTTTAGAATCAAGAAACCTGATTGGAACAACTCCATATTTGAATGTAACTATGATTGGTTGATGCCATTGTATAAAAACCAGAACCCATTGTTAGATCAATAGGCCAGAACTCACCCCAGGGTCTGGTCTCCACCACGCCCACCAGAGACATGTGCCTGGAAAATACACGTGAGTGAACCAATGAACCATGGACCCACTGTTGGGTGTTGTTTAGTGTAAAATGTAAAGATCCCTATCTTATACCAGGTTTAACCATGTGTATTGCTCAGTACATTCTCTTTTTATTGACATAACATGACTACTATTTTGTGTACAGACTTGTTTGATGTGAGAAGCCACTAGGATGGGCTCAAATTATATACAAACCTCAACAATCCTTTGTACATCATGTTTAATGTAATATGATAATAATCTCTGTATGTAAATAACCTGCTTATCCAACTTTGGGACCTGCGGCAATAAATCATCAGAATTTGAATTAGAATTCTGTTGTCTGACTCCACAATTATTCCTCTCTGGCTAGAAGTCACAAGGGGGACCATTCTATCCTTCTATCATTCTATCTTTCTTCCATCCAGTTAGCAAGCTGTATATACTGTAACTAACCCAATGTATTGACTTAAGTTACTGTGATTGCCTAGTTGCATATATATATCTGTTCCCAATGGAGGGCGCTCTAGGCGGAGCCACCCAGGTACTCTACCTTATGGCAACTATAAAAGCAAAGGTATACACCCATTTCAGTCTCTCCCCCAATGTCTCTCAGAGAGAGAAGACTTGTGTTACCGCTGCTTACCATGTGAATAAAGACAAGTCATGCCAGTTCAGGCTCAAGATAGAAACCATGCCTCTTGACCACATTATTGTCGCCCTATAGCTGAGTTCTGTTAACAGCTTAAACCTACCAACTGGCATTGCCTTGGTATATAAACGCCACACAGATGCCTTCGTGACGAAAGACGGTAACAGCTGACCGGTAAAGTTATTTTGGTGTGGTTGGCGTCCTGGTAGGTGCATTGCATGGTCTTCTGCATAATTCGATATGAATGGAACTACTTTTTCGATGTCCTCAAATTGTATGAAATGCTTGTTGTTGCGTGGCGCTCGCTTCTTAGTGCGAACACACATGCCATTTTCTGCCATGTGTCTGGTAATTGCTATCAAGCGATCCTTACCTATTATTTGGAGAGAAGAGGGGAGGGGGAGACGGAGAGAGATAGTTAGATCATCATCATCATCATCATCATCATCATCATCATCATCATCATCATCATCATCCTGAAGTAGGGACAGATATGGGTGTTTTAGATTGGTGGTGGATTAATAAGATAAGGATAATGCCACGTGCCTGTAATACACTCACAATGTTTACAACGCATCGTGGGAGTGGGCATGGGAGGGGCTTGCAGGGAAAATATATATAGCAAACCTGAAATGACAGTATGGAATGAACTGCAAGTCATGCCATAGTAGAATATAAAAATGCTAAAACCCGAGAGTAGGAGCTTAAGGAAAGACCAATGGGAATGTTGTGGTGTTCAAAAAACTCCCGGGTTTCCCTTTTCTTCCTCCAGATTCCTGGGACCACGAAACCACAGCGAGCGGGGGGGGGACCCACCAATGAGGTGGAGTCCGGCAACCAGAGGCGGTGTTGCTCCGAGAAGGACGAAGCAGACAGGACGAGGCTTTCCTAAAGAGACACTGTTTTGATGCATTTGGAACAGAGACTGTCAGGATCCGCCTGTCCAGCAGCCTGGCTTCGTTCCCCCGCCAGTTCAGGGATCCTGCCCTGCACCTCAGAGGCCCTGCCCTGCACCCCCCTCTAGTGGACTTTTCCCGTTACTCCCGTTCCTGCCATTGCTACTGGCAATTAATGTGTGTATCCTCCATATGTCCTTAATGTTCAATGTATTCTCTGTGGTGTTGTCTTTGTTACCCACTCTGTTTCCTGGTCTGGTCTAGTGTGTTGTCTTTTGTATTTTGTATGTATTGTTAGTCAGTCCTGTCATATATTTGGTGTCATTGTTTGTCAGCCTGTGTGTCTGTCCAGGTGTGTCTTGTTAGTAATTAGTCTCCCTTTATATTCTGTCCTTTCCTGTTACTCCCCTGTTGGTTCGTTATAATTGTTATCATATCTTGTTTGTGATTCCATGCAGCACCCTTTCCGTGCTCTCCACGTTTGTACCCTTTGTTATCAGGTTTTCGTAACATGTACTCTGCCAGCTTATGCTGAGGTACTATTCTTGTTTTGTAGTTAAGCCTTGTGTAAAATACAAGTAAAGCCTTTTGTTGAACTACATCCCGTTGTGTCCTGCCTGTCTCTCTACCCTCGTCCTGTGATTGCTATTGGGTCCACACCAACACCGAATCATCACAGAGACAATGGGCGTTTTTATTGTTTAATCATGGACAACAGGGACCTTCTTTCAGAGTCAATCAAGAGATATATATATAAGGTATATATAGGGTGGACATTTATGACAATTTCCTGTAGTATGTTAATGTAGTCCTTTCTGGTCAAGTGAACCATCTCTCTAGAATTGCAGGAAGCTTAGTAATGAATGTTGATAGACATGTCAGTGAAAAGGTTTTCCCCAAAAAGAACCACAGGATCCAGGGAGGGGAGAGGTGAGTTTATCTTGGGTCCACAAAGAAGGGAGGGTTTTCCATCCGAAGAGACACAGCAATGGGTGGGTAAAAACAACGAGATAGAACAAGATAGAATTATCAAGAGCGGACAAGGGAGCTTGAATTGTTATGGGTAGGTGGATGTTGTTGGGCTGGTGGTCTGTCTCTGTTTCCTTTGTGCCCGAAGGGAAACGCGGCAGACATCAGACAACAAGACCACTGGGTTGACAGACAGTATGCCGCTTTCGTCTCCTGGGCACAAAGAGGGTATGCGTCAAACAGCGTAGTCTATTGAAAAACCAAGCAGTTTGTTGATTCTAAAGGGTTGATTAGTATCAAATGGGGGATTGATAGAATAGCCCTGTTTTTCAATGTGTACATAATGTAAATATCTGTAGATGACAGCATCTACTCTTAGATCTCAAATGAGGAGGACAGTATCAGTCGTGTGTTTTCAAGTTAGACTGGGGAAGCCACAGACAGACAGAGCAGATGAGGATTTGGGCTGTGCGCCAAGGTCGTCAGCCAAGTTGGTAACATCAACAACTGATAGCCGCTGGTGGGGAAGGTTTGGTCAGAGAGAGAGAGAGCTATGGGAAAGAGATAGAAAGGGACGTTAGTGTGTCAGAGGTGACCAGAGCGCTGTTGCCATGGCATCGTGTCACTTAGTAACAAGAGAAGGGGCGTGGTTACGGGGAGGGCCCCCGGTTGCTAGGGGAAAGACATTAATAGCTGTGAGTGCTCCGGTTGCCACAAGCTAGCTTCGGCTAACAGAGAAGGCTTTTTGGATAACAGTAGGCCGCGACAACCACCATCGGACTAATAGCGGTAGAATAATGAATTAAGACTTTTTCATGGACCTTTCAGAACTGTTCCATCTTGTACAGAGTATGTTTATGAGAATAAACGTCAGCATCCAGGAGAGGTATCCTGTTTCCAGTGTCTCTTTAATTATTTTTGAGACTAATGTATCAACGGGGTAGGAGAGAGGGTATCAGTCAGTATGATCAGAAAGAGATAAACACAATGCAGAAACTTCACAGAACCACCGGTGATGATGTGATTACTGGCTGATATATCCAAATCCAACAACTTGATCTCAAGAAGGTGCTGAATGAGCTCAGTGGCAATTTTTCACGTCTAGTCAATGTTAGCATGGTGTTATTCACCGTCAAAAATCAGTCAGGAAATAAATAATAACACTATTAATGAAATAAATAACACTATTTATAAAATAAATATACAGTACCTACAGTCAGACCACCTAGCTCTAGCTCTGTACTATTTAAAAGCACAGTGCAGGACACACTCAAATGTATGACAGGACAAAGACCATATGTAATGGCCTTGGGATTGAGGAACATACTACCAGCCAAAGGAGGAAGCAGAAAAGGATGGACGAGTATGTAGTTGAGTCATCTTGTGGCACAAGCTCAGACCTCAGCTCAGGAGATCAGCTGAGACAGAGACTGTTCTATCCAGTCATTGACAGAATGCTGCAAGAGCTTGAGAGCAGGTTCTCATGAGTTGGAGAACAACTTATGAGAGGCATACAGGCATGTTATCCAGCCTCAGATCAGTTTCTCTCAGTGGAATTGCTGCAACCCCTCGCCACACATTACAATATCCAACTACTGCCAGAGGAGATCACAGTTGCAAAGTGTTTCCTGGCCAGGACAGGCAGAGATGCAGTCCCTACTATCCAAAGTGTATTTTCGCTCCTGGATGATAATAATAATAATGCATTTTATTTATAAGGCACCTTTCAGGACACTAAAAAAAAGTCCACAAATCGGTGAATGAAAAAATTATAGGATAAAAATGAAAACTACTACTTACTAAAAATGGATGTTTAAAAGTACTAAAAACCAACTAAAAATATCAAACACTAACAAACATTCAGCACAGACAATGGGGATCCTGGCATCTTAAAAAAGTTATATTTAATGCCCTTTTTTTCTCCTTCATCTTTGTGGGTGAGCATATTTTTTAATGCTCCGGGGCTCTAGGGGGCCGGGCCAAATGTGGATCCGGCCCACGCCGTAGTTTGGGGACCACTGCCTTAAAGGAACACGAAGCAGATACATACCCTTTTCTTCTTTGTGCATGCATTAGGCTTAGGGAACAGCCACACCGTTAGCCTAGCTTAGCGTCATTCACTGGAAGTAGGTGTGCCAGTGTAGCCTATAGTTCCCAACACTCCAAATACACTCCAAATACAACTCCAAAACTTTCCTGTAAACATGTTGTGACCTGTGTATTTACCACATGGAGAAATAAAATAAATGTATTAGTCATTTTCGTTTTCTAAGCAGATATATACTTAGATTTTTTTTTTGCCCAATCACTGCTGCCTTGGCGCTACAGTAGCTACAAGTCACATTGCTTTTATTGACGGAAGATAGTACGGGGGGGGGGGGGGGGGGGTGATGCGTGAAATCACTGCGCCCAGACAGCAGTGGTTTGGCAAAAAGAAATTCTGAGTGTATATCTAAATGGAAGATTGCTCCACTTCTACAAGGTCCATTTGCATGTTCTTGATATCTAGGGACATCTATGGATCTCAGGGAATATATTCCCAGTGTCAGAAATATTGTGTTTGTTACTAGGCTTGAGTAAATTATGATGAACCAAAGGAGAATATACATTTTCTTTTTTCCCTTTTTTTCTCATTCATCTTTGTGGGTGAATAACACCATGCTAAAAATGACCAGACATGAAAAATGTAGGTCTGGTCTCTTTTGAAACATAACAATCTGAAGTTTCTTTGAGTTTGTTTTTAAGTTCCAGCTGAGATGTAGGAGCTGGAAAACATAACGGTTCCATAGCCCAAAGTATTATGTAGTAGGTCCAAAGTTTATAAAAATCCCACAGAAAAAATTAATGAATGAATGTGTGTGTACCGGTAAAGATTCAGCATGATTATCCAAAATGGCCATCCGCTCCCATTCATTCAGAGGCTCTCGTCAAAACAATGGACTTCTTCGTCTTCTTGTGTCACCTTCCCCCACTCTCAGTGCCCGTCTGTGATCGCTTTCGGAGCTTTCGAACTTTACCCTCGTCTTCCGGCTCCACGTGCGTATTTGCCTCTCAACCAATACATTCTTGGAAAGTTGAATTTGCCACTTTTTCAATTGTCACCCTACTTGACCTATTGCATGCTTCCAGTCTCAAGTTACAAGACGAAACATCCGACGAGCGTCATGTAGCAGAGTGGCCTATTGGCACTGCCCCTTCAAGACAGGCAGTCTAATTGCCATATAGGATTCAGCTGAGTTGATTGCAGAGTGTGAAGCAGAGCAAGTGGAGCAGAGCAAGGACACAGAGCAGGAGAGAGGAGTGAAGTGAGAGCAAGGGAAATACTGAGAAGAAAATGTGAGTTAAGAAGGCAAAGAACAAGTAGATTTGGAGGAAACGGTGACAGACTCCTCATGTATCCTGTGGCCTACAACATGGCCGATCAAAGATAGTATCACCTGTAAAGAGAGGACACCAGTGATGGCAAGTTAACCCCTTCCATGAACTGTCTCTTCAAACCCCCAACTATCCCGGACATGACCACCTTCACTCAAGATCTCCAGTGTCCCTATTCTCCCAGCTTCCCCCTACCAATCTCCAAGTTGTCCTCAGCCACCACTTCAACCTACCCCAGCGTGCTACCCCCACACACACACTCACTGAGCACACACACACAATCTGGACGGTTTTTATCTTACTTATTACCATTTTGCAATTGTGTTTTATGTATCTGTTTTGCACTTAATTATTTGAATACAGCATATATAATTTCACTAAATACTGTTTGCCTGCCTCTTATTTAAACCTTATCACAAGCACATTTTTTGTAGTGGAGGTTACCAAGAGCTAACCGGTATCGACAGTAAGCTTAAATTTTGCTTATTTAATTTATTGACAGGTTTAGCATGTCTGGCGCCCAAGCACCATTATAACATTTAATATTTGATTATATTGGGCTGACCACCGCTACAGTCATTTGACAAGCCATTAGGAATAGTGACCACATCCAGTTTGGCCGGGTCCTGAACGGACCAGTCACATCTGATGGCAAAAATTATTGACCACCTTTTTAGTAACCTCGTTCCCAGCTTTATCTCGAGAGATAAAGCCTGGTAAAGCACTACGGCCGAAAGTGTGAATCGGGTAGAATGTCCCTCCCCTGAAAGCTGCCTCCGAACGGACCAATTCACGACACGGTGCTCATGAAAATGCACTCCCCCCAGAAACAAGCTCGTTATTGCCGCCTCACGATACTACATGTACAAAAGGCTGGGAGATTTAGGAGACTGTCCATTTAGACACTCGTTTATTTGTCACGGCATACAAGCATACAGTGAAGACTCTAGCAGTTGTGTTGAAAATGTCCGCTGATAACTCCATTGTCTTGTTTTCGAGATTTACGAGCGTCTGCTTGTTTTGTTTAGCTGGGGACTATAAACAGAACTGGGGGTGCCCGGAAACAGAAAGCCTGTAGCCGGTATTTCTGTATTTCCGATTCACACTTTAGGAGGCATAGCTTTACCAGCCTACCTTTGTAGCCAATGAAATTCTGGAGCCAAGGGTGTCCCATGAGGGCTGATTGCAACAAGTAAGACAAAGAGGAGGATTTTGTTTTGACTAGCGCCTCTGGATCAATGGCAGTGGACGGCCATTTGGGATAATCATGCCCGAATTAACTGGTAATCATTACTGCAATTTACTGGTAAGAACATTCACATGGTATTTAAATGTAAATGTCTCTATATAAGTTTGTATTAATTACATGGAAATGGAAATAACCAGTTACAAAGGACATGGTAAGAGTTTTCTAAGATAGTACTTTTAAATCAATTAAAACAGTTAAGTACATAATTAAACTTGGGCTGTTACCAACATAAACGGTAGGTTATGTAGATAACCTAGTTATATTAGTATTGGCTGAGCGTCCCGCTCTGAGCCTTATGAGATATCCCTATCTCCTATGATACCTATTGTATCTCCCACGAACAAAAAACTACATGCACCCCACCTGTATGGGGCTCTGCCCCCATGGTGGCACCGCCCATATAGCAGTGACTCTGGTCACCACACATCCTTCCTCGCCAAAAAAAACCCGTCCCAGGAAAAGATTCCTCAAGAGGGAACTCAGGGCCGCGCAGAGCGGGACGCTCAGCCAATACTAATATAACTAGGTTATCTACATAACCTACCGTTATATGCCGTATTTGCTATCGCGTCCCGCTCTGAGCCTTATGAGATATGGGGAAGAGCGGACGCGAAGCCCGACAAATGTACCCCCTGAGGACCCGTAAGCCCACATCAAGGGGTGCGGGGAGCCCTGTCACCCCATCCTCCCTAACGAAGGGGAGGCGCAGTCAACTCCACCTGAAATGCGAACAAGAGGGAAACTAGAACCCCTTGAACACACCGTACAGGCGGAACCACGTGTGACTCAACACACTGTGGCCCATACCCATACACTCCTGCTACCCGACCAAAGGACGGGAAGCAGGAAAGGCCACAGACCCCAGAACCGCCTGGGAGACAAAACCCCCGGTCATGTCCATGAGGTAAAACCTTACAAAGGGGCCCGGGGAGGACCATGAAGCTGCAGCACAGATGTCCTCCACCGAGGCCCCACCCAGGAGGGCGGCAGAGGCAGCCACCCCACGAGTGGAGTGCGCCCTGATGCCCCCAGGGGGATCCTGCCCAGCCAACGTGTAGCAGAGGGTAATACCCTCGCACAACCAATGGGACAGGCGCTGCCCCGACAGTGCCTTACCAGCACGAGCCCCACCGTAACAGACAAAAAGCTGGTCGGTAACCCTGAAATCCTGAGCACGGCTGAGGTAAATCCCCAAGCACGGACTGGACATGACAGGTGAAGGCCCGCATCTAACTCACTAGTGTGAGGAGGAGGACGAAACGCCTGAACCACAATATCCCGGGAGCGGAAGGAACTCCGGATATTCTTAGGCACGAAAGCAGGATTAGGTCGCAGAGTGACACCGCAATCGGTCCGAAAAGACAGGCACTCGTACCGAGAGAGCACAGAGCTCACCTACGCGTTTAGCGGAAGTGACAGCCAGAAGGAACGCGGTCTTGAAGGACAGCTGTCCCAACGGCGCCTGCTCGAGCGGCTCAAACGGGGCCAAGGACAACCGACCGAGGACCAATTGAAGATCCCAAGTCAGAGCCAAGGAGCGTTGCACCGGCTTAACGCGTCGAGCGCCAAGCAGGAAACGCTTCACAAGAGGGTGGCTGAACAAGACATCCCCTCAAACCCCTCATGATAGGAGGATATAGCTGCTGCATATACCCTCACCGTCGAAGCCGACAGTCTATCAAGGAGAGACTGGAGGTAACTAAGGACAGCATCCAGGGGGCAGGAGACTGAGTCCCGGCCCCCCGCCTTACACCACACTTGGAACATACGTCATCTGCCCGCGTAAGCGCGACAGTGGAGGGAGCATGCGCATTCCAGATGGTAATACCATCAGGATCAAGAACCTGCGCCCCTCAACGTACCCGTCCCAACAACTGACCTAACAGATGTATGGGGAAGAATCCCTGGCGGCACGGCATCGGTCCCAGACCTGCCTGGCCATGTCCAGACGTAATCCTCACCCGTCAGGATGAGGGCCGCCCCGCGACAGTACACCTGCACCCACATTCTCCCTGCCGGGGATGTGGGGAGCCCTCAGGCCGCGCAGATGGAGGATGCCCATAGCCAGCCGCCCGCCGCCTGGAGCAAACAGGGGGAGCGTACTCCTCCCTGTCTGTCGATACACGACACTGACGTCGTATCGTCCGTCCTGATCAACACCATTTGTGGACCAGAAGGACCGCTTTCAACACCAACACATTGAACGTAGCGCAGACCGGGCAGCATGGTTTGCCAGCTGCCCCCTACTGCGTTGGCCCGACGCGTCACCAACCATTTTGGTTCTGGGTGATTTCAACAGCGCGCGTCTTAAAAAGGTGTTGCCGAATTTCTATCAGCATGTGACCTGTCCCACCAGAGGCGAGAACATATTAGACCATGTATACTCGCAATTTAAGAATGGGTACAAGTCACAGGCTCTTAGTCCATTCGGTAAAAGCGATCACGCCACCATCTTCCTTTTGCCAAAGTACAAACAAAGTCTCAAGCGAACGCCGGTGGTCTCGCGAGAGGTTAAGCGTTGGGCCGTGACGTCAGAGGAGTCACTCCAAGCTGCACTTGGATGCACAGACTGGAGTGTATTCCGTGATAACACAGCCAATATTAACGAATACACCGAAACGGTGATTGACTATGTCTGTACTCTGGTAGAAGAAACAATCCCCTCCACCAAAATTAAAATCTACCCAAATCAAAAGCCCTGGGTAGACAAATCCGTCCGTGAGGCTCTGAAAGTGCGCACATCAGCATACAACACCGGGCTGGTGACAGGCAACATGGAAGAACACAAGATGGCAAGATACAACGTCAGGAGAGCAGTAATAGAGGCAAAACGGCGTTACAGGGATAAAGTTGAACTTCAGTTTGAACAGGCTGACTCTAGAGGCATGTGGCAGGGCCTCAGAACAATGACAGACTACAAAGGCACCCCCCTCAAACTGAACAGTGACATCTCCTTAGCAAATTATCTCAATTCCTTCTATGCGAGGTTTGAGGCTGTGAATAACAACACCAGCCTACAAACCACGGCAATGGGGGGGGGGGGGGGGTCTGCTGATGGAGACTCAGTGTTCAGGGTAACAGAGCATGAGGTGAGACGGATCTTTAAAAAAGTGAATATCAGGAAGGCAGCAGGACCGGACGGCATCCCCGGCCGCGTCCTAAAAGTCTGTGCCGACCAACTGGCCCCGGTATTCACTGACATCTTCAACCTGTCCTTGGAACAGGCTGTCATCCCCACCTGTCTGAAGAAGTCCACCATCATCCCTGTACCCAAAAAATCTACGCCCGCTTGCCTCAACGACTACCGCCCTGTAGCCCTCACCTCCATAGCCATGAAGTGCTTTGAGAAGCTAGTGAAGGGCTACATCTGTTCCTCCCTCCCAATCAACCTGGACCCTCTGCAATTTGCATATCGCCCCAACAGGTCCACGGAGGACGCCATAGCCCATGTGCTGCACACAGCAGCATCACACCTGGACAAGAGGCAGGGGAACTATGTGAGAATGCTGTTCATCGACTACAGCTCAGCATTCAATACCATAGTCCCCTCCAAACTCATAGCCAAGCTCAGGGACCTGGGCTTGAACTATGAACTCTGCCAGTGGGTCTTGGACTTCCTGACGGGCAGACCCCAGGTGGTAAGAGCCGGCAACTGCACCTCCTCATCCATCACGCTCAACATAGGGGCCCCCCAGGGCTGTGTTCTGAGCCCCCTCCTCTACTCCCTGTACACACATGACTGCGTAGCACAGCGGAACAACAACACCATCATCAAATTAGCTGATGACACAGTAGTGGTGGGCCTGATCTCTGCCAACGACGAAAGGGCCTACCTGGAAGAGGTATCAGGAGAACTGCCTCTCCCTGAACGTCAGCAAAACAAAAGAGATGATTGTGGACTTCAGGAGGTCGGGGGTCAAGGACTACAGCCCCCTCAGCATCGATGGGGCACCGGTTGAGAGAGTGAACAGTTTCAAGTACCTCGGAGCCCACATATCCGAGGACTTGACATGGACCACACACATTGACAGTGTTGTGAAGAAGGCACGACAACGCCTCTACTTCCTCAGGCGCCTAAGGAAGTTCCAAGTCAGTCAGAAGATCCTTAGGAACTTCTACTCATGTACAATAGAGAGCATCCTGACCGGCAACATCACCTCCTGGTTTGGGAATAGCACTGCACAAGACCGTAGCAGACTACAAAGAGTGACACGTTCAGCCGAACGCACAATTGGAGGGGGGCTTCCCACCCTCCAGAACATTTACAACAAGCGGTGCAAGGGGAAGGCTAAGAGAATTATTAAGGACTCGAGCCACCCGAACAACTGCCTCTTTGAACTGCTGCGGTCAAGCAAGCGATACCGGAGTCTTAAGGCGAGCACAGAAAGACTCAGAAGAAGCTTCTATCCCCAGACCATCAGGCTGCTAAACGAACAATAATCACTATGCAACAACCATCAAATGCACACAGCACACACACCCACACGCACACACTCACTCAAACAAACAACACACTGCAGCACCCACTCTCCACACTTTAGATCACACAAACACACTTACACTTTATATTTATTGATAAAGGATTTGCACTACAACTCGTACACCTACTGTGAATTGTACCTAAATTGCACCTCGTCCCATTTCTCCATTTCTGCCTTGCACTATATAGTATTGTATATTAGTACACTGCACAGTATTGTATATTGTATGGTAACTACGTCTATTCTGCATCGAACATTGTACATATGTCTAAACTGAACACTGTGACCTCATTTTTTTTACTTCTAATTTTACTATGTTATTTTATGTCATACTTATCTTGTCTTGCACAGTCTCTGGAGCGCAACAGTAAGAAGCATTTTGTATAAAAGTATTCTGTACTTCTGTATGACAACTATTAAAGAAACTTGAAACTTGAAACCTTGACCGCGAAGGACCAGAACGTCATCAGGGCAGAACACTCCGTAACCCCGGATGACGCAGAGGCCCCAGTGCGGCCTCCACGCACTTGGTGAAGATGCGGGGAGCCAGAGAAAACCGAACGGCAGCCTCTGGTACTCATACGCTAACCCTGCAAAGGAAGCGTAGGTAAGCCCTAGGATGGAAGATCGGAGATGCGCATACGCATCCTACAGGTCTATGGAGGAGAACCAGACCCCCACCTGACAGTGTTCAACAGGTAGGAGACGATCCAAAAAATGCTGAACCTTCCCATGGGACAGGTCCAGCCTGGGTCTTACACCCCTCCCTCCCGACTTCTCGGGCAGAGAACACCGGGAGGAGAACGCCACGACGATGGCTTGCTTCGTCCACAGAGATTGGATCTCGTTGACCAGAGCTGTCACAGCTGGAGACCCCGACAATAGGGTCTGTACCAAACCTGAAAACGGGTGGGGTTGTGTAAACACAAGTCCCCGCCTCAGCGTTCTCTCCATCCACCTCGACATATGGTACTGCCGTAGTCATATGTGACGACACTCCCAACGCACCCGCCGTCACGTGGCGCAGGTCCGCTAGGAACTGTAGATAGTTGGCCCGGTCCCCCCGCTGTGCGTAGCCAAACCTGGAACCGTGCGAGGAGCGCGTTCCGTGTCGGAACACCTGACCCTGACACCACCCACGAGGCAATCGCACCCAAGGGGGAACCCCGACAGAAAGGGCCGGTCTGATACGGGGGGCTTCCGATGAAAAAAGCCCTCCCACTGAACACCCCTCCAGAACATGCTGAAGGAGTTGTTCTGCAGCCGGACATGCAAGGTGTAAGGCCCCCATGGGTTCCTACACACCGTAGCCCTGCAGTGATATTACTACCACCCCAAATCATGTGAGCTGCGACCACTTGCCAATATTTCAGGAGTGGGAGGCACCAACATGATACCTGGCCTGGCGAAGGCGAGGCCGGGGAAGCCCGCACTGTGTGCCTCAAAAGGTTTCGAGCCCCCCTGCTGACAACACTTAAGTTGACAGACGTAACACCAGGCTCAACCAACACAGATCAAGGTGTGGGAGCCGCTTGACAGCACAACATTCTCACGGACAGACCCAGGCTCAGCCATAAACTGGGTGTCAGCCCCTGTCCCCATGAGAAGCGAAAAGGGGGGCCGCCCGCGCATCAACGAAGGCCCGCGGCCCGCAGCCAAAGGAAACAATCAGAGCCCACTTCTTCCGCTGGTGTTGGGGAAGGGAGCGATCGGAGAGCGGGCTGCTTGCGGCAGGACGGTGACGGCTTGTTTGTTCAAGCCGAACCCATCCTACATGGCCGATCCCTCGGCCGCCAAGGCTGTCGGCCTTGTGGACACCTGTCGAATTGACGCCCAGGATACCTCTGGCGTGGGAAAAACATGGCTGCCTGTCGAGGGCCCCGTCATCGCCGCTGACGAGGCCGTGCTCTCTCTTCTTCTGGCTGCGCGGTGTGAGGCGGTGTAGGGCCTAGGACAATACCGCCCGCGCTCCAGCAGAAGACCAAAAATCCCCTGCGGAGAGGGGAACCCTGAGCGGTTATAGCTTGCGGCTGGGTCAAAGCTAATAACGTCAACAACCTCGCGCGATGTGTCGACGTCGGCTGGCCCTCAAGGCCCCTCCACCAGACACCATTTTTTTAATAGAAAAAAACAGCAATTCGAACACAGTTCTAATCGTTGCCAATTCCATACCGTGACGGTACAAGCCTTAACAGCCCACCAGCCACTCGCCAGGCCAACCCACCCATGGCGTCGGCCGGGCGGGGCATTGTTTCAATATGTCAAAAACAAAGGACTGATGTTAACACGGAGCACCAGTGGTGATTGCAAACAGCAACCTCCACTGTGGTGTGCACCATGAAAAGGTTAAATGAATAAAAGAACTAAACCACAAAATACTGTAGAATGAGCAAACCCATACACACAAAGTTAAGGGGAGACGGACCAGAGCGAACTAGTCCCGCCTTCATTCCAAATATTCACAACAGGACACCAGCCCTAGTTTAGCCCATTTACCAAAAAAGGTAAACAAAGCCCCCCCCTGCACTACTCCCCCAGTATACCGATTGACCGTCAGTATGAATGGTTGAGAGGAGAGAAAACTGTAGCAAGACAGACCTTCTCATAGCAGAGTGACAAAACGAAACAATAGCCCACTACACAGGGCTGCCTCAGGGGGTGGGGGGCCTTGCGTCTAAAAACGCACAGGGCCTCACATTTCTCCCAGGCGGCCCTGCCCTTATACTACTGCAGCTTAGCGCGAGGCGATGTGGGACCCAAAACAACAATTGCCTGCGCACAGACACGCAACATGTTTACCATGTCGGCTGGACCCATAGCCCCACTACCCGACGCCAACCCAGATGGGAACACCGTTCAACAAACCCCGCCGGAACACAAGGTAACATACCTGGCTAGCCTAGCCACGGCCTACCCTGTTGTCAACCCATTTACCCGAAAAAAGGTAAATAGGACTCACCAAAAAACCCCACAACAGCTACCGACTGACCTTCATTGATGAACTGGGCAAGAGGAGGGAGAGTGACAACATCTCACGGCGGAGACATTAGAACAGCGTAGCAATTAGCAGTAGTAATAGCATGCGGCATTAGCGATAGCATGTAGCATAGCATTAGATGTTTTAGCAGCACGCCCAAGACAGCTTGGAAACCGTTCCCTGCAGTGAACGTTCACCAAACCATCCTGCCCCCGGCGCCAACACACACCACGGTTGTGTAACAAAACAAACCAGCATTACTAACACTAATACCCATGCCTGAAAGACACAGGGCCTACCTGAGTACAAGCTGGCCCGACAGCCAGTCTTGTACAGCTGAACCTCGATGTGCTGACATCAACGAGGAACATCAACATAGGCCCGTCGTGTCGCCGAAAACATGCGTCGAAGATGCCAGGGGCCACCAACCTCCGGTAAGCCCTCAACATTACGAACCTTCCTTAATCTTTTCATCCTACTAGTTATCGTATGGTGCACGCATCCAAGTACGCTGGGACAAAAATAGAGGAAGGATGTGTGGTGACCAGAGTCACTGCTATATGGGCGGTGCCACCATGGGGGCGGAGCCCCATACAGGTGGGGTGCATGTAGTTTTTTGTTCGTGGGAGATACAATAGGTATCATAGGAGATAGAGGATATCTCATAAGGCTCAGAGCGGGACGCGATAGCAAATACGGCATATAACCTTGGATAATTACAATCATAACTTGAATTGATGGGTAATAGAGGAGTTGTTTCTAAGAAGTGACTAAACCAGTCACAACTACAGTCACTATCACTTATCCACAGCAAAGAAAACATGATAGAATAAAGAGAGGAGAGAAGAATAGATGAGAAAGGAAGAGAGGAGGCAGGGGAGGGAGATGAGAGGGTAATTTAATCTTTCACAGCAGAACAAATGAAAATCAATAAACAGAGGCTACTCAATGGATTTACCTTCCATACCTACAATGCAAATGAGGTATTGTTCAGACTGATCGATAGGCCTTTGTCCAGCACTGGAAAGAAGCCTCACGTCTAAATGTGTCACTAAAGACCAATTCTGTTAGGAATCAAGGTAAGAATGTTGAGTTCTTGTGTAGAACTCGAATATGTGTTCTTTTATAATCAGAAACACTTTGAGCGATAATATATATTTACGTAGCAAAAGCAGGTAATTAGCAAGACAAAAGAATAGTACTGAGAGAATCAAAATAAGGAAAAGCAACAGAGAATAGAGCGGTGAGAGATCCGACTTCTCGACCTTAAGCAAAATAACTTTAAATAATAACACCGGGCGAGATATCCGACTTCTGCCCGTGGATGGCTGTTCCCAGTAACACTGCTGAAGAACCGACACAAAGAGGGAGGCAAGGGATTACTATAAAGGCCTCAACATAGCCCGCAGACCCAATCAGAACCAGTGACACAAAACACAGGCAGGTGACAACAATCAGGGATAATTACAGAGACAGAGTGAGAATTCCAGGATGGCAATAGGGCTTCCACTCCTGAATAAGTAAAGAAAGCCCAGACGTTACAGTACCTCCCCCCGACGAACGGCACCTGACGTTCATCTGGTTGCCTCGGGATGCAGCCGACGATAATCGTCGATAAGGCTGTGATCTAAGATATCCCTTTGAGGCACCCAGGAACGCTCTTCTACCCGTACCCCTCCCAATCCACCAAGAATTGCACCCCTCTACCCCTCCGCCTACAACCCATGATCCTCCGCACCGTGTAGACAGTTTGAGCGTCAAGGATGCAGGGCGGCGGAACCGCAGGAAGTGGCAGAGACAAGGGCGATGAGAGGAATGGCTTCAACAGGGACACATGAAACGTTGGATGAACCCTCATAGAGGCCGGGAGCCGCAGCCTGTAAGCCACAGGGTTCACCCGACGTCCTATGAAGCGGGGAGCTAGCTTCCTGGATTCCACCCGGAGAGGGAGATCACGGGTGGAAAGCCAAACCCGCTGCCTAGAACGGAAAACCGGAGTCGGACGGCGCTTGCGGTTAGCCTGAGCCTTAACAGAGGCCTTCCGCAGCGCCGTCTGAACCCGGTTCCACGTCCTGCGGCAGCGAACCACGTGGGCCTGGACCGATGGTGCCTCAGCCTCCTGCTCCTGTTCGGGAAACAGAGGAGGTTGAAAACCATATTGACACTGAAAGGGAGACATACCAGTAGAGGAGGAGAGGAGGGTATTATGCGAGTACTGCGGATGGAACCCAGATGACAGGCTGACGGAGGCGCAGAGGCTGGAGGCAAATGTCTTCCAGAACCTGGAGGCGAACTGAGGGCCCCGGTCAGACACAATTTCCACTGGCAACCCGTGGACCCGAAAGATGTGCTGCACCACCAGGTCAGCAGTCTCTTGAGCCGAGGGAAGTTTGGGAATGGGAATGAAGTGGGCCGCCTTGGAGAAGCGGTCCACTACCACCAAAATGGTAGTGAACCCATCTGACGGGGGAAGGCCAGAAATTAAATCCAGGGATATGTGCGACCAGGGACGTTTGGGAATAGGAAGCGGCCGGAGGAGACCCGCCGGTGCACGGCGAAAGGTCTTACTACACACTAAAAACGGATTGGTAAAATTTTACCCAATTTGGGTTATTTTTTACCCAATTCACTGGTCAAAAAGGGCCCGACCAGTGTGTGGGTTAATTTGACCCATTATTATTGGTTATTTAATTTGACCCATAACTTGGGTCAAATAAACGAATACTAACAACCCATTTTAAGGGTCAAAATAACCCAACCTCCAAGTTGATTTGACCCCATATTGGGTTATACCAACGACCCATTTTAAGGGTCAAAATAACCCAACTTCCAAGTTGATTTGACCCCATATTGGGTTATACCAACGACCCATTTTAAGGGTCAAAATAACCCAACCTCGTAGTTGATTTGACCCCGTATTGGGTTATACAAACGACCCATTTTAAGGGTCAAAATAGTTGCTTTGACTGAATCTTGGGTTACATCAAAAGGGTCAAATAGACCCTATTCACAGCAGCCATCTTGTGAGCCAGATTGACAACGATTGACCAACAGATGGACACAGCAACATGATTAGTTACACATGTGTCAGTCTGGTTCACAGGATGTAGGTTTACCCTGCTGTGTCAAGATGGCTGCTGTGAAAAGGGCATATTAACACAACTGCTATAGTTAGTACACTACATTAGGTTGGCACAGATGCTTTATTGAAAGGTATAACAGTCTAAATGTGCTGAAATCAATGAAAAGAACAGACCAAGGCGTAGAATACATTTAACTTCAAAATGTATTACACTTGTTGCATACATGTCACAGCGTGTGGACATCAAAAAGTGCTTGTGCTGCTATAGTGCCCATGAAACACATCATGTCAAACTGATTTCCTGTTTAAATAATAAATAATAAATAATACATATTGGTATGGTTTTGTACTGCTTTACTGCCCTGTTGGAACACTCCCCCAGATATTGATAGATCAAAAGACATATATACTAAGGCTGTCAAAGTTAACGCGGTATTAACACGTTATCGCCCGATTCTATTAACACCACTATTTTCTTTAACTCACGATTAACTTTTAAGAATTTTTTTTACTAGACTATACTCAGGTGTATTATTGATGCTCTCATTGATACTATGTTTGTTTCTGAAGTGTGTGTGTGTGTGTGTGTGTGTGTGTGTGTGTGTGTGTGTGTGTGTGTGTGTGTGTGTGTGTGTGTGTGTGTGTGTGTGTGTGTGTGTGTGTGTGTGTGTGTGTGTGTGCGTGCATGCGTGCGTGCGTGCGTGTGTGAGATATAGAGAGAGAGAGGGGGGTGAGAGCGAAGGGAAGAGGCAAGGGAGAAAGAGAGCTGGGAGTGTGTGTGAGAGAGAGAGGGGGGGTGAATGTGATTACTCAGCCCTTGTGTGGGTGAATGTTCCTAACATTTTCTTTCCCCTATTATTTCATGTACACTTTATTCATTGTTTTAAGAAATTTTCTTTCTTTTAAGTTATTTTGTGCATCACTCTGTTTTGAATTTGATGCAAATTTGCAATGCATGAGGGTCATCCTTTTGTGTTAAATGACTGCATAACGAAAGCATTTGTTGACTCGCATGTTGATAAGAGAGTATTAAAACTTGGAACTTGAAAAAGATCCGTTTAAGGTAGAAAAAAATTCTATTAATTTGTGATTAATCGCGAGTTAACTATGGACAATCATGCGATTAATTGTGTTAAATATTTTAATCGATTGACAGCACTAATATATACATATAGAAATACGAGACTTAGCGTCTACCCATCTCCCTCCTCCTCCATCTCTTCCCCCACCTTCCCTCCTGCTACTTCACCTATTCCACCTCCTCCTCATTTGTACGTTTTGCGTTATGTATGGCTGTCCTTAAGAATGCTACATGCTTGGACTCTGGTCCCTCAATATTATATATAACGTGCTGGAGAAACTCCCATGCATGAACACACTGCCTGGGGTACTTTATGTCAAATACATAAAATGCTTTAAAACACATATCAACTGCCCCGAGCATTGTGCTTTCAGGGTGTGCCCGACCTTTATAGATCACGAATGCCTGAGCACAACATGTGTGTGGTTCTCCCAGCACCAAAACCGAGGGAGAGGGTCTTGCCTGCTGGAGGTACTCCACCATATTTGTCCCAACCTAAAATAAGCAAAGAAAGAATGTTAAATACAGGTGAATCTTGGGTTGACAATAGCCCCTTTCGTGACTGCGGTTTGCAAGCCTGGGGCTTTTGTGACCGCAGTCACTTGCTGGTGTGCCGCGACGAGTTTAAAAAAGAACTACCAAGCGTGATCGGGGGGCTGGGGGTTGGTCAAAAATATATCAGATATGAATTTCAAAGATACCCAGTGTACAATATGGGTTTAACACAGCTTTACAGTGGGGTCTGGAAGCTCGGAGTTGCTAATAAACAGTTTAAAACATTGTTCGACAGCGAGTGGTACTTACAGAGCGAGCCGTGTATTTCCGCCTTTGGTGTCACCGCGCATGCGCACCAGCATTTCACCAGGCATTTGGCTGCCTGGTGCGCATGCGCGGTGACACCAATGGCGGAAATACACGGCTCACTCTGTAAGTACCACTCGCTGTCGAACAATGTTTTAAACTGTTTATTAGCAACTCCGAACTGAAATTGGCAAAAGCTACAACAAATGCAGATCTACAACCTGGAAGAAAAGCCATTTCCTATTTCACAACTCAAGAGAAGGAATCGCTAACTTACCCAGTGTCATGTCATCGGCAGGAAGGGGGAGTTTCCCATCTTGTCTCGACAGCTGCAGGACTTTCTCTGCATATTCCGTCACCCATGTCTCAAATAACTTTGGTGCAGCCTCGCCATGCAGCACCAAGAAGTCCTGCGATATCTAAAAAAGATTTAGTTTGAAAGAAATTAATCTAATTAATCACATTTTAATCGCATAATATTCTATATTCTATAATCATATTTCAAATTGCATGTGTCCGGATGGCAGAATTCAGTACTGTATCTACAAAACCTTCTGTTAAATCATTAGTCAGGGGGCCAATCCGGAAAAGTGCTTCCGTTAACACTTTTGCTGCCATGTTTGGGTAGAAGCTGTCAACATATTTTTTTGGTAAGAGGGGACCTATGTAAGATGTTCTAGGGTGGTTGACAAGTTTGAAAAATTATTTTGTGACTTTTAGAGCAGTGTTTCTCAACTGGTGGGTCGCGACCCAAAAGTGGGTTGCGGGGCCATTTTGAGTGGGTCGCGGATGTGTGTGTAAAAAAAATATATATATATATTTTTTTTCTTTTTGCACTACCTATCTTTGTGAACGTGGCTTCTCAGCTCTGCTCCAGCTGAAGACAACGCAGAGGAAAATATTGGACATTGAGGATATATTATTGTCACATAGCAATGTCACAAGACAATATAGAATATAAGCTGGAACGGGCTGTATGTGAAAACCAGCCCGTCCAGTAGTGCTTTAAGCAAGGTCCCGAGCAGGTAATAAAGTGAACACAAGACGTTGATCCAAAATAGTAAATTATATTTATTGTACAGGGTAGGGCTTTAAACCTCCACTGATTTATTATGCAACAAAGGGAAAAGACAACCCACAAACATGTAAACAAATAGGGAAAAAGGTAATTGAAGAACAGACAAAGTGAGATATAGGATATACTAAATAAGCGCCCACAGACACTCAAAGGTACCAAAGGTACAATTCCACACTCAGTGGAAAAGCCAACAAGAGAGAAGTGGCGCAGAGGCCACTGATATCTATATATATATACTTAGTACTTAGTCCACACGAAGCAGTAGATAAGCACAGTATCGTTCCACAATGGTCAATAAATGGCAACCTCACGAAACTCTGATCAGTGGCAACTGACAGAGTGAGGCGCCCCGATGTGTGTCATCTCCACTCTATTAACCACCCATCTCCACTGCCTGTTCGAAGGTGCACCAATCAGATGCAACCAATCCAATCAGGGAGATGAGTGGCATCTGTGAATAGAAACAGGCAATTAGGAGATGACACAACACCACACATAACAGACAACACAAATAATATATGACCCTGATGTTACATGGTGTTAAAATATATGGCAATAATGATAATGAACAACCCACGTATGTGACAATTATTTATTATTATTATAATTTTATTTCATGTGTTTTTAGCCCTAGTTGCACTTTTTCTTGCAACCCCAGTTATCCCATTAGTTCCCCCAAACTTACTGTAGGTCTGTTATGTTAATTTGGTTGCCTAAGGTTAAATTCATGATATACCATAGATTGCCAGCGCTATTTGTCTATGGAGAAAGTCCCCTTCTTTGCAGGGCTATAACTTTTTAAATTCTATTGCTACATTGCCATTATTAGGGCCCATTCAAAGTCCTATATGTATTGTTCATTGTGTAGCAACGTTAAACTTTTTCATTCACATATTCATAGTAAAGTATGGTCTAATGTATAAGTATGTTTTCATCTCTTTCTGCAGCTTTCTCCAGAACGTGATCTATAGCCCCAAATACATTATATTGATGATGCAATACAGTTTTATGGCAATCAGCGCGATATAAAAAATTACAACTAGACGTACTTCTAGAAGTTACTACACGTCATCTGATGTTGACCGGATGGGCTAGGGGCCGTTTATAATTCCGTGGGCAGCGTTATACCAATCATCTAATGTGGGTCAAATGTTGATAATAGCAGTTAGTATCGAAGACGGTAACGTTACACGCTGAAACTCACCCCAGTCTCCGCGCGCCGTTGGGCGATCATTGTAGAGTTGAAATCGTATCATTATGGGATGTAAATTTACCCGGTCCATCTCCAGCTTGTATAATGGTATATACGTCCAAATCATGTTGTTTATCGAGTTATTGGCAATCGATCACTGTGTAGCGTGACGAGCCAGAGTCGCGGGACCTATAGCGAGCACCCGGAAGTACTACGGACGTAGCACAACCTCTATGCCACTTCCTGTTAAAGCGATTGCGCCGATCGGCCACCAGATGGCGCTCCTGAACCGCCAGAGAGCTCAGTGGGTCCTGCTGGTGGATCTCAGGCCAGCGGAGGGGACATATGAATCCGATCGCAGATTTTTGAAATATTGATATAAGGACGCTGTACAGCGTCCCCCGGCAACTTGAGCATGGCCAGCAATGACGTCAAAATACGTTTCATGGCAGTCAAAGTGTTAAGCTAAGAAGTCTGCTAAGAAGCATAATTATTTATTATTATTATTATTATTATTATTATTATTATTATTATTATTATTATTATTATTATTATTATTATTATTATTATTATTATTATTATTATTATTATTATTATTATTATTTTATTTCATTGTGTTTTTAGCCCTAGTTGCACTTTTGTTGCAACCCCAGTGATCCCATTAGTTCCCCCAAACGTAGGTCTGTTATGTTAAGCTAAGAAATCAGCTAAGAAGCAGATATTATTTATTATAATTTTATTTCATTGGGTTTTTAGCCCTAGTTGCACTTTTGTTGCACTTGTTTGTGTTTATTTCATGTTTTTAACATGCATGAAAGATTGTGTATTACTGATTTAATTTTTTTAATTATTTTTATAAATCATAGTGGTTAAAAAATTTGGGTCGCGACTTAATGACTAAGGAAAATGTTGGGTCCCGAGGCTAGACCAGTTGAGAACCACTGTTTTAGAGGACATTTCAGGCAAATTTTTCAGATTGCCTGCCCGAAATGACATGCCCACAATAAATATAGAATATCTCCCCAATCACAAGGGCCATATAGATAATCCTGGTATCAAAAGAAAGGTGACAGCAGTGGGATGGCTGCAGAAGTGTCAGAATGTAAATGGATGTTACTGTGTCAGAGAAAATAGAGCTAGACCATTGAAAAAAAGTCCAAAATACAATTTCCGCCTAAAAGAAAACATGTTTTTAGAGTGAATATCAGCTTGGAAACATGAGATAGTAGCCCAAATAATTAAGGAATCATGACTCCAATGTATGCTAGGTACTTTTGCCAAGTTAGAGCACAGTAATTTGATACAGTGCAATACTACACAGGTTATGTCCAAGCGGAAATCTATATGATTCTTGAAGTGACCTTTGGTGCTAATGCTTTTTGACTTTTTTTTTTCTTGGTCCACTTTTTCTTCTTTTTTCTGTTTTTCTCCCATACCAATTTAGTCGTGCCAATTACCCCCTCCCCTGTCCTGATCGTTGCTCGTATGTGCCCCCCACTGGTCGGTCGTAGGGAGGGTTGAAAAATCTATCGCATGTTCCCTCCGATACATGCAGTCAGTCAGCCACTTCTTTTCACCTGCCAGCCCGGACTCTCATTAGCGAGGTGTAACGTGTGGGAGGCTCACACTACCCTCGACATCTCCTGTCCTTGCTGTGCAGGCGCCCTGACCGACCTGTAGGAGTCACTGTTTACAACGACCAGATTACCACCCATCGACTCCCCTCCCACTGACTCTGCCAATTGAGTCAGTATGACGGCCGGACCAAGCCGGAGGCAACGCTGATAGCCGGATTCGATACCGGTGTCTCACGCGTTGGTGACGAGCGCTTAGACCGCTGCGCCACCCAGCCGCCCCGCTTTTTGACTTTTTAATGTTGTATTTTGACAATACACTTGGATACCATGATAAGACAAAATATTTTTGTGGATTACTGAGGATCATCTTCCCAGTAATGGAACCATTGTATGTATACAAAATATTACATACAACATAAATAAAAACTAAAACAATTAAATGTATCCAGTGTTAGGGTCGGAAGGAACCAGAGCAACTCAGGGGTTAGGCATGTTCAAGCCAAAATGCGTGTTTATTTGGAAGAGGGAGGGACATTTCTGGGACGTGTATGGTGCAACTGGAATTCTGGATATGAAATGTGTCCCTGACCATGTGTATGAGTGCAAAGCGTGTGTAGTGCATATTGTGTGCAGAATGGGAATGTTGGAAGTGTTGTTAGTGTGCGTGTAGGCTATGGCGTGAGACAAGGTGTAGTCAAGGCAGCATGGGGCACTAGAATCCTGGTGTCTATGAGGATGAGGACAGGCCCAGGAATCCAATGGGGCACAGGAGACACTGAGGAGGAAAGAGACACAAGGTCAGAATGGCACAACAACTGGATGCATAGCAAGATAATAAACTTGGTAAGTCTAGAATCTCAGGTACATACCGTTAGGACCTAGACGGCTCTTCAGACTCAAGGTTTGCTGGTTACAGACGGCGATCTGTACGCCCCTGCGCCCTCAGTGCACATGCTGATGTGGAGGGCTGAGCATCGCACACTGAAGATCTCGTTGTTGATGTGCTTTTTTCTGGCGGCCGCACCACAACATCCAGATCAAGATCGGTTTTTTTACCGTTAGTCTCTTGAATGACATTGGAGTTCATGCACCACGCTGCACAAGCAAATCCACACGCCCCACTGCAATACAGTCCTCTTCTGCGACAGAGACACTGTCTGGTACTGCACTGACTTCCACTTTCCTTGCATCCACACACTGTCAGCTGTACGCATGTGGATTGTACAGGTTCCTTGGTAAGAAGCATGGGGACCAGCATACCATTCATCATCTGCCAACCACAATTGGTGAGGGCAGTTGTGGATGTGTCACTAGTGACTGTTTCCAAATCCTAGTTTGGTAGTGGGCCCTCTTGAGGTGCATTGACAATGCATCTTCTGTTGGTGGTAATGTATCAACATTGGCTTTAAGTTTTCGAAAGAGAGTGCAGCAAACTTCTTGTATCGAGTTGCTGGTTGACTTAAGGTCATAGAGCTTACATATGAACTGTTCTGCCAAAGATAGGGAAGTGGTACTTGGTATTTCATCCTCACCAAAGTTGTGGAGAAGATGCGGGTACTGCTGGAACACTTTCCATGCTGTCCTTTTTCCAATTCTGGTGAACTAGCTCGTAGTATCACATCCAGTGATGACATGAAATGCCAACAGACCATCGAGCATCTCATTTGGTAGTGTGATTTGATGGACTTTGATGTAGCGTGGTTTGTTAGCTGTTCCTGCTTTCATCCAAACTTCTTGGCTTAGTTGGTTTGCAAATACAAGTAGTAGCAGCAACACATCTGTGTCTCGGCACTGAATGATGAGCCTCTGAAACCCTTTCGTTGTTGCATCAGCTGCATGTACTAGTATGTGTGTATCCGCTTCTTCATGTGTAGCTTGTAGGGGAGATACATCAATCCCAGCTGCTGACGTGACTTTTTCAGGATCCTCAAACCCTCCACTGATAACAATTTCCTCATCATAAAGCTGCACATGATTCTCAAGTTCAGTTGATAGGAAATGGGTATGGTTGGCTTTGTTTTCATCCATTTCAATGAAGCTATTCCAGTTAGCAGGTAGCTTTACATCTCTACTCACAATTGTGCGAACCTTTCGCTGAGTAGTGCTGTGTTTTGTTCTTGTTCCACTCCTGATAGAGTTTTTTTTGGTACAGATCAAACACTATATCCACTCTGGTGACGTTCCCATGTAGATTAGATGCCACTCTCTGTGTGAACACATCTGCATATTCCCGAAGGTTGATGCATTTTGAGGTTTTCCCATGGCTCTTACTAAGGCCATTCCATCAATGATGGTGCATGTGTGGTATATTCTGACTCATAACCATGCTTTAACTCCCAGAAATCTTTAGCGACGGCTGTGTGTAAGTTTGGTGATAGGAGAAAACCATAAAATCCAGAAAACATTCTGATATAGTTCAATATAACTCTGGCTCAATTCTGCTGTGATTCAATATATTCACTTTGTTATTGATATATAAAGTTCTGCTTTTCTCCCAAACAGTTAGTTAAGATACATGTGTTTTAGAAGTTGGCAAAACTAGAGAAATAAGATACTAGTTAGATCTCTATAAAACAAGCTAAAACTAATAATAGTGGGACCAAAAGGGTTGGGCAGAGTTTGGGGGACCATACTGGCTGGTCTCTCTTCCTAAAAAGACAGGACTTGAGACAAAGTGATTTAGCATTACAGTGGTAACAGTAAACACAGCCTTTGTCTTCTTCCCCCACGTTGGAACTTAGTAACAAAAAGAACTGAGCTGGTAGCGGGCTAAAAGTTAGCATCTGAATAGAGTGGTCTGTTGATCAAGCCAAAGTAGAACAAAGAGTGCATAGTGCTTATCTCACTGAGTGAATTTACATACAAGTGTTACAAGCAGCTGGAACAATAGACCTTTAGGTCACAATGCGCCTGTTAGATGCTGCAGGCATCCTGTGAGCACGCCGTAGAGATGAAATGTCTAAGGAGGAGTTAAGTTTTACTACTCCAGTAATTAAAGTATGTTTATATCCTTAAAAAAGCTCCAAATTAAACTGCAAATATTACTGTTATGTTGTGTTAAGAATCTTGGGCGTAATGATATGAAATATGCTGTGTTTAAGACCAAAGAAATCACCAGAGTTTGCCATAAAACTCTTTACCCATAATACTGAAAATTAGCTGCTTATAAGGGATATTAACTTAAGCTAAAAGGATAATGTTAAATACAACAGGTTGGCTTAAAACCAAGTAGACTAAAATAAGTAATAATTTGAAGATTCTATAAATCATAATTATAGATTCCTTTGTTCTTGTTAAAACCAACCAATAGGGCTAAATTGGGGCTTTAGGAAAGCCACAGATTTCTGACAAGACTTAAAATAATTGTTTAAGTCTTGTCATAACTAATCTTTAATCTATTAGTCAGTCAAATGAAATACTGTATACTTTAAACACGTTAAAACAGAACAGTGTTTGTGCTTAAAAATAGACAGGACTACCTCTAGATTCAAATAATACTCCATATTTGGTGCTTGTGTGACTACTCAAAATGGCCGCTATGCGCCTTAGCCAATCAGGAAGTAGAGCTCCGCCCCCTGACGAATCGGGTTGTCGTTCCCACAGGGGCGGGATTTAAGGTTTAAAACAGAATGCAAAATAGACAGAGGAAGGGAAGCTTCTGGAAACATTCTAGGCACACGCTTTTCACACACATGCTTTTTGAACCCACCAACGAGAGACGCACGAGGAAGAAGCTCTGAGAACGAGAACAGAATCTCTTTGTTCCTTAGGAAGAAGCCACGACCATCGAGAAACCACAGAAGACCATTCTTTTTTAACTGTGTTCGATTAGTCTGATGTTTGGTGACAAACGGCATAGAGTTTGCGTCCATCAAATATCATTGCACATACTCCTATTTTTCATTTTGAACCAGATTCAGTTGTTGTTCACTTTTGGACTCTGACAATAAAAGCGGATCTGAACATTAGATCAATTCTCTTCTCTTCATTTGATGCTTCCACTCTCGCCGCCGTTCTACAAGACCGCGTTGGTCTTTATAAGTAATAGGGGTTTAACAGACGGACAAAACACAACGCAGGGTATTATATACATCGGGTTTTTAGAGACAGAACCATCCACCCCTATTACTATACATGTTCTCATAACAGATGGACTGAGCTCTGTTTCCTTTGCACCAGCTTGTAGTATGGTGGCTAAGTCAGCTTTGTTTGTAGGCCTGAGCACTGAATCCGTTGTGGCAAGTGACAGGGGGACTGCACACAGTTCTTTTTGGAGAAGCTCATCCATGTTGACCTCTCTGCCACTCTCCATGGATACAATGATGCAGCGAAATATATCCCTGTCAGGCTTCACACACTTGGATCTGAGTTGTTCAAGCTTGGTATCTGTGCTGTATAGGCTTGAGAATGTTTTCGGTTTTCTCTTGGTGAGACTGGCGTGGAAATCTGTGTTCGTTGTGCCCAGTCGGTTTTTCACCAACTCAGTGATTGCCAGACTATGCAGCATGTGTAAGGTCATTCAGTATCTCTTCTGAGGCAACATCACCAGTTGTCAGGCACACTAAATCATGCTCTTTTTGGAAGACGTTGTATCTCTGGAACTGATCAACAAGTTGAATGACATCAAGATTATCCCTCTTGATTCTTGATTGAAGGCAGTCTTTGTGTGTCTCCTCATCATCGTGTCAGTCCAAACAGGGATCTGGTATCCTCTGCCAAGGATGCACGTTCATTATAGGTGATGGACCAACGATTTCTTGCTGGATCATTTCTAGTGATGCCTATCAATCCACCAGTAACCTTTCCCGTTTTATTGATGTGTTTAAGGCGAAGGCCGAAAGGCACCTTGTTGAAGCTGTGTTTGGTCTCCTTGGCTACAAAATCACCATCTAGGAAGCCATGGTAGACCTCTGGTGCTGTCTGTGCCTGCTGTTCCATGTCTGCTATGAACACAGCACCCCATCTTGTGTAATGGGTGTGATCATACACAGCAAACCAAGGCATCATGCTCTTGAAGGCTGACATGTACAGGTTTCCAATCACCACATCTCAGTGCCCGGGTGAACGCAAGGAGAATAGACACAATGTCCATGTACTGTCTCCAGAAGGTAAAGGTTGGCTTGTCTTCATTGGCCTTGTCAAACTGTACAAGGATATCTTGAATCTCCCCAACTTTCAGCACAAGTTCCTCATAGCATGCTGAAGCTGCTTCCATTTCTCCACTTCCTACCACCCATTAGTTTGAAGTGTATAACTCTTCTGCTTCACTGACATTGCTGCTGTATTTTTGCTGTATCAACCCACAGCACCCCATGTGGTACGCTATGATATTGTTTTACCATTGGTTGATTTTTTTTTATCAATAGTTAAGATCATACTTTCACATGAGATATATTAAGGGATAATATTACAAAGTTGTTAGAAATTACAGAGCAAATTGTCACTAATTTGGCAGCATTGTGAAAAAATTTCCGATTTGACCACTTACAATGATAAAATGATTAAATGACAAAAAAAATCATTTTCAAAGATGTCAACATAGCTAGGCCATATGTCAAGGGGTTAAACATGAATACTGGATAGGTTGACAGCTTCTACCCAAAAGCGATTACTTAAGTTACAATATCAGTGTTGGCCCCCTGACTACATCTTCCATCTATTAATTTGCTTAGATTTTTCAGGTCTGGTCAATTTGAGCATAGTGTTATTCACAGTCAAAGATAAAAAAAAAAGAACGTACTAAGAACATGCAAATGGACCATATAAAAAAAAAGTCTGTAAATGTGTATTCTACGTTCTTATGGAATGAATGAGATTAAAAGAAAAACAATTAATTCATCTAATTAATGCGATAAACTGACAGCCCTAAAAGAAATGTTATGTGACAGCTGATATTTTAAAGGCTAGTTCAACTCATTTAGATAAGTAGATGGGGAAATTAGGGTGCAGGTTAAAAACTACTATTATGAATTATCATTGTAGATGCAATATGTTACAGTAGATCCATACCATGCCTGGGCTGGTGAGGCGAGGGCAGGGGCGTACCTGACACCGGGGACATCGGAATGTGTCCCCCCCACGTTTTACCGTCCAAAGAGCTGAGTCTGACTACCTGTCCTATTATTATGCAAAGAGCAGTAGATGGGGGTTGCATTCTTGCCCTGCATGGGCCACTCGCTAAAGTACTTGTCTTTGCATAATAATAGCTCGGGTCGTCAGCCGAGGTGTGTGTTAAAATACGTCAAACATATTGTTTACACTGTCTTTCTTCTATAACCCTCCCAAATCATATTCAGAAAGTATAACAGAGACTTCTATTGACCAAGGAATTAGTTATTATTTCGCGGTTTATTCACATAACGTTATATTGTTTACACTGTCTTTCTTCTATTATAACCCTCCCAAATCATATTCAGAAAGTATCACAGAGACTTCTATTGACCAAGGAATTAGTTATTATTTCGCGGTTTATTCACATAACGTTATATTGTTTACACTGTCTTTCTTCTATTATAACCCTCCCAAATCATATTCAGAAAGGCACACACAACATATTCCAGTTAACGGTATATTTTTTTAATGATTCGTTATGGCGTAATCAATACTTCCATGCGTATAAATTGCGTTCGCGACCTCCGTGTTTTGGGGGTAGTCATCAGAAACCTCGGATCCGGGATTCGCTCCCATCCGTCGGGCAAGACCTGTGGGTTTTCAGCCTCTCTCTCTGTAGCTTAACGGAGTTTCTGGAGGAGCTTGTCGCGGCTCATGCGCATGCGCACGCTCAACCAATCAGAGAGGGGCTTCGCTCAACCAATCAGAGAGGGGTCTGCAGAAATAGAGTTCAACCAATCAGAGAGGGGTCTGCAGAAATGCGGCTACGAAATGTAGAGACGCAGAGGGCGTGGGGGCCCCATAACCCCCCCCCCCCATCGACGTCACTCGCCACGCCCCCAAATCTGTCCCCGGCACACATTGAGAGAGAGTTACGCCACTGGGCGAGGGTACTCCGTAATGACCTCTTCTATGTCCTTGGAGTGATTTCCCCGAATCCACTTGGCTCTGTAGAGGACTGTGTCCTTCATGTACTCCTGAACTTGAGTGAAAGGCTCCAGGTTATGTTTCAGCCACTCCCTTTGCTGCTGGGCCCTTTCTTCTGGCAGGGTTGATTCTATAGAAACATACAACACATTGTAAATTAACTATCTAAAAATGATCTCCGATTTCGTAACCCATTTTCACCAGTAGGACTTAGCACATTATTACAATCAGATCCTTTCCCTCCAGTCAGGCGCCCCGGCCTGACCAGAGGGAGGTGCTATTGCCCAGCATTGTTGCATGTTTTGGTGAGGGCAGGGCCGGACTGGGGAAATAATTCATACCGGGAGATATAGCGCGAAATATAGCCCCAGTCAGGCCACTTTTTAAGCGGGGGGTCTGGGGGTCCCCCACCAGGAATTTTTTTGTTACAAAGACTTAATTTCCTGCATTCTGGTGAATTTTAGTGCATGTGAATCACAAACTAATGAGCCAACAATTGCTTAGTACAATGTACTGTTATGGACCTCAAATAAAACTGTTGTGGCACTAGCAATGCTACTCTCTCCACCTTCAAAAAGAAAAAAGCAAGAGCACACATATTTTTCTATTTACTATTATAATACAGTTAACCACTCTCTCCTGTAAGGGCCTTTCTTTTTCTTTGTTTTATCCCTCTCTCCTCTACCCTTTCTCCTTCTTCCACTGTCCATTCTCGAAGACACTCTGATGTCACGAGACCGCCGCCATCTTGGTATAGGGGGACCGTACGGATTTCTACCATCAAATCCATGCATTGAGCTCCGTTTTTATTTCTCTTTCTTCCACTGTCCATCTTGACATCAACGTTAATTGACTTTCGCTCTACTGTATCTCTCCCGAGTCCCTCACTACCTGGCTCACTGCCTGGCTGTTATTCTGCATCTGAGTGCCGTCTGCCATTCCATTCGCCGCCTCCGCTGTCAATCAGTTGTATCGCCCTGTCCCGCCTCCACCAATCACAAGCGGCAGCACGGCTCCATTGTGTGTGTGTGATCTGCGTGAAGGAGAGAGTCTGATAGTTCAATTGTATGTATTGAGCCGTACTGTACTGTACCCATTCTGCAATCTGTTAATAAAGTTTTCATTCATTCATTCATTCAGACTGATTGTATGTTTATAGAGAGACATTTATAAAAACAATTTAATAGTTACAGTTGATATAATTGAATAGTTCAGCCTGCATTTGTTAGATGTGAATGGATACACTGGTTTTGTAAAACCACTGGCTGGCTGCTCTAATGCTGTGAGCATCATAGACTGTTGCTTTACCATACTTGATGGTACAGAAGCTGAAGCACTAGTTTAACAATTTACGTTATGTGCAGAGAAACAAGTTAAAAACAATTTATGCACTTTCAATAAAGCGTTTAAAAAAAACGGTTGGGGGAACGACGACGACTTCGTAACCTAGTTACTTTCAAAGTAACTAAGTTACTCTGATAATCAAGTAATCAGTAAAGTAACTTGGATTACTTTTTAAAGGAGTAATCAATAATCAGTAATCGGATTACTTTTACAAGTAATCTGTGGCATCACTGCTGGGGACACAGGAAAACATGGCCCTTTTTGCCGACCCCACCCAGGTATTACCTGGTATGTATGCCCTGGGTGGCTCGTTGGCTTCAGGCATTCGCTGTCTGGACCCAGAACCCCCGCCTCTTTCGGACATTCTGAAGCCTTTCTTCAATGAATCCAGTAGCTGGATAGTAGAAAGGTTTGCCATTCTTCATTCCCTTCCGGCCTTTGATGCACCATATGTCCTGGAAACGATAAGACAAGATAGAACTCTGTCACCCTTTGCAATGTTATGCTTAAATTATGGAAAAAGTCCTGTACCTGAAACAAAGAGCAGGGAGGGGGGGGGGGGGGGATAAAATGCATCAACCCTGTACCTGGAGTACAATCAAATTGGATCTGATTGATTTTCGTGCAGGAATGGAAAGTTTTGTATTGTAAAATGCCATAATAACAGCTATTTACAAACACAACATAAAATACTATACTTTATACTTATAGCACATGCATGATCCTGGTCTCTTTTGAAAGATTACATTCTGAAGTTTCTGATACAATAAAGAAAACTCACTTTTAGTGCTACTGAAATAGAGCAACATAGGTCTGAACTTGAGTTGTAGAAAAACTTGTTACTCAACGGGTTAACATTGGGTGTCCTGTATGTGATGCGAGAGAAAAATGACTCCTTATTTTCTACTAATATTCAGTGATGGGCAAGCTACTTGGAAAATGTAGCAAGCTACACTACAAGTTACTCTCGATTAAATATAGCTCAACTACAATGGAAGCTATCCCCAGAGAAATGTAGCAAGCTACACTACAAGAACATGGCAAAAATAGCTAGCTACATCGGCACTCCTTTTTTTTTTTTTTTTACTTCGTGATCAAGTTTCCACCAAACAAATAGGCAGGCAAAAAAAAATCTCAGTTTGATTGTTTATTATAAAACTGAAACAAGCCCTCGGTCTGGCTTTTTGTGTCATCCTTTTAACATGAACTTGTATTATGTACAAAATCCAGGAAGGCAAGTTTAGCTGGGTGCAGCCTCTACAAAAGAAAAGAAAGAGACCATTTGGTTTTATCAGTTTTTATAGTATAGTTTGTTGATTACTTTTGATGTAGTAATGGTCTTTTTCTTTTCTATTCTATCTTTATGTATTATTTATCCCTAAACTCTGCATCTTCTGAAACCTGCCCACTTTATCAACCAAAAACACACTTCTTCAATATCTGAATTGTAACTGTTATACTTCATTTTACTAGTATTATTGTGAGGATTTGCCTGTTCCCTGAACTTTTCCCTGTCTACTCTCCCTCACCAGCCCCCACCCTTGCGATGATTTACTCTCCTCTACTCTTCACCAGCCCCCACCCTTGGACTACCTTCACGCAGCTGTCATAGTTTATGATTAGCGCCCCAGAGGGCTTTATATACCTGGACCTCCCTTCCAGTCCTGGTCGGGTCGTTCTGTATCTGTGTTCACTCTGTGTTCATGGAGTTCTGTACGTTACCATCCTGTACGTTACCATCACCTGCCGCATCTCCGGCGTGAGACGACGTGCCAGCTATCACCACCTGTCGCCGTTTGCCTGGAGTGGGACACCGTCTTCGCTCTCTAATTCTCTACGGGAGGTTTTCCAGTGTTCCCACTCCAGACGTCAAGCCGGCGCGTCATCGCTCCCTATTTTCCACGGGAGGATGGCATCTCTTCGCCCCGGTCCCCTGGGACCCCTTTGTTCTGCGTTGCCCGGCCCCCCCCGAGGAGGAGGAAGAGGATCCCCGTGCCTGGAGTGGGACACCGCCTTCGCTCTCTAATTCTCTACGGGAGGTTGCCAGTGTTCCCACTCCAGACGTCAAGCCGGCGCGTCATCGCTCCCTATTCCCACGGGAGGATGGCGCCTCTTCCCCCCGGCCTCCGCTGTCGGGCCCCTGTCTCAAGTCAAGTCAAGTCAAGTCTCTGTGCCCGGCCCCCCCGAGGAGGAGGAAGAGGATCTCCGTGCCTGGAGTGGGACACCGCCTTCGCTCTCTAATTCTCTACGGGAGGTTGCCAGTGTTCCCACTCCAGACGTCAAGCCGGCGCGTCATCGCTCCCTATTTCCACGGGAGGATGGCGCCTCTTCCCCCCGGCCTCCGCTGTCGGGCCCCTGTCTCAAGTCAAGTCAAGTCTCCGTGCCCGGCCCCCCCGAGGAGGAGGAAGAGGATCTCCGTGCCTGGAGTGGGACACCGCCTTCGCTCTCTAATTCTCTACGGGAGGTTGCCAGTGTTCCCACTCCAGACGTCAAGCCGGCGTGTCATCGCTCCCTATTTCCACGGGAGGATGGCGCCTCTTCCCCCCGGCCTCCGCTATCGGGCCCCTGTCTCAAGTCAAGTCAAGTCTCCGTGCCCCCCCCCGAGGAGGAGGAAGAGGATCTCCGTGCCTGCAGTGGGACACCGCCTTCGCTCTCTAATTCTCTACGGGAGGTTGCCAGTGTTCCCACTACAGACGTCAAGCCGGCGCGTCATCGCTCCCTATTTCCACGGGAGGATGGCGCCTCTTCCCCCCGGCCTCCGCTGTCGGGCCCCTGTCTCAAGTCAAGTCTCCGTGCCCGGCCCCCCGAGGAGGAGGAAGAGGATCTCCGTGCCTGGAGTGGGACACCGCCTTCGCTCTCTAATTCTCTACGGGAGGTTGCCAGTGTTCCCACTCCAGACGTCAAGCCGGCGCGTCATCGCTCCCTATTTCCACGGGAGGCTGGCGCATCTTCCCCCCGGCCTCCGCTGTCGGGCCCCTGTCTCCGTACCAGGCCTCCGCCGTCGGGCCCCTGTCCCCATGACAGGCCTCCGCCGTCGGGCCCCTGTCTCCGTGCCCGGCCCCCGCTGTCGGGCCCCTGTCTCCGTACCAGGCCTCCGCCGTCGGGCCCCTGTCCCCGTGACAGGCCTCCGCCGTCGGGCCCCTGCCTCCTTGCCCGGCCTCCGCTGTCGGGCCCCTGTCTCCGTGCCCGGCCCCCGCTGTCGGGCCCCTGTCCCCTTGCCAGGCCTCCGCCGTCGGAACCCTGTCCTCATCCCTGTAAGCAGCCCTGGCCCGTAGCCCTGGCCCTTAGCCTTTGTCCCTGACACTTAGCCCTGTCCCTTAGCCTGTTCGCCTCTTAAAGGCACAGTGCCGCATTTTCCTTATTTCCTTGACTCTAGTGTTTTGTGTTCTCCCCTGTTCCCCTCTCCAGTGCCCCTGGTCCTAGTCCTTGACATTTAGCCCTGGCCCTGTCCTTTAGCCCTAGTCCCTTAGCCTGTTCGCCTCTTAAAGGCACAGTGCCGCATTTTCCAGTTTTCCTTGACTCTAGTGTTTTGTGTTCTCCCCCGTTCCCCTCTCCAGTGCCCCTGGTCCTGGTCCTTGACATTTAGCCCTGGCCCTGTCCCTTAGCCCTAGTCCCTTAGCCTGTTCGCCTCTTAAAGGCACAGTGCCGCATTTTCCTTATTTCCTTGACTCTAGTGTTTTTTGTGTTCTCCCATAAAGGGACTGTTCCGCCTTTTGTTCTATAATAAAGATTTGCCCTGTTTTGGCTTACTCTCATACCTGTCTTGTGTTGTGCGATTGGGGTCGGTTACAAACCATAACAATTATGCTACCATGTATATACTACTACCAACTATGCTAATATGTCTATACTACTACAGTATGTACTCAGAGTATAACACTCAAGCTTGACACTGACAAACAATACTACTTATCCTTGGCTGCTAGATATGTACCACTCCTGCTGACTTGTTGTACACAATTTGTAAGTTGCTTTGAATGAAAGTGTCAGCTAAATGACCAAATGTATTTAAATATGTAACTCACAAAACATTCCATGGCCCCAAAATCATGTGGGGGTCCTGTCCCACAGGTTGAGAACCACTGCTCTAGGTGATCTTTTCCCTCTTTTTTTCTTTTCTCCACCCCCATAATATTGTTCATTTTCTGCCTATAGTGAAACATCATCATGATAGCAGCTATCTGTTAGTTAAAGCTGTTGACAAAAAGTGTACTGACTTGTGTGCTGTTTGGGAACAGTTGATTTTCATCAGCTCACCTGAATGTGTTCTCAAGTTAGTGCTGGGTGTGTGGGAAGTTGAGAGCAGCATATGTTTTAGGCGTTTTTTCAGTCAAACTCATAACTCATGGAGAGGCATTGTTGTTATTGACATCATCATCTTCATCAATGCCATCGAACCCCTCTGCCATTTCGCGCAGACTGGTTCATGTAATCCGTTAAATTGCATTAATTCATTCAGTACGTCTGTGTTTTGATTTTCACTTCCTGGTTTGCGGAGCTGGAGTCCCGCCCTATCCTGCCTCTGATTGGCCTACCCGTAATGTTTTGGCCTAACCATACCCAATCGTGAGTCGTCATACTCATATCTAAACCAACCAACCAATCATAGTGGGTCGCTACGTCACTACTTCGTTTTATAAATAGCTGCGCTACAGACACCGCTACTTGATTCAAAAGTAGCGACGCTACCAGCCACGTTGGAACTTTAAATCGGTAGGGGGCGCTGCGGGGTCGCCAGATGATAAAAAAAATAAAAATAAAAAATTGCGGTCAGGCCACTGAACTTAGAAGCAGGCCAGGCCAGTGTTTCTAGTTGCACCAGTGCAATAGTTAGATAACCTAGGTGAGGAACAACCAGGAGATCACTAGCTAACCTGTAATAATCCCCCCCAGAAAAATGTATTTTGCATTTGATATATTGCAAATATATGCCATCACACACACTGGCATTTAAAGGGTTCGAATTATAAAATGAATATGTGGTGTCATGATCAGGGCTGAAGTTGAATAAAATATTGTATTTATCAATTACAAAAAACTGAAAATCCATAAAAATCTGTGTTGTTGCTAATCATACATATGCTAGCCTGTTTTTTTAACAATAATTTGTGATGCCATCACAAACACTGGCATTTAAAGTATACAAATAAAGAAAATTCCTGCACCAGAATGCAGGAAATGAAGTCTTTGTAACAAAAATATTCCTGGTGGGGGACCCCCAGACCCCCTGCTTAAAAAGTGGCCTGACTGGGGCTATATTTCCTGGCCTGAATGATTTCCCCAGTCCGGCCCTGGTTAAAAGCCTCCAATGCTTATTAGTGTGTGTGCGTTTGAACGTTTGCATGTTTCAACCATACATTTCCGTTTAAAATTAAAAAAATTTTTACCTCCTATAATAGTGGGGGTCGCGGCTCTCTGACACAGTTTTTTTTGGGTCGTGGCCTGAAACGTTTGGGAACCCCTGGTCTAGCCTGTACCCCCCAGACATGTTGCTGGCCCCGTCAAAACAGTATCCTATCAGCCTCTCCATGGGCAGGTCGAGGCGTAAAAGTATTCTATACACAAAAACAGCGTCTCGGCTGTTGTGTCTGGGCCGGGCATTGTAAAAACCCCAAAAGAAGTTCTGAGCTTCCAAGTTGTCATTGGCGAACTGTATATTACACAATAATTGTTCTTTTCCAGTGAGTGACATCAGTGGTTCCGTCAGCGCTCAAGCCAAAGAATGGGCTTTTGGATGCTTTGCCTCTAATTTGTCGCTGAATATCATGGGCAAACAGCTGTACGATTTCGTTTTGGATGTTGTTGGACATCCAGTTGTCTCTCTTTTGGAGCCAATTCTTCAACTCGGGATCAGACAATACACACAATACACACAATATTAAAATGGTGAAGTGCTTTGAGCAGGATAAACTTATAATATAGTATTACAGTTATACAGTTACAGTATATACAAATATATAAATACTGTCATAAAAAAAAACATTAAAAAAATATATATATATACTCGCTACTTGTAGCTAGCTACTGCCCATCACTGCTAATATTGCTACTCATCAAATGTTCCATTTCTCTATGAACTAGGCTGGAGGAAGAAAACGTACTTAGCCACGGTCTGATCCATCATTTAATGATGGGAATGTCCGCACCAAGGATTCTGCCAGGGCCTCTTTTATGTCCATGGTTGGCCTGTAAACATAGATCGAAACATTTCACCAGTCCTGGTATAACATAAAGCACAAATAGAATGACTTGCTATAGATCAGAATGATAGGATAAAAAAATAAAAATAAAATAATAATAATAATAATAATAATAATGATTTATTATTTATTATTATATTATACAAATTAAATAAATATTATTTATTATTTATTATTATATTATAAATAAATAAATATAAAAATAAATAAATAAATTATAAAAAATTAAAATAAAGCTAGAGGCCTACAAGCCAAATTACATTATGAAACTCTCATTTGGGGATCATTTTTAGCTGACACTTTAGCTCTAAATTAGTCAAGTTATGCCTCCTAATCAACTCTAGACTTGACGTACCTCTCTCCAAACCTTTGGATCAGCAAATCCACCAGTATTTTGACCATGGCAATTCTTTTCTTTCCGAAGATGGAATCACCTTTATCCAGGTCTCCAGAATTTGCCCGCCATTTGGAGCGGCAGAAAGAGCTGCTACGATATCCTGCAGAGACATGACAACAGCTGTTAAGGATGTGCTGTAGTACCATCAACCAATTTAACTCTGGCAGCATACAGATTTCTTCCTTGTGATGTACTAGCGGCATGTCCATGCGGTGTAGCCTACACATCTGAAGTTGTTGCCTCATGCCAAAAACACAGGGGATAGGCGGGAGCCTAGGCTGAGAACCCGTTCAAGGACTTCAGATTTTGGACGTGTCACAAATCAAGGGTCAACATATGATATTTAAAAACATTACCCTAGTCAAATATTAGCTAAATAAAATACTGACAAGAGTATAGATGAGTTAGTTTAAGTATTGAAGTTCTGAGATATGTACTGGCTCCAAGTGCTTCCAGATCCATCCATGCTTCTTGAACAACTTACAAGTTACAAATAGTGTAAAATGTATCAACAGACTAAAGCAGGGAACCACAATATTTTGCATACGAATTATGCAGAATGTAATATCATAACTGTCTATTACTTTTCTTGTAATTGAGCCAATTTTCCTTAGGTACGGTTTTGAGGTGTGTGTTCAACAGAATGTAGTATCAAAAACACATTCACAAAAAGTATGGGTTACTGAATGCTGAACTGCACTATTATAATCACTAAGCCAGCCCTCCATGTCCGACATCTTTGTCTCCATCTTTTCTTGTTGTTGAATCGCTTTTGTTAATACCTCGTGTATCTCTGTATTCCATTCTTCTGCTTGCGCCATTCTTGTTTCTAGCTCGGTTACGTTTCTATCCTGCTCCGCCATCTTCTCATCCACCATTTTGAGTTCTGTTTTTATTTCGCCTCTGAAGTCCTCCTGTTCCTTCCTCAATTCCTCCCGTAGCTTCCCAATATCGTTCCTTATCGTGTCCGTGTTCATTTGTATGGTCGCCTGCATCGTGTCCGTGTTCAATTTAATGGTCGCCAATATTCCGGCCTGCATGACCACGGCCCATCCTGGCATTCCCGTGTCTGTCCCAGCCGAACCTCCCCCTTCCTCCGCCTGTCCCTTCTCGGCCTCGTTTCGGGGGCTCTGTTCCTTCAAATTCTCCTCTTCTCGTGAGTCCTCCCTTTCTCTTTCCTTCACAATTGTTGTCTCCTCCTTACTTCTCGTGTGCATCTTCATTCTTAATCACTTTTCGGGTCTTTATTTATCCGTTTTTTCGCTCATTTGACCAGGAGCTCTACCGCATGTGTGCTACCCGTCTGCTCTCATACCGGAAGTCAATGATGATGATTCTTTAGCTTTAAGTATTGTTCAGAGACGATTTTGGCTGGCAGGAAGTACCGCTGCAAAAAAAGAAAAATGGCACTGCGATGGCAAGCTCCACATTCTCTGCCCTTTAAACACTGGAAACAGTTATTAGCTGATGTTGTAACAATGGAGCTTTCTACAGCTAGATTAAATGGTGCAAACTATCAAACAATAGATAGCTGGAACCATATTCTCTATCAAGTTAGGACCTCTACTATATAACTAGCAGGACATAACTAATTATATCTGTATAATTCCCTTTATTTTGTTTGGTCTTTGTTGAAAATCTTTGCTCAATTCTTTTTCTTTTCAGGTGTATGACGGGGTGGGTTGGGGGGGATTATTATATATTTTTTTTGTCAACGGTGGTTGGAGCAGGGGTTAGGATTTTTTTTTTTAATGAGGCAAGGGGCAAGCCAATGCTTGTAGTTGGCAAATAATTTAAATTATGTTTTATGTGCATTGTATGCCTGTACCTGTGCCTTTCATCCAAAAATTTTTAAAAATATATGAAAAAAAATAAAATAAAGAAAAAAATTCTCTGGTCGACTCCAAAAGAGTTTAGTTTGCGAAGACAGACACTGATGAGCCTTTTTTATGATAACATCTGTGTTGTCACTAAATTTAAGTTTGTCATCAAACACAGTTCCTAAGTATTTGTAGTTCTGGACTATTTCCACCTCAGCTCCGTGGATGCTTGTTGGGGTGACTTCTATGTGTTTTGGTGAGATAATCATTTCTTTGGTTTTGGTCGGATACATTTAAATCCAGAAAACAGCCATCCAGTCTACAAAGTCTTGCATTATGGGTCCGTGTGATTTATCTGACTGACTGAGAAGAGATAGGATAATACTGTCGTCAGCAAATTTTACAATATGGTGATTTGTATATTTGCTAAGACAATCGTTTGTGTATAAAATAAAAAGAAGAGAAGAAAGAACACAGCCTTGCGGTGAGCCAGTGGAAATTATTATTGATTTGGAACTTTTTCCATTTATACTTACTGTCTGAGTTCTATTGGTAAGAAAACTGATAATACATCTGATAAGTTGGTGATCCAGGTTAAAGTCATTTATAAGTATGTATTGAAGGCTGACGAAAAGTCAACAAAGAGTAATCTTGCATACATGTTCTTTTTTTCTATGTACAGAGTTCAAAATAAATAATTTGGCATCATCAACACCTCTCTCAGGTCTATATGCAAATTGCATGGGGTCAAGAGCTGATCTGGTTGCATCAACAATTTCAGATTTCACAATTTTCTCCAGACTTTTCATTACTAGTGATGTTAGGGCTATAGGCCGCAGGTCGTTGAGGATTTTGGGTCTGCTGATCTTTGGAATTGGAATGATGATAGAATTCTTCCTCTCTCTCTCTCTCTCTCTCTCTCTCTCTCTCTCTCTATCTCTCTCTCATTGATTGGAGACAGCTGTGTCTGTGGATGGTGGCGGTGTGAGGCAGCACGAAAATGCTCAGTCGAATATGATGAACTTTTAGCCAAACTTTGACATTCACTCTTTTAATTTGGATCCTGAATTAATTTGAACTTCAATCTTCAAACTTCAGTCTTCCTTGTCTGAAGCAAAACGGTGTTTTTTCTTGCATCTGCCAGTGTTTTGACAGGGGCGCGTCGGCTGTCGGCCTACACACACCGAGCTCACCTGTAATCAATCGGCGTCATGACGAGCCCGATGGAGGTGGCGGTGCCGGTGGAAATCAACCTGGAGACACTGTGGAGGGCTATTCAGGGATTCAGCACCAAATTGGATTCTAAGGTGGACCCCATATACAACAAACTGGATGTAATCCAGACAAAACTGGACACTTTGGGGGATCACGTATCCGAGCTGGAGACACGGGTCAGTGCCACTGAAGACAATACACAGGATCAAATGAAGCGCATAAAACAGCTCGAAAAAAAGGTGGATTATCTGCTCACAGAAAGAGAGAACTCTGAGAACAGGAGCAGGGCTCTGAATCTGCGCTTTGTGAACATTACAGAGGGCCGCGAGGGTATAGACGTCACCCAGTTTATGTCGCTACTGATTCCCGAGCTTCTGGGGAAAAATAACTTTCCGGAGCCCCTGGCCATTGCAACGGCACACCGAATTGGTCGGCTGGAGTCCAAAGATGACGACGACGGGGCCGCAAGGTACAGACGCGGCGCTGGATCCGACAGCCAGAGGGACCAGAGTCACAGCAAGAGAGACACCAACCCCAGACATCGGCACATCCTCATTAAATTCTACAGGTACCAGGATAGAGCCAGGATCATGAGTCTTGCTAGAGAGAAGAAGGACTTGCTTTACATGGGAAATCGTGTCTATATTTTTCCCGACTACAGCAAGGCAATGCATGACAAACGCCGAAGTTTCATCACCGTAAAGAAGAAACTGCGGGAAAGGGGGTTCGAGTACGCCCTGCGCGGCAGTACACTTGAAGTAAAGATGGATGGCAAATGGAAGAAATTCAACTCTCACGAGGAGGCAGAGGCCGTCTTGCTGCCAACATCAGCGAACTCTTCCCTGAATTCAACAAGTTAAACATACCAGAGACCTGAAGTGTACTCGTCCTCCTGAGTGAGTGTTTACTAAAGTTTCCCTTCAATGTGAGACATCGTTTGTCAGTCTTTGATTTATTGCCAAAGCTGTAAATGACAGTCCTTGTCCCGAACTCTCAAAGCTGTATGAGCTCAGCCTATAAAGGGGCGATTTAATTTAAATTGATTTAATTTAATTAAACCTAATTTGAGCATTATATTGCGTCACTCGTTTAGCTATATTTCCTTTCCTTTTATCGATTCAGACTGAGCAGAAGTGGTGGTAAGATTTAGACCACCTAAGCCATGGCTGGTTCATTTAGTAACCAAGCAGTTTTATTTTTTATTTTCCTTTTTGTTTTGTATGTGTACGCGTATGAATGTGTGTGTGAAGTGTGTAGGCTATACTCTCGGTCTCGGTACTTTGATTTGATTTGATTTGATATTTTTTATTTTCGTGTCTTACATACAGATGTATGCCCAGCCCATATGGGCTTACAAGACACATAACAATAAGTATATAATAATATACTTTACCAATTACTTAACAAATGACATAGACCAAGATGGCCATAGAAAAAAAGAAAAATACAAGAAAATACAATAAAACGTAATATAACACAAGCTGTACTCAATGTAAATAAACAGAAAAACAAGGTGAATTCAAATACAATTATATAGGATACAGTGTGTTTTGTCTCAGGTGCCATGCCTTCTCCAAAAATCCTGCAAAACCGAAGATGTCCTCCACAAAAAAACAACTCAACATACAGCTCTCAGACTGCCAAAACAAATCTGGGTTTACAATTTGAATTTTTTCAAATAAAGCCCTCCTCAAAGTGGTGTACAAAGGGCAATAAAAACAAAATACTACTAGTCAGAGACGCTCCCTGATTACTCTCCCCATGTGCATTGGTTCAGTTTTACATCATGGCCAGTGCAGATGACAGTGATTGCCCGTCCTCGCAAGGGGACGACATAGAGAACGATACTCCCATCATTATTGATTTTGATTCTGATTGCCTTGAAGCTAAATTTGACAGTTTTGAGTACACAGACTATAAATCCCATACACAGGTCAATGAAATAGACCCGGACAACAATTTTTTTACAATGTCAAATAACGAATGCCAATATTACACCGCCAGTAAATTCAACAGTAAGATCAATGTGGCAAACAACATATCACTAATTCATTTTAACAGTAGAAGCCTTCCCAAAAACTTTGATTCCATAAAAAGTTATCTAAAGGAATTTGAAAAACCATTCAGTATTATAGCTATTTCTGAGACTTGGCTGAAGCCTGACAATTACTTAGATTTTAACATGTGTGGTTATGAAATGTTTTGAGTAAATAGAAACAGCAAAGACAGAGGAGGGGTGGTATTGTACATTGATAGTAATCTGTGCTGTAAAAAGGTTAACGATATGTCAAGGGCCGTGGACGATCTATTTGAATGTGTAACAGTTGAAATCCAAATGGAAAAAAGAAAAAACATTATTGTGAGTTGTATTTACAGGGAGCCAGGGACGAACGCTGGAGAATTTACCGAGTGGATGGAGACATTATTTTCAAGTCACGGTCAAAAGGACTTATTTTTATGTGGTGACTTCAACATTGATTTATTAAAGGCCAAGCATCATAAAACAACAGAAGCATTTATTGATTCAATGTTCAGTATGAGTTTGCTTCCAAACATTATCAGACCCAGTAGAATAACTTCCCATAGCGCTACTCTAATAGATAACATATTTTGTAACAGTTTTGGTAACACCATTAGTGGATTATTAATCAATGACATTTCGGACCATTTACCTGTATTTACGGTGTATGAAGTTAATTACAAAAAAAATAGAACAGACACTGCACCCAAATATATACGGGTCAAGACTGATAGTTCAATGAATGCCCTTAAGAATGAGTTAATGGCCCAGCATTGGGAAACTGTGTACCTAGACAAAAGACACTGATGCTGCTTATGAGTCCTTTCTGGATATATTCATGAATCTGTATAATAAGCATTGCCCATTAGTCAAGTGTAACAGGAAAAATTACTGTACAAAACCCTGGTTAACCAAGGGTCTGATGAACGCCAGTAAAAAGAAAAACCTTTTGTATAAGCAATTTATTACAAATAGGACGGATGAGTCTGAATTGAAATATAAACTATATAAAAACAAACTAACCAATATTATGAGGAATTGTAAAAAGGTTTTTTATGCCAACTTACTAGAAAGGAATAAACATGATAGTAAGGGTATTTGGAAAGTGCTTAATGACATAATAAGAAAAGGGCCAAAAGGTGGACTGTATCCAAATTACTTCATTGAGGACGGCAGGAAAATTAGTAATATGGAGGAAGTGGCCGATGGCTTTAACAAGTTCTTTGTAGGGGTTGGACCTAGTCTAGCTGAAAAAATCACAGAAAGCGGTCCGATAGTGGGTGTTGAAGACTCAATCCATAGAAATCAAAGCTCCATGTTTCTTACTCCAACAGATGGAAATGCAATCATGGCCATACTCAGGAACTGTAAAAACAAAACATCAACGGATTGGAAGGATATTGACATGACTGTGATTAAGAACGTAGCGGAAGGATTTGTAGAACCATTCACACATATCTGTAATTTGTCGTTACAATCGGGAATATTTCCTCGTTTGATGAAAACTGCAAAAGTATTACCAATATTTAAAACAGGGGACAAACACCAGTTTACAAATTATAGGCCGGTTTCTCTGCTTTCCCAATTTTCTAAGATTCTGGAGAAGATTTATGTAAAAAGACTTGAAGAGTTCATTGAGAAACACAAATTGCTGATTGATAGCCAATATGGCTTCAGGCGGAATAGATCCACTACCATGGCCCTCATTGAGCTAATAGAGGAAATAACAACTTCAATTGACAAAAAACACCATGTACTGGGAATTTTTATTGACCTTCAAAAAGCTTTCGATACGATTGACCATAGTATTTTAATTAAAAAGATGGAAAGATATGGCATTAGGGGTATAGCATTGGAATGGATTAAAAGTTACTTGAGTAACAGGAATCAATTTGTACAAATGGGCAGTGCCATCTCAACAAACAGGAATATTAGGTGTGGCTTACCACAAGGTTCAATTCTGGGTCCAGTTTTGTTTCTTTTGTACATTAATGATATCTGTAAAGTATCTGAAACAATGAAATTTGTGCTATTTGCAGATGATACAAATATGATTTGCTCTGGTGAGAGTTTACAACAGATTCTGAATGAAACCATGACTGAATTGGTCAAATTAAAAAAGTGGTTTGACAAAAACAGATTGTCTCTAAACTTGAACAAAACAAAACTAATGATTTTTGGAAATCGTAATTATGACACACCGATCCAAGTTACGATAGATTATACCGTTATTGAAAGAGTACAGCAAACCACTTTTTTAGGAGTGATCATAAATGAAAAAATTTGTTGGAAGCCTCACATAAGCCATGTAAGAACAAAGATTTCAAAGAGTGTGGGTATTATGTGGAGGTCAAGGTATTGGCTGAACCAACAATCTTCTGTTATCTTATATAATGCTTTGGTCCTTCCATATTTGAATTATTGTGTTGAGGTGTGGGGAAATACCTATGAAACCAACCTACTTCCTTTGGTTATGCTCCAAAAAAGAGCAATTAGGATTGTAACAAATGAGAGCTACAAAGCACATACAAATTCTTTGTTTTTAAAACGTTCAGTTCTGAAATTAAAGGACCTGGTGGATTACAAAACTGCCCAGTTCATGTACAGAGTCATTCACCACAGCCTTCCTGACAAGATACAGAAATTGTTCTGTGAGAGAGCTGGACTCCAAAGATATAACCTTAGAGGGAAACTCAAACTGGAACAGCAATCTTCAAGACTAACCAGGAAGGCTATGTGTATTTCTCTGTGTGGAGTTACCTTGTGGAATAATCTGGAGGAGGAGATCAAATCCAGTCAATCCATAAATATATTAAAGAGGAAATTCAAAATGATGGTGTTCACAAAATACACCAGGGAGGAAGACCAACGTATTATATGAGAATGATTTGAAGGGTGACATGAGAGTATAGTCTAGTGTGTGTGTGTGTGTGTGTGTGTGTGTGTGTGTGTGTGTGTGTGTGTGTGTGTGTGCATGTGTGATTGTGTTGTGTGTAGTTGAAGTATTTGCAAATTGTATGGTATTATATGTATTGGTAATCGTGTCATACTTGCTGAAGTATATAATTATTGATGGGGGATGGAAACATATAAGCTTTGCTTCTTCCATCTCCTTTTCAAACAGTGTATAGTTTTTGGCTGTTTTATTTTAAACTTTTGGGGGGGGGGGGGGGGGGTTCCTCTTTTCCCATTTCATTTATTTTCAAATGTTGTTTTGCCGGACAATGGTAAATGTAGCCAAACTAACACTGTGGTTTGAAATAAAACGATTGAATCTTGAATCTTGAATCTTCCAGAGATCAGGAACCACTGCTGAGTCCAAGCAGAGCTGGAAAAGTTTTTGAAACACTTGACTCAGTTGATCAGCACAGTGTTTCAGTGTCCTTCCACATATTCCATCTGGCCCTTTAGCTTTGTTTACCTTAATCTCTTTAAAATGTTTAGCTATGACTGCGTGGAGACTTCTGTCCAGGTGAGAGTGAATCTGATAGCTTCTTAAGTTCAGCACTAAAATCCTGAGAGTCAAACCGACAGAAGAACTTATTTGCCTCGTCTGGCAGGGAGTCATGGCTATTTCCTATTTGTATATTTTTAGGGGCTGTATTGGTGTTCATCCCGGACATAATTTTTATTCCTTTCCAGGCTGAACACATGTCCCCTTGATTATATTTATCTGCTATCTTATTCTTATAGTTTAGCCTTGCCTGTCTCACTGCTCGTTTGACCTCTTTATTAACATCTTTCTTCTCCTCAGGTGTCCCACAGAAAAATATCATTTTCTTTTTATTAAGAATGCTTTTCAGGTCCTTCGTTACCCAGGGTTTATTATTAGGAAATATTTTTGTCTCTTTTAGAGGGTATCACTGTGTCCATGCAGAAATTAATGTATGATGATATTACATCTACATTATCATTTATGTCTGAGCCTGGCTCGACAAGAGCATCCCAATCAGTACATTCAAATGAGCCTCTAAGGGCCTCAATGTTGTTTTCTGACCAGACCTTGGATGTCTTTATGGTTGGTTTTTCTCTTTTAATGACTGGTTGGTATGCAGGGGCCAGCAGAACTGCGTTGTGGTCTGTAAGTCCCAGGCCTGGTAGCGAGAAGGATCGATATGCTCTGGGAACAGAGCCGTAGCATTTATCCAGCACCTTGTTGAGTCGTGTAGGGCAATCAATATACTGGTGGTATGCAGGTAAGACAGCTGACAGTGATTGAAGTCGCCTAAGAGAAATTTAGGTGCATCTGTTGAAATTTTGTCCATCTTGTTTACCATGTCCACTATAACTTAGTGCATTGTTCATGTTGGCACGGGGGTGGATGTACACTACTGCAGCGGTTCTCAACAGGGGTTCCGCGGCACACAGGGGTGCCGCGGAGAGCTGCCAGGGGTGCCGCGAGATGCCTGGGAATGTTTCTTTAAAAATATAGAATGACAACAGTCTTATTTTGAAAATCCTGTAGCGGGTCTCATTTCTGCCCAAGCGCAGCTCCAACTATAATAACTAGGCTCCGACAGCTAGCAACATTCAGTTCATTATGATACTCTTATTTTGAAAATCCGTGGTGTCGTGACTCATATCCGCTCTACAGCACACAGCCAATAGGATGCATCTCCACACAGCAGTAGCGTCTCAGTAGTAGCAGTATAGCGTCTGGAACGCGGACATTGCAACAGACTCAGAGCAAGGATAGTGTTTTCGCGACCCAAAACAAATCCCTGCTGTTTTATTCCGCAACGGGTCAAATGTGCATATAACATGCTTTGCAATCCTTGCCCTTCCTTTATGACCACGTCGTGTTTAAGACCGGAATGAACGTCCCGTTAGCATAAGCTAACAACAAGCTAAAGCCCTGTTCAGAGCGACAGAACAGCAGAGTGGGGACTGGGAAGGAGGACTGGGAAGGAGGGGGGGGGGGGGGGGCAAGCATTCTCCCTGTGTGTGTGTGCGTTTGAAAAGATATGATGAAGTCAGACGAGTATATTATATTGATAGTCAATGTACTGAGGGTGGACAGACAGATGATGTTGATATTTAAACATAAAAAATACAATACATAATAAATGTATGCATGATCATCATGCAACATAAAACAATTGCAACGAAATAACACAAATACAATAGGCACGTTTTATACTTGTGCTACAAGATTTTGGCCTGTGCTACAAAACTATCAACCTCTGTAGCACCAGTGCTATGTGCAAAAAAAGTTAACATACAGCCCTGCAACTATTTAACTAAACAAATAGTCTATCTAGTGCTTCATGTGTATACAATAATTGCCTAATCTAATAACATGAACTAAAAAAGAAATCGATCACACGTGATCACCAACTTAACGTCCGCGGCAGGCGTCATTACTTTTACCAACAGATTTTCCAACGCATTTCCAGAGCAGTCGCATTCGTGTGACATCACGGGTCCTATGTCCGTTATCAAGGAAATGCAAAGCGGCTATCGCAATCGTCGTCGTGATAATAATCACTAAATGCATTCAGTGCTGGATCTAATCAAATGGATTTATCGAGACATGTTATGGAAAGTTCAAGACCGGACCACACAGCTTCTGAAAAGTGCTAATTACACGCTTCCGACGGCGATGGTCTACTCGCAGAACAAGTGAGGGTATCAGCCGCTGTGTTATGATTATTATGATACAAAATGTTAATGAATGAATGAATGAAAACTGTATTTAACAGATAAACAGTAAAAGGCACTCTGCAGGGATGTGATGTCATAATCAATAGTCACCTCACTAGAATAATATTTCCAACGTGAACCGCAAAGCTGAATTTCCACACAAAATGGACAAGTTTTTAACTCATCCATCGAAACAGGTTACAGTTACCAATACCAATTCAGTACCTTCCAGTACCAATTCGACCGCTGAGATTGCCCCAGTCAAACAGTGCAGCTGCAATGTTGTGTTCTCATGCTAAACCAGACTGTTCTCATGCTAAACCAGACTGTTATCATGTTGTGTTCTCATGCTAAACGAGACTGTTATCATGTTGTGTGATCCTTTTCTGTATTTAAAAAAAAAATACATGATTTTCTGTTTGAGAAATGGTCACACTATTGCTATATTTATTTATACATTTAGACCTGAAACGCCTGCGAATAATGCATTATATAGCCTGCATATACACACAAATGTGTTTCCCGGTTTCAATGGGTTAAATAAACGTTATTTTGAAAGCAAGCACTTTTGTCATCATTGTAGCAAAAAAGACAGGACCGGAAAAGTCTTTATCGTATGTAGGGGTGCCCTGGAATATTTTATTGGACACAGGGGTGCCTTGGCAGCAGAAAGGTTGGGAACTCCTGCACTACTGCATACATGAGTTGCGGGAACTCTCTTGGTAATGGGGGCGAAGAGACACAGTCAGCATTTTTAAGTCAGCTGTACATATTGTGTCCCGTACAGTAACAGTCTTACACCACTTTTGGTTTTATATATAAGCAGACACCTCCCCCTTTCTGCTTACCGGTGATGGTTTTATCTCTGTCTAGTCGTATTGGTGTGCCAAAGCCTTCAATATACAGGTCCGAGTCGGAAACCCGATTGTCCAGCCACGTCTCTGTTAGGGCCAGGATGCACGCATTACTGTACTCTTGCTGATGGTAAACATTCGTCTGTAGCTCATCCAGTTTGTTGCGTAGTGATCGTACATAAGCATTTATAATGACAGTAACTGCCAGATATTGAAAGTTGAAGTAATCCTGGAAAATGAGGTAAGACCACTCTCTATAGAACATTGTTTTGACAAAACACAAAGAAAATCCAGATGGAATTTGTATTTAGTTCTCCCACTAATCACTATAATGGTCATAACTTCTGTCACCTGTTCTATATTGCCCACATAATTGTCTATACAATAAGATAAGACATTCCTTTATTGATCCCCTTGGGGAAATCAATTTAAAAAAAGTGTTTAACCAAAAAAGTAAAAAAAAATGATTTGAATTGATCAGTTTCTTTTTATTTACACCAAAACAAAATAAACACATCAAAAAACACTTTACAATTATTATATACAATTATTATATACTGCATATGTATTTCTTACATAATACAGCTGCAGTGTTCATCAACTCCTCTGGGATAAATGGGGAAACAATGCTCCATAAGCAATAAGTTAAAGCTAATTACCTTAGCATATTTGACATACAGTGTCATGTACAGTAACTGACTTATGTTTAATCAATACAAATAAACGATGGGATTAGAAACTACAAGGCTAAATTAATTCAGAATGCAGTTGTTTGTTGAAATGTGGTGGCCGGAAAAGATTTTTGTAATAATTTCTGTATCAAATATGAAAGATATGAATAATATATTACTTTGAGCACAAACGGATATTCATCATAAACCCATTCAAGTAAATTTTCAGACGGAATTGTTTTATTACTATCACTATAATTATCATAACTTTTGAACAATAAATTATATTTCTAATCTGTCAGCTGTTCTATATTGCCCACATAATTGTCTATATCCCATACCCTCTAAGTTTCCTGCTAAGTGGTTGAAAATGCAGTTGTTTGTTGAAATGTGGTGGCCGGACAAGATTTTTGTAATAATTTCTGTATCAAATATGAAAGATATGAATAATATATTACTTTGAGCATACCCACAAACAGATATTCATCATAAACCCATTCAAGTTCATTTTCAGACGGAATTGTTTTCTTACTATCACTATAATTATCATAACTTTTGAACAATAAATTATATTTCTAATCTGTCAGCTGTTCTATATTGCCCACATAATTGTCTATATCCCATACCCTCTAAGTTTCCTGCTAGCTTGTCAGTAAAGTGGTTGAAAATGCAGTTGTTTGTTGAAATGTGGTGGCCGGACAAGATTTTTGTAATAATTTCTGTATCAAATATGAAAGATATTAATAATAATAATCATGATAATCATACAGATATTTTATATCATTTGAAAGCCCTAGTTGTTATCTTCAAAATGGTACTATATATATTTACTTTGAGGCAGCGTTCATTTTCATAATGAAATGTTGATGCCTAGGGCTAAAGATAATGTGCGATTTTGGCCACTGGTAGCGCTCATGAGCCGAAGACACCTCGGGCCGTGTTCGGTAGCGCCGAAGAAGAAGAATCTTCACACACGAATCCCTGCGGGGAAAACAGTGAAATATTTGTCTCAAAATTCTGTCCGTAACTCCAAGCAGATCAAGCGTGTACTTAGAATTCCGTACGTAAATCTAAGCAGATCAAAAGTTTTATGAAACAGATTGAGAGGTGTGTGTGTGTGTGGATAGTTTTTACGATTGTGGATTCTACTTCTGCGTTTGTTTATTTTTGATAGACCTCTAAGAAGAAGAAGCGTCACACACACGAATCCCCACGGGGAAAACAGCGAAATATTTGTCTCAAAATACCGTACGTAACTCCAAGTTGATCAAGCGTGTCCTTAGAATTCCGTACGTAAATCTCACCAGATCAAGCTGTTTTTAGAATTCCGTACGTAAATCTAAACAAATCAAGCGTGTTTTTATGATTTATGAAACACAAATTGAGAGGTGTGTGTGTGTGGATCGTTTTTACGATTGTGGATTCTGAGGTGTGTGTGTGTGGATCGTTTTTACGATTGTGGATTCTACTTTTGCGTTTGTTTATTTTTTATAGAATTTTTTTTTATTGCTAATTAAAATTAAATAAATGTATTTATTATTTAAATGCCTATATATCATATTCGACGCAGACGGTAGGCTATATATAGCTAATTTTGTTATTAATCTTATTAAACTCACCTCCGGTTTTGGGGATATTAGCCTCCGGATTCTATTGCCCCCTTCCCTCTGGACAGTGTGATACTGTGTGATACTCCCCGTGTATTCTGTTATTATAACAAACCGACCCTCTGATTGATTCAGTTCTCAATAATAGTCAGGCCAGACTTGCTGAACAACTATATGTGACGTCCCCCTCCCCTCCATGTGTTATGGTGACGCTCAGTGGCGGTTGGAATGCCCCACGGGCCCCGAGGCGAGATTGACAGCTCGGGCCCCCCCCCCCGATATTTATTGTATTATAAAAAAAAATTATTTTTATTTTTTTTCCAACATGAAACAAAACATATCACAATACAATAATAATACGTCAAATGTATATACTCTCTTTTCTGGACTCTTTTCGTATCACAAACGGTACTGTATTTGCAAATCTGGTATGTCATGTATAGATGTAGCACTACTGTCTATCTGTATGGCATTATGTTATAATGAATTGAAAATGGGGGACCCTGATGTAAACAAGACGAAAGTGTTTCTCTGGTCTGCATCCCCTTAACAATTGTATGTATTGAGCTGTACTGTATTGTACCCATTCTGCAATCTGTTAAATAAAGTTTTCATTCATTCACCATGACATGTTTAGGTATTTGGCCAGATCCAGCTTGTCTGTGATGAGAGTGTTTTCTGTCTTTATGATTGACTATCATCATTAGATATTTCAGTTTCGTTATTACAGTAGCTGGCTAACAGTACTAACTGGCTAACAGTACTAACTGGCTAACAGTACGTTAGTTGACTAATACCAGAGTCAGAATTGGGTAATAGGCCGACTACTGGCAGTGATGCGACCTATGTTACCACATAACTTTTGTCATCTCTGGTACTATGCAGTGCACTATGCAAAACGGCAAAGAGATAGGTAATGTTCGTTAAGTGCCAAATTACCATCATCATGATACACCCTCACATAATTCACAAAGTGTTCACGTGCGCCACCCATGTGGTAACCTAGAAATACCATAGATTGTGGCTAGGTGGTAACGTATATGTTTTCTATGATCACTATGAATTGAAAATGGGGGACCCTGATGTAAACAAGACAAACGTCTTTCTCTGGTCTGCATCCCCTTAACAATTGTGTGTATTGAGCCGTACTGTATTGTACCCATTCTGCAATCTGTTATTACGTTAGTTAGCATCCAAGCTAGCGTGATAACGTTAGTAGTTAGCTTACCTGCAATAATGTTGTCATCGTCCTGGACAGATAAGACTTGTTAAATCATAATATATCCACACTTTGTGCTGGTCCTCGGTAAATGTCCCCTTTAGCTGCTCGGCGTCGTCGGATTTTAATACACCATGGTAGCGGTGGTGATGTTTCAGGTATTATGTTGGACATAGCTTGTTGCCCCTATAGCAACATTAGCAAGCGATATTTTTCTCTGATGTCGCGTTCACGTTACGTGGGAAGAAGCGGAAGAACCAGAGGACATCTCGTTGCTACAACTAGGAAGCCTTCACGCATTGACTCGATCAAAACGCCCACATCCATACTTCCGCAATTCGTGACGCGAAGTGGGAGATATCGGGGTCTATAAAAAATCCCATATGTCCTAGTAGGAATTACAACTAGGAGGCTGACGTGAATGGTTTTTCCCAGTCGGAAGCTGGTTCTTCCGATTCTTCCCACGTAACGTGAACGTGGCACCTCCACGCTGCTTGTGAGACTTACGTGGCTACGTCACAGCCAAGGAAAGGGAGCGCTGGATTTGTGCAAAACGCCCTGTTCCTAAACCACACGCTATCAGTCGTACTCGTACCACAGTACTGGCAAAACGGGAGGAGCCTAGAATCAAAACAAACGCACCAGTCCCAGTTGCCGTTACCAGTTGCCGTTCGATCCAGTCCCACACGCGAACGGCAACTCCATTCAGTCCCGGGCCTGGGCCCAGGCCCCCCTCCCGCCAGACGGTGGGCGGGCCCTAAGGCAGCTGCCTCTGCAGCCTCGCATATAGCTCCGCCCCTGGTGAAGCTCCTGTCAGTGGCAGATCCTGCATTCAACCTTTTGGGGATCATCTGAAACGGTGTTCTGCGAAATTCTACTACCTGCTGGCACGCATGGCGCACGCATGCGCATGACCCACAATCGTTCACACTACAATATCCTGCCACCTTGCTGACGAACGTCTTGTTGAGTCTTGTTGTTGATATATCTTAAACAATATCTTAAAAATATGTTTTTCATTGCACCTTTTGAACTGTATATGCATGTAAATATTTGCATGTAATTGGCTTTGCAGCCGAATGTATTTGTAGATGATAAAATGTCGGTACACCTGTTGGAATTCGGAGTGAACTATAGGGTGACGTCACCCAGCTGTCCAAACATATAGGCGATTCACGCTACGGCAGCAGTTCTCAGCAGAGTAGTAGAATTTCGCAGAACACCGGCTCGGACAGGTGACAGGCAGCGCGACTCGAGTGAGCTGCTCAGCAGCCTCGGCTGGAGATGCATCCTGCTGCAGGACCACAGCACCGACACTCTCAGGACCGTGACACTTTGCGGACCCAAACTCTCCAGACCCTCGCTCCCATTGGCTGATTTGGGTCACATGACCGTCCCACTCCAATTCAGCCATTGGGTGGGACGGTCACGTGACCCAAATCAGCCAATGGGAGCGAGGGTCTGGAGAGTGTGGGTCCGCAAAGTGTCGCGGTCCTGAATGTGTCGGTGCTGTGGTCCTGCAGATGGATACTATTGCTCGGCTGCGCAATGCATTGGTTTGTGACGTCGCCCGATTTTTTTATTTTAAATATAAGAGGGTATTGGAACGAGGCATTAAATTAACAACATTTAAAAAAAAATTTAAATAATAATCTTTGAAAGATAAAAAAAATAAAAATAAAATTAAAAATATTTTTTATTTTTTTTTTATCTTTGAATTGCAGGACATTGTTTTGTTGTTGCGGGACGCGGGACAAACGGCCCAATATCAGTGGTCACCCTAACTGTAGGCTATCACTGTGTTTCTAGTAAATCAAGGCAGTGTTTCTTTCCTGATTTTTTTCCTCACTATTTACAAGTGGCAGTGGCCATTCAGATGGCCATTCACAGTCTAAAAACGTCTATAGTGCAGAGAGATGAATAAAGTGTCAACATCTCTGTATGACTGGACTGCATGTAGTGGGTGATGATCAAGCAGCTCTTTCACATCGATAGCCAACAAATCTTTGGTTTGGATCACACAAAGAAATGCTTCTCAAACCCCATTGTCTCCCACCTCTGAACAACTAGCTTTACAGATGGCTCTAAAACCAAAATGGCTTTAATAAACCCAAACTGAGGCTCTCCATCTTGGTCATAGGACATAAACACTGTCATGCCTGGGCCCTCATTCATCAACGTGTCTTACGCACAGATTTGTGCTTACCCTGTGCGTACGATCATTTCTAAGCAAAATGTGGGATTCATCAATTTCAACTTGAACTTGACTTTGTGCTTATGTCTACGCACAGCTCTGAGCACACTTAGCTGACGCCCAGTGGTAGAATATCGTTACTACGCACAAGCGCTCCTCAGTACATGCATTCGTTCCAACGCGGAAATAAAGACACTGGCGCGTGTTCTGTATGACCCCCGTAATTCATTATAGTTCATTGTGAAATAGCAACAGTAGTGTAATTATGGTCAAAACCCTATAAATAGCATTTGGAATAATAGATATTTCTCTCAGAATGAATGCAGCATGGTTTATATAGCGTTATCGGAATATACGGGGTGTACTGGGTGTACTGGCTCCGCGTAGCTCAACTCGTTATTATTTTGCGCACAGACCGCAGAAACACGGGAACGTTTTGATTATATTTAAAAGGCTTTACGTTAAACGAAACAAGTGGAATTTCGAAGCTGTAAGCAGAATACAAGTCATATTATGAACACCCACGATATAGTGTTCTTCCCCCTTTTTACTGTATAAGAAAGAATAAAAAAACGCATTGCAATGACACCAGGGTGTATGTGTATTACAAAACCCTTGCAATAATGTGTCTTAAATGAATGAAAAGCATACATGCTCTGGACACAGAGCATATCGTGTGGGTGATATGACTTGTATTATGCTTACAGGATTCCACGTATTTAGTTTTACAATGTCAAAGCCCTTTAATGTAAATCAAAACGTTCCCGTATTTCTGCAATCTATGTGCAAAATAATAATGAGTTGAGTTCTAACAAAGAACATATTACATGCTGGTATGCTGATAGAGTAAACTATTATATGAATATGATATGATATAAGGTATACACTGGTCCGTCGCATACACTGGTATGCGCAAGTTACTGTTGCATAATGTAGGCTATGGCTGCTATTATATGTAATCCATATAGGCTACCTAATAGTATATGATTTTTAGAGGCATCTATTTTGTTGTCGGTAATACCGACAACAAAATAGATGCCTCTAAAAATCATATAGCCAATCGAACACAACTAATAAAGGCATTCATATTACAGCACGGTTATAATGACACACAACCAACGCCAAACAGTGGTCAACGAACGGTCTTTATTAGTATTTTGAGCTGTCCAGGCAGAATTGCAGCAATGGTCTTAGGGAGCCGTTGATATCTGACATCACCGTTTACAAGTCCGCCTTTTATTTATCCCATAACACGCGATAGTGTCTTCTTGGTTCGACAGCAGTGAACAATCTCCGTGAAGTTTCTCAGAGTTCCGCTCGGGTCAGTCCATTATTTCACATCCCATGGGGGGTGTTTCCTCACTTTCATGACCATATATGGATAATCATGCACGAGCATTGACGGTAGAACAAAGTGGTATTCATCAACACGGAGGAGCATAGGACCTGTGTACGCACGGTTGATGAATCCCGATTCTTCTGTGCGTACACTGGTTCTACATTCTGTGCTTACGTGTGGAAATAGAACATGTTCTACGTCCACGTTGATGAATGAGGGCCCAGGTCTGTATGTTGTACCCTTATAGGCCGCGTGCATATTTTGAGAGCTGCAGTGCGGAAATAGGCTGTCTATTGCCTCGCGCTGCAGCGCGGAAATAGGCTGTCTATTGCCATTCTCTAAGACAAACTCTAACCTTAACCAGCTCCTTAACAGCGCCTAAACTTAACCCTTCTAACCTTAACCAACTCCGAAACAATGCCTAACCTTAACCTTAACCTTAACCAACTCCGAAACAATGCCTAACCTTAACCTTAACCATAACCAACTCCGAAAGAATATTGCCATTCTCTAAGACAAACTCTAACCTTAACCAGCTCCTTAACAGCGCCTAAACTTAACCCTTCTAACCTTAACCAACTCCGAAACAATGCCTAACCTTAATCTTAACCAACTCCGAAACAATGCTTAAAGTTAACATGCCTAAACTTAACCGGCGAAAGAATGCACGTTAAAAAAATTATAAAAAAAAAAATTGAAGGGAATCAAACTTGTCACCAATGGACCGCAGGATCCACAGCAAGGCAGCGCTACCAGTTGAGCTAGTTGTCGATGTTAAAAAAGGGGGGATTACTGCTACATAAGGGTGCCGCGACAGAGTTCCGCGCCGCTCTGCTGCTGCCGCATCGCCGCGGGGGCGTGGCTAGACGCAAGTTGGGCGTGGCTAGACACAAGTTGGTTGCCTTTAATATTTAGGCTTATAGGCCGGGAGCCAGGTCCACCCCTCAGGATGTTTTTTGCTACCTTTTTTTCATTATTATTTCCTGTTATCCCATACGGTGGGCCATCACGAGTTGATAATGACCACCCCCAATTCAGCCCCGTTTGGCCTCAGGGGCCAAAAAAACCTCTTTTTGGGAAAAGCTTCTGGCGACATTTTGTAATTGCAAATATGAGGGTACTGCAACTGCATAAATGGTCAGATAAGTCTGAAACTTTGCATGGTGTATCCTGACACATAGGGGGAAGTATCAGAATAATACTCTGGGGTTTACTACCTTTCTATTGTAAAATATCACCCTCAGAGTACCCCAGAAGACAAAAAAAATTATGTCCGCCTGACAAATTGTCATCAAAAGTGATAATTTTTAAGTATTTTATTATACATGTTGCTGCCTCACATGGCTATAAGAAATGTCCCACATTTATAAGTACAAGATGACCTTTCTATCTAGAAGATTACAGCTGCTATGACAAGTTCTCCATTGTACCTCAAATCGAGAAAATAGAACATTACCCTTATTTCTTTTTTTCTCTTATTTTTTACATCTAAAAAATATATTAAACATTTGATTTGATTTGATTTGATATTTTTTATTTTCGTGTCTTACATACAGATGTATGCCCAGCCCATATGGGCTTACAAGACACATAACAATAAGTATATAATAATATACTTTACCAATTACTTAACAAATGACATAGACCAAGATGGCCATAAAAAAAGAAAAATACAAGAAAATACAATAAAACGTAATATAACACAAGCTGTACTCAATGTAAATAAACAGAAAAACAGAAAAACAAGGTGAATTCAAATACAATTATATAGGATACAGTGTGTTTTGTCTCAGGTGCCATGCCTTCTCCAAAAATCCTGCAAAACCGAAGATGTCCTCCACAAAAAAACAACTCAACATACAGCTCTCAGACTGCCAAAACAAATCTGGGTTTGCAATTTGAATTTTTTCAAATAAAGCCCTCCTCAAAGTGGTGTACAAAGGGCAATAAAAAACAAAATGATATTCATCCTCCACCACTCCCAAATCACACAGAACACACAGCCGCTCCTCCTCAGGTTTACCCTGGAATCTACCCACTTCCACAGCCAATGGCAGGGTGCCAGACCTCAACTGGGCACACAGAGACCTCCGTCTTCTCTTTAAGTTTAACATTACATAAGGTTCAGTAAAATACTCATTTTTAATTGCAATATATTTTCTAAGTTTAGGTTTTTTCAAAATCTCCACCTTCCACTTATCCTGATGGATTGTTGATAATTTTGTTTTAATTATGTGAACCTTACACTGCAAATTGTTCATAAAAATCATACTCAAGTCAGTAGAAGAAAAAATCATAGACATCTCTCTTGACCAGGGATGACCGTGTGCTCTGTCCCAATTAAAAATAGTTGAGACTTAAGTAATGTAATGCTATACTATCTGAAGTTAATTACTTAATTACTTACTTACTTACTCTTGGCAAGGTATCCAGGCATCTTGTCTCTTTGGCACCTTGACTATACCGTAGCATTGCAACCATCAGAAAGTCAGTATATTCATTACAACAGCAAAATATTGTACACACACACACCATAATTTATATCCCACTTCTGCTCTCACTAGTCTCCCACTCCCGCTCTCACTAGCTAGCTACATTGGGCTGGCAGCTAACAATCTACAATCTAACTAGCTAATGTTATCACTCTAGAGTAGAGTTGCTAATAATTATAATACATTTTATTAATAATTACAATTTCATAATTTCTCTCCCACTTCTACTCTCACTAGCTAGCTACATTGGGCTGGCTATATTAGCTAACAATCTACAAGCTAACGTTAATGTTATCACTCTAGAAGTAGAGTTGCCACATTTCATGTAAAAAAAATATTGGACACTCAATCTCTTCCCACAGCCAGAATAATAGATCAATTTACCCAAAATTGTCTTTGCTGAATAACTTCAGGTGGGATGTGACATGAAACAGGGTTCGGTTTTTGGTTGGTTGGTGTGTGTAACCCGGTCAGCACTGCTTTAAGTTGCACTGTGATACCCTGGTCCACCACTTACTTAAGTCTCAACTCTTGTTTAATATATTTTTTAGATAAAAAAAAGAAAAAATAAGGGTAATGTTGCATGTTGTATTTTCTCGATTTGAGGTACAATGGAGAACTGTGGTCATATCAGGTGTAATCTTCTAGATAGAAAGTCATCTTGGACTTCAATTGAAGCTTATAGATGTGGGAAGTTTTCCATATCCATGTGAGGCAGCAACATGTATAATAAAATACTTGAAAATGATCACTTTTGATGACAATTTGTCAGACGGACAGATATTTCTTTGTCTTTTGGGGCATTCTGAGTGTGATATTTGACAATAGAAAGGTAGTAAGCCCCAGAGTATTATTCTGATACTTTCCCCTATGTGTCAGGATACACCATGCAAAGTTTCAGACTTATCTGACCATTTATGCAGTTGCAGTACCCTCATATTTGCAATTACATAATTTCGCCAGAAGCTTTTCCCAAAAATAGGGTTTTTTGGCCCCTGAGGCCAAACAGGGCTAAGTTGGGTGTGGTCATTATCAACTTGTGATGGCCCAAGGTATGGGATAACAGGAAATAATAATGAAAAAAAGGTAGCAAAAACATCCTGAGGGGTGGACCTGGCTCCCGGCCTATTAACAGTGACCCTGGCCGGTACATACAATTCAGCGAAAAGGGGGATTCCTGTGAGACCACTTTGAATTTCATTATAGCCTTGGACCAATTTCTGTGTTGTGGCTTAACACAGACCCACACATGAAACTGTAGCATTGCATTATCTGATGTCGATAAGCCATGGTTTTGCTAATGTTGCGGAAGTTGCAAGTGACATGACTGACTTGTTTGAAGAATCCATGTCTTGCCTCAAAGCGCATTACCCACAAATGGATCAATGGTCCAAGTGTTTGAATTGCTTTTGGATAATGAAGCATGAAATTGTGTTTTGGGCGCAAATGCAGAGCAAATAGAACCAGGAAAAGAGAGTGATGCTCTTCAATGATTTTACTCAGGTACTGTGTTGCTGCAGGAGTAACAGATGGAGAGAAGATGATCTCCATGCACATTAATAGGAGTAGGAGAAGTTCCCATTCCTTATTGTCTGTAGGGATAAGGTCACCGATCATTACTGGAAGTAACCTCAGTAGACACCACATCTGAGCTGCAGACTGATGCAGAGGGCTTCCAAGGTTCTTTAAATCATTCTTACTTATTACAGAGGGCTTGTTTCCCACATCACAAAAGCCATAATCAAAGCTGGTGATACGATAGTTACGATAGTGAGATAAGCTTTTGTTCTATGAGTGCATTTAACACAAGTTTAAATTCGTATGGCCCTACCCCTTCGAGGATGTCATGCATTATGTCCAGTGCCATATTGTCTGTACCATGATAAAAAGACAGACTGTTGAGGACACTGTCTCTTTTAAGGCCTGTCTGAGAGGGGTTGTCTGTCCGTAAATCCTCTGCGTGAGTATTCACATCTCGGGACAGCGTATCGTCTACCTGTGTCTGTACTTTCAAGACATCTCTGTGTATTTTGCATAAACGGCACACATGGTTCCCCGAAAAACTCTCTATGTAACCAAGTATTGCTTCAATCCTAAATTGTCTCCCACTACCTGAACAACGGCGAATTTGACAACGCCTTTTAGTTCTTCCACAATAGGGCGCAACACTGCATCAATGCCATAGGTTTTTGCATCATCTGATTTATAGACTGCCAACAAGAAGTGTGACTGCAAATTGGATAGGATGTCTGGTGGCAAACTCTTCAAGATAAAATATATAAATCCTAACTTGTGAACCCCAGTCTTTGACCCGAGGGGGTTCACAGTTTCACAATCATCATTGTATAACAGCAATGGGATTGACACCTCTTTCAAAAAGAGTGGATGATTTTTACAGAAATCTCCATCAAATATATCCTGAAGAGCATCACTCTCTCTCTGTTGCCATTCCATCATGGCCTGTAAAACACCAGGAAGCTCCAGTATCTTGACCAGAAGACGCTTTAGTGGAATACGCTGAAAGGTATCAGTCAGAGCAACTTGTCGAATGGTGCCAGTGGCAGAGTCTCTCCGCTGTACAAAGGTTTGGTTATCGGAGAAACACTCCTCAATTGGCTGGATGAAGTTCCCAGAGTTAGTAAAATACCTAATCTGTTTATAGTCTGTCTCCAGACCCTCGAAAGGGTTAGCTGCATCTAAAAAGTCCTGCCTGAGCTCCTCTACCTGTGGGTTTTGATCATGCCCAAACTGACTGAAAAACTACAAGGTCTTTGTTTGTAGTCTGCTCACTAAATCTCCAATTAAACTTGAGGTTTGCTGAACCACAACATTTATATTTGTAAAGGTCTGGGAAGATTTGGATCTAAGATGAGCTATAAAATGGGCTACTCTCTCTGTGATTCCCTCTTGCTCTAGTTTGTCCCATTCATCATCATTATCCTCATCTTCCTCAATTTGTTCACCCTCAACTTGCCGTACTAGCTCTTCAGCATTGAAAGTATTAGCAGCCTGATTTGGTACCTTAGGTGGCTGGGCCAGGGCCTGGTTGTCGTTATGTTCTCCTTGCAAGTGCTTTCTGTAAGACCGAATGAAAGAAAATGTTCTGCTACAAACTCCCTCACAACATTGGAAATAAGTGGCTGAAGCGTTTATATTGTGTGCTACTCGTAAATGTGAAAAGAGAGACTTGGCATCACCAGGAATTAGCCTTTTGCATTTAAAGCATGTATACACCATCTGCCTTGATGTTAGAACACTTAGTGATCACTTACAAATTCTCTGTAAAGTTTTGAGAACTTGAGCCTGGGGCCTATTTTGGGGATGAGGTTCCGGATTGTTTCGCCATCTAAAAGGTGAAACGCCTCCTCATCGATATCTTGATCTGAAAGACAAAGACAGAAAACAAAAATACTTTTACAGTAATTTCAGTGCCATCCAGTGGCAGCCAACTCCAACACAGGACCAGGCTGGCAGGACCAGATAACCAAGATGAAGAACAGAATAAAGTGTGTGTGCATGCATGTGTGTTGAAACCCTATACAATACTGCTTTGTCATGGAAACATTTTCATGGTCAAGAAAGTAAAAATGCTCACCTTTAAAACTGTCTGTGAGCTCTGGCAATTGCCACTCAATAAGCTTTTATGTGACAAAGCTGTCCATCAAGATGTAGCATCCTGAAAATAAGCCTATTATTCAGAAGTGCTGACTTGCCTTTTATCTCCCATTTGTGCACCAAGACATTCTAATTAGTTTCCATTAATATTCCCTCGAACAATGACGCAGGCTCCTCCTTGGTCTACTCGCTGGAATATGGATTATGAACAGTATCGCTGGACCATATTCACTCACCCAGCCTCCCTGTGTGGCTAGTTGGCGACCAGCAGGGGGCGGTGGCAGGCAGAGAGCGTACCAGAGAGCCGGGGGAGCAAGTAAATGGGGACGGAAGAGGGAAGGCGAGCCTCTTCTGCTTGGGATGTTGCTGTGAACGGTCGCAGCTGCAACGGGAGGTGCTTTGGAATAGCCCCGTTAAAGAACCCCCAAAGAGCCCCGCCGGAGCGAGCGACGGGTTATCATAGGAGTATCCGTGATAGTGCGTGAGTAAGAGAGACTAAGCCACAGGACTGACGTCCATAGGTCTCGGGTTACAGTAGCAGTGTGACGGTATAATTAGTGTCGTATCATTTGGTAAATATAGCTCCTAAAATGTATTGGAAAATGTTCCTAGGAGAAAAGGTTTTAGTACATAGGATTTGGTCAGAAAACAGCTGTCCCATTAGTCAACCAAAGGGCCAAGTTGGAGGCAGCTAGAAGTTACAGAAGAACAGATCTTTGATGCAGAGAATAGGTATTTCTACAAATAGACAGTCAGTTAAATAAAGTAAGCTTCACTATGGGCAAAAGGGACTGTAATACACTTTTAGTTTAATAAAAGTTAATGATAAATCATAGAGACCATAAAGTATACTGGGAACAGGATGTGATCAAGGCTGCTCCCAGGATAGGGTGTGTGTGAAGAGACTTGGAATGTAATCAGGCATGGAGAGACAATAGATGGTCAACAGAAACTGTTTATACAGGGTGGTGACGAAAAGGGTTAAACAAAATATGAGCACATCGCATGTAGATGTGAGCGAGATAACCAGCTGCCTGGTGACACAGAAGGCAGACAAACTGGTCTGAGTAGTATAGATGAGGTTTCAAATAGAAACTATCTTTCAATAACTTAAATGTGTTTTTACTGGTTTAGGATACTTACATTAAATGGGAAACAATTGCAATTACTACTATTGAACTGTATAAAGGTTGATGAATGAAATGAGATGAAACACTGTGGTACAAATAGGAGAAGAATCTTTGAAGTAAGCAACTGAGCCTTGGTTGAATTAAGTAGGACATATTTTAATGATAACTAAGTATAAACTGTTTGTAGCTATTCAACTTAAGCTAAAAGGAATGTTATGAGACTTAATACCAAAGTTATTAAGTCTATTTTTAACTAGTAAAATTCCATTTGATTTGAAACAATGAAAATGGAGCAGTTGGGCTCAGTCCAACCTCCTTTGAGATTTGAACTGTGAATGCTGTTGATTGAAGGAGACCAAATGTGTGATGTCACTGATGACCTCACATTGAGGAGTTTCGATGATTGATAAAAGGGGGGTGTGGGAATCACAAGAGAGACACACAGAGAACAGAACACACCACCCCCCTTTTGGAAGAGGACGGCAAGCAGAGGAACACACGAAGAAGAAGCTTTTTGAAACGAGAAAAGAATCCTTTGTCCCCAAAGCAACAGAGAAAATCAACAAGCCAGACGAGGCTCGATCATCGAGCTTACATTGAAGACCATTCCTATTTTAACTACTTTTGATTAGTCTGAGACAAGTGGGCGGTGGCATAGTACCGAGCATACTTGGATCATTGCACAATTCATTTTCCATTGAACCAGATCCTTGTTATTTCACTTTTTGACTCTGAAATAAAACTGGATCCTAACAGTATATCTTCTTCTCCTCTTCATTCTCCTGCTACGCTGCCGTCTTACAAACCGTGATGGTTTTATCAGTAAATAGGTTTTAAGGTGTAATAGAGAAACACAACGCAGAGTATGTTAGATTAGATGGTTTTTTAAGATAAAACCCTTATTCCTTTTACGATATTAGCATGCGGCTAACGGCTATATCGACTCCAGTGCAACCCTAGCGCGAGGCGCTGAAGACGACCGGTGGTATAGTCAACCACGTTGCGCCACAGTATAATCGTGTAGCAGGTGGGCTGTTTGGGACCCAGAGTGTAGCTTCAGTGTGAGTGAGGGCTAGCTTATGGATGCGCGCCGTCGAGTCTGCTCCGGCTGTCTACAACCGTTCTGCACCGGCTGACTTCAGGCCAACACGGGAGATCGTCCCGACCGGCAGAGGTCGCCAACACCCAGCACACGCTCTCAGCTCACTACTGCCCCTGCTCCAGCCCCGCTTGCTAGCACCTGCGACGAGAGCGTTCGACGCCATCTTGCCACCCGGACGGTGGTGGTGCGGCGCGGCCGCCATTTTGGGTTGAGTACAATTGAGCATCAATGCTCCGGAGCTATTACACAGTACACAGTGTGGTGCAGCCTGCGGGCGAAGCTAATGGTTGCTAACCACAGTTCATAGAGGGGTACCCCAAACATTACATGCCGGCATTAGCATAGGACTTTTGTTCTGGTACAGTGGGCCCACATTTTTGGTTTCCTTTTAAGTGTGATAACGTGTTTGTTCTTTAATAATATTTTCCCATCTAATTAACCCTTTCCCTGTGGGGAGGTTACAGACCTGGTGCATTATAAATAAAGCCTAGAGAGGTATTATTCTTGCCGTATAATTAAAGCCTCTCAGAGGTATTATACAGGGTGCTGACCCAGACGTGGGTGATGAGTCAAACACATTGAGGTATATTATCCCTGATACTAACCCAGAGGTGGGTGTATAATATACGTGTTTATGAGGTATTGAGTTAAGAACGGAACTATAGTGGGACTTCAGTCTGTTTGATCACTCTCATTAAATCATTGTAATTAACCAGTACAATTAGCATTAAAGAATTAGATGGGAGTTCTGTGTGCGTGTCCATTCATGAGCCGTTTAACAACTCTTTTGGTGTGGGTAATGTTATGTACTAGAGGCCTGATCACTCCTGTGTCACCGGGCATGCAGGTGAGGCCTGCCAATTAGCCAATTAGTGCTGATTGGTTACCTGCTGGCGAGCTTTAAAGGCAGACCTAGTAACACACATGCACTGTCTGTGCCTAGAGAAAGAGCTGTCAGGTTCTTACAGTCCTTGTCCGTTGGGTTACCAGTACATTAGTTTATAGTTATATTAGTAGTTCCTTGCTATAGTAGCATTTTGAGTTAGAGCACGGGGTTTTGGTGTCGGTTTTGCACATAGGTTGCGTCCCTTGAGCCAGGGTCGTAACAGTTGGGCGCTCGTCCGGGATCTTTTACCTCTAGAAATTTGTTTGGTGTTTTTTTTTTTGTGTTACACGGGGTGTCATGGTATTATGGTTTGGGTGGTGTTCGTTACATATGGTGTAACGTGGGGGCTGAGCCATTTCATCAAACAGGTGAGTATGCCGTATTTGTTTGTAATTTGATGTGACTACTTATGCTGTTAAAATATATAGTTTAGTCGGCACCACATGTAGATAGGGACATTATTTTCTGGTTGTTGGTTAGCGTCCTGTGCACCACGTACTCCTGGGGCGGTCAATGAAATGATTGGTATATGATCTTTGACTGGTAGCAGGTGTCTTAGGGTAGACATGTGGTCGGCCGTTTTTTTTTTCTGCAGTTTAGACGTAGAAGCATATGTAGTCATATCAGGTTAGAAGGCGCACCTGTTTGGAATTGTTTGTTGGATTTATTTTGTTTGTTTGAGTGTTTGGTGAGCATACCTGGTAGCACCTAACACCCTGCGTGTATGACACGTCTATTTAGGGTGGGTGTGTTTTTTTTTATTATTTTTGTTGTGCAACCTAGAAAGGTGCGCTCCGTAGAGCTCACATTTCCACCGCGTTCCCTTCTGGTTGTTATTATTGGCATTTAGCATTATTCATGGTTCTTCAGTGGTTCTTCGTGGTTCTTCAGTGGTTCGTTGGGGGGTCTTTGTGGTTCGTTAGTGGTTCTTCGTGTCTGTGAGGTTGGGTGTGTAGCTTGGGGTGTCTAGTTCAGTGACAATGGCTTCCATCAGGGACTTTGTTGATCGTCCGTCTCATGACTTATTAGACAAGTTTTCCAAAGAACAACTGCTAGAACTTGCTGTACTCTACAGGGTAGAGCTTTCTGCAGGGGAGAAACGTTTGAAACCGTCTGCCTTGAGTGCTTTAAGGGTGTTACTCATTAGAGAGCAGGTGCTTGAGGAGAGGGTGGAGGAGCCTCCTTCGTCTGGCGCGGCTCCGCTATTACCTGGGGTAGAGGGTGAGTGGAGGATTAGGGAGTTGGAGTTTAGGGAAAGGCAGCTAGAGCGTGAGGAGAGGAGAGAGGAGCGTGCGCTTAAGGAGAGAAGAGAGGAGCGTGAGTTTAACAGTGAGCGTGAACTTAAGGAGCCTGAGCTTAAGGAGAAACAAATGTTGCTGGAGCACGAGCGTGCACAGAAGGAGCTTGAATATAAGCATGCTGCCTTGCAGGCGGGTGCTCTGCATCCAGAGTCACGTTCCGGGTTTGATGTAGGCAGGAATATTAGGATGGTGCCACCATTTTTTGAGAAAGACGTGGAAAGATATTTTCCCCTTTTTGAACGGGTGGCAACCACATTGAAGTGGCCTGATACCGCCTGGACACTGCTGCTGCAATGTGTTTTAGTTGGTAGGGCACAAGAAGCCTACACTGCTCTGTCCCTTGAAACAAAGTGCTGATTATGAGCTGGTTAAAGCTTCCATATTGAGGGCTTATGAGTTGGTCCCGAGGCCTATCGTCAGCGTTTTAGAGGCTATCGCAGGTCGGAGGGACAGTCGTATGTTGAGTTTGGTAGGGAGAAGGAGAACCTGTTTGACAGGTGGTGCACTTCTCAGAAGGCAGAGTCAAGAGAGCAGCTTAGGCAGTTGATTCTCCTAGAGGAATTTAAAAGATGTGTTCCTGATACCGTTTCCACACATCTAAATGAGCGTGGGGTATCGAAGATAGGCGACGCCGCTGTCTTCGCCGATGAGTTTGTGTTGACACACAAGTCCGTGTTTTTGGAGGACTACCGTGTTGAGTCCGGGGATAGGCGTCCTGTTCAGGGGGGCCGTTTCCCAAAACCTGTGTCTGCTGGTCAGTTAACTTCACCTCCTAGGCGGGGTGGGTCTGCTGGTGCATTCCCAGAAGGGATTATCTGTTTTTACTGTAAAGAACCTGGTCATATCGTTGCTGGGTGCCCGGTGCTTGAGCAGAAAAATTTCAGAACCGTGGCTCTGGTAGAAACCATATGCAGGACGCCTATGCCAACGTTAGATGGGGATGGGGAAAGTATCAAACGTGTGGACAAAGAACTTGAGGGTTCCTCAAGGTTTATGATGAATGGATTTGTTTCCCTGACTAATGCACTAGAGTCCAAACAGGCTATAACAATTTGGAGAGATACCGGTGCTTTTCAGTCCCTCATTCTGGAGGGGGTTTTGCCGTTTTCAGAAAACTCTTCTTTGCATTCCGGTGTCGTTGTTCGGGGCTTTGGGGGTGGATTTGTGGATGCACCTTTGCATGAGGTCACGCTCAATTCTCCCTTAGTATCAGGCAATGTTGTTGTGGGGGTATGTTCTCACATTCCCATAAAGGGGGTGTCCTTCATTCTAGGGAATGATTTGGCTGGTGACAAAGTGTTGGCTACTCCGGTTGTAACTCCCATTCCTGTGGTTTCTGAGGTCTCTAATGAGCTGGCACAGAAACATCCAGGAGTGTTTCCTGTGTGTGCTGTGGCACGAGAAATGTCAAAGGACAAAAGTGATGTTGTTGATACTTCGACTTGGGACATTACACTTAGTGACACATTCTTTGTTGAGTTAAAATGTGTACCTGTTGAGAATTTTGGAAAGCACACTGTGGATGTACCTCTGCATAATGATTCTCTTGATTGTGGTTTTGTGTTAGGCCCGGTGGTGAAACCAGAGTTGACAGGCGTGCCGGAGAAGCATGTGACAGGAGATGATATGGCAGCGCAGTGTCTCAAGGTCTTCCCAGCCTGTACGGTGGCTGAGGCCACGAACGAATTGGAGGATGAGTGTGGGAAGGATGCTATGAGAGGTGCTGTTGTTTCATGTGACACCGTTCTAGTTGGAGAGGCTACTAAGCTTGACTTAGGCTGCCAGCCTTCCCACAATAGCTCTATTGTCCCTAATGTTTCACTTGTGGGCAGGGATGGTCCCAGTATGTCAGGTGATGATTCTGACATTGATCCACATGTCCACACTGATTCTCTGCCATGCACTAGGTGTGATGGTCAACCTAGTTACCTGTGTCCTGTGGAGCAGGAGCCGCCTTCGCGACCTGGTCTGTTGAGTGGCAGCCATTTTGATTTTGATCAGGACAAAGTTATTTTGGGTGACGCCATTTTAGATGGTGTTCCAGACGTTATTGTGACTGTCGTACTGCCATGTTCCCGGTACACTGGGGCTGTACCTGAGGCGGTACAGCCTACTCTGGATGTTCACGGTGTGCAGTATCCTGAACTGCCAGTGCCAGGTGGGATGGATATGGGTGCGGTGGTGGTATCAGTGATCTATGGTTTTGTTGTGCTGTGTTCTGTTCTGTTAAGCGCAGTTCTCAGGTTGATTTTGGTTTGCAGTATAATTTTGACAGATCGGTATCGGTGGTCGTGTTCGACAGGGGCCGACCCGGTTCTTGCCTTGAACCATTTTGATGTTTACATTGGATCCTCCAGTTTACCCCTTGTTGTGTATACAGACCATAACCCTTTGGTTTTTCTTCGCAGCATGGTGAACTCGAACCATCGTTTGATGCGATGGAGGTTGTTCCTCCAGGCGTATAACTTGGATATTCGCCACATCGTGGGAGGGACAACGTGCTAGCAAACGCCCTCTCACGATCATAATATTCGCCACATAGTGGGAGGGACAACGTGCTAGCAAACGCCCTCTCACGATCATAGTACCGGTGTTTGTGGTACCCGTTATCGCTGTTGTGGTAGTGGCCCTGACAACTAAGGGGTCACAGTTGTTTTTTGTTTTGTTTATGGGTTGTTGTGTAGTGGTTGACTCTTGGGCAACCAGTTTGGTGGGGGAGGTGTTATGTACTAGAGGCCTGATCACTCCTGTGTCACCGGGCATGCAGGTGAGGCCTGCCAATTAGCCAATTAGTGCTGATTGGTTACCTGCTGGGGAGCTTTAAAGGCAGACCTAGTAACACACATGCACTGTCTGTGCCTAGAGAAAGAGCTGTCAGGTTCTTACAGTCCTTGTCCGTTGGGTTACCAGTACATTAGTTTATAGTTATATTAGTAGTTCCTTGCTATAGTAGCATTTTGAGTTAGAGCACAGGGTTTTGGTGTCGGTTTTGCACATAGGTTGCGTCCCTTGAGCCAGGGTCGTAACAGTAACGTTAATACAATTAACCCCTTCCTACCCAACTCTCCCCTTTTCATTGTAAGGTTTCTAGTGGTCATCAAGGGAGGGTACTGCTTGCGGGAGGGACAAATCTATTTAGGCATATCAGTCACTAGGTGTGGGAGGGCCCAAGGAGGTAATCAGGGAAGTGAGAGCGAGTTGGGGAGTACTGCTGACCGCCCCGGAGAGGCTAGGAGGACCAGAGTACCAAACCAGGTTGGTAAATCCCGGGCCCCATTCACTCCCACTACCGGGTCCCAGGTTGACGCTCCAGGCCCAAAGACGAGGGTGCAGTCAGACGGAGCTCTACTGTGTCCAGCTACCTTGTGACTGCCAGCAACCGTTCCCACGAAGCAGGGATAATCCCCCCTGCTACAAAGACTGGCCTGAAACAAAAGAAAAAGCAATGTGGAAATTAACACATCTGCAATTAATTAATACCTCATGCCCAAGTACTCAGCCACGTGTGAACGATAGGCCAAGTACTAGCTGACATAGCAGCCTAGAATATTTATGATATGTGTTGTCCGCTAACATATCTATGTCTTTCTCTAAAATGTGCGTTTCGCTTAACAGAGCGACGTCCACCTGTTCTTTTTTCATCAGTGTGAGCACGCTTTTGCGTTTGTGTTCCTTATTTATTCCACCAGTGTTCCAGATCATTATATTCAAACTAGCCATAATTTATACATGTTGTTGTGTAGTTGTTGGTAATGCTTCTGGAGTGCGAAGCAACAATAGATATACATCCAACTATTGAGGTCCCGTTGAGAGCCGAGCTTAAAAACATACATACAAATAAAAATCCCCTAATCCCCCCTCCCACCGAGTCGTACAGGACTGTGTTCCATAAACACAACCTTTGCGTATAACTCCCTCCCTTAAACCACCGGATAGCCCAAAATGGGCCATTTATCCTTAACTTTCCTATGTATACCATAGGATCTAACATTATAAATTCTACCATAAGTAGAATGTCAACTGTGGCTTGGCCACTCTCCCGTTAAATAAAAATGAAAATAAAATAAAAATAAAGACCAAAAATAAGCTTCAATTATCATACCATAATCACTTACATTTTATAAGAACTTGTGTAATTTATAATAACCCAAGAATAATATAGAGGTATTGAACTGAATAGAGAACCTCAAAAAATCAGAGAAAAGAAAAACAAAAAACAAAGAGAACATTAACTTAGATATTGAAAGAGCTTTGCCATGCTTAAACACCTAGAGTATAAATTGGAGAAGTAGTGGAAATATTTCCAATTAATAAAAAGCAGTTTTTAAATACGTATATGCAGCATTTCCCCTGGCCAGGGGTGGGCGATGATCCGTTGTGAAGAATGATATTCCGAGATGGGCCCGCCGGTCCTCAGCTAGCCGCTGCTGTGATGGTTCTGTGGTTCTGCAGCTGGATGCTATTGGTTATTCACCCGAAGGTCTTCTGGCTGTATGTCTGGCCACATATTATTGCTGTTATTCCAGAATGTTCCATATATCAAAGAATGTTTTAAATGTTCTAGATTATTCCAATATGTCGTTTTTACAGTGTCAGAATGTTCCAGTATGTTCTGGAATGTTGTTAGAATTCCATACTATTAAAATAAGGACCGTTTCATGAATTTGCGTGTCATCCTTTTCGTCATGCTCATCTTCTCTGTATCGTTCCAATTTTAAATCCAATATGTCCGCAATAATAAAAGTCCAACGGGGAATACATTCAATAACTCAGAGCTCGTAGGTCTCTCTGTCCCAAATCTGCGGTTCATTAAAGTTTATACGATATGGTGTCCATGCCTAACAAAGATTAAAAGGCCGTCTATACACTATCCTGCACGTTGTGCTGCCATATATTTGACAGCATCTTCAGGCGAGTTGAGGAAAACCCTTTCTCCTTGTTTATCGACGATACAAAGTCTTGCAGGGTATATCAATATGGGTTTGTATTTCTCCAGATAGAGTTGAGACATCACCGTCTTGTACTTGGCCCGCAGGACCACCACATCCCGACAATAATCTTCAAAGAAGTGTATTGACATATCCTTGTATTTCAGATTGCCTTTCATCCTGCGCGTCTCCCGAATGATAATTTCTTTTATTCTGACTTGACGTAGGACAACCATGATCACTCTGGGTCTGACGTTATTGTCGTTGGATCGGGTGCCCAATCTGTAACATTGCTCCACCTCAGGTATCATAGGAAGGATTGTTGGCCCCAGGATTTTCTGTAATTCTGTCGCAAACGCTTCAGGATGTGTGCAGCTCACCGACTGGTCCAGTCCGACTATACGAATATTCAACTTGCGATTTTGATATTCCATCTAGAATATTTTAGCTTTTTGTTCTTCATTGATTCGCTTAAGCTCAGCCGTTATATCGTTGAGATCCGTATTGAGTTCTTTGTAGTTTCCCTTCATCTCAGCCGTTAATTTATCGTTGATATCAGCTATGTCTTTGTAGATCAGATTGAAATTCTGTTGATGTTTTTTATTTTTAAACACAGAAATACGCAATTTTAGAGTAATTAGAGATGAATACTGAATAACTAGAATCATTAGAGGTTCTCAAAGTGAGGTCCATGTCCATGAGAGGGATCTGGGCAGTCCCCATAGAAAATTCAAAGTTAACAGGACCAAATCATCACTTTCTTATTTATTTATTTAACCTTTATTTAGCCAGATAAAACATTGATCTGGTCCAAGAAGCCCCAACAGGAGTACAAATATACATATATACACATATATATATACATATATATATATATAATATATATACATATACTGTACATACATACACACATATACACCAATAACAAAATAAAAACACAGTTAAGAATCATACACATAAGCAAATAAACAAACAAACAAACATATGCACAGCCTATGTACAAAAGAAATAAACAGTTCATCTCTAGTCTTTACAGTTTTCTTCAATTGCATAAACACTCAAATCAAAAGTATTACACAATTATCAAAACCTTACACTCAAGGAGCAAAATATAGGCCCAGATTTGCACCCCTACAACCCCTCACACTTTTTGCAAAACAATACACACAGTGATTTGATTACATTAGACACAGAATGTCAAATTACCACACATATGAGCCAATTGGTTAAACACAGCCATCAGATGCACAAACACACCATTGCTTAATTGTAGATACACCAATCAGGTTTAAGCACTATAAAAATGCAGCAGGTGAGTTCACCTGTCTTTAACCAAAATGGAAGGAGAGTGAAGTACTGTACACAGAGAATGTGAAAATATACAATACATTCACCAAACACTACACAAGACCACCAATGATGCAGACTGATGAAAATATACATTTTCTCCCATTTTCCCAAATCAGTCAACATGGAGAATCACAACAAAAAATTATCTTGCCAGATCCAGCTAGGCAAAGAGATAATGTCTAGTATTTTCTGTTAAAAAAAATTCAAAGAGAATTTTGTTTTACTGTCATTTTAACCTGTACTGGATACAGTATTTTATGTTTGTCTGATATTTGCTGAGCTTACAGTGTTATGCACATAGTAGCATGAAAACTGGGACATGTATTGTTGTGATTCTCCATGTTGAAATGTTGACTGATTTGGTTATATGGAGAGAACATTTATATTTTCATCAGTCTGCATCATTGATTTGGGTATATGGAGAGAAAATGTTATTTTTTTCATCAGTCTGCATCATTGATTTGGGTATATGTAGATAAATAAATTATATTTTCATCACAGCATTGGTCTTGTGTAGTGTTTGGTGAATTTATTGTATATTTGCACATTCTCTGCGTACTTCACTTACAGTACTCTAATCACTGAGAAGTAGAATTGCTAAATGTGTTTTAGGTTAAGCACAGCAGTGTGTGTGTAACTGGTTCAAACAGAATTAAGTCATATGAAACGTGTGTTTCATATGGTAACAAAATGTAGTTTTTATAAATTAGTGTATGGTTTTGACAAGTGTTTAATTTAGCAAAGGATCTGATGTGTTCTGATAATTGTGTGTGTGGTTGTGCTAATTGTGTGTTTTGGAACACCGGGCCCGTTTTCAAAATCATGCTTAGGCAATCGAAAAAAAACTGTATTGTGTGTTTCGTTATATACATATGTTTCAGTCTTCTCATAAAAAAAATATTAGATTTTTGGGTCTTTTCCTGCCTTTGGTCCGCTTTGCATTCACATCTCAAATGAACCGCAGCAGGGTTCACTTGCAAGAGTGAATGAGCTTTCACACCACCCCAAACCAACCGGACTATCCGAGGAAATGAACCAGGGTTCGATTAAAGCTTATTATAGGACACTGGACATGGGTATGGATGGCTCCAGGTGCTGCTGCGTTAAAGTGCACCACTTCAATATCTGTACTATTTAAAAGCACAGTGCAGGACACACTCAAAGGTTATCGCACCTCAGAGATGGCAGTGGACATGTATGACAGGACAAAGGCCATATGTAATGGCCTTTGGATTGAGGAACATACTACCAGCCAAAGGAGGAAGCAGAAAAGGATGGACGAGTATGTAGTTGAGTCATCTTGTGGCACAAGCTCAGACCTCAGCTCAGGAGATCAGCTGAGACAGAGACTGTTCTATCCAGTCGTCGACAGAATGCTGCAAGAGCTTGAGAGCAGGTTCTCATGAGTTGGATAACAACTTATGAGAGGCATACAGGCATGTTATCCAGCCTCAGACCAGTTTCTCTCAGTGGAATTGCTGCAACCCCTCGCCATACATTACAATATCCAACTATTGCCAGAGGAGATCACAGTTGCAAAGTGTTTCCTGGTCAGGACAGGCAGAGATGCAGTCCCTACTATCCAAAGTGTCTTTTCCCTCCTGGATGATGATAATAATAATAATAATAATAATAATAATAATAATAATAATAATAATAATAATAATAATAATAATAATAATAATAATAATAATAATAATAATAATAATAATAATAATAATAATAATAATAATAATAATAATAATAATAATAATAATGCATTTGATTTATAAGGCGCCTTTCAGGACACTAAAAAAAAAGTCCACAAATCGGTGAATGAAAGAATTATAGGATCAAATGAAAACTACTTACTTAAAATGGATGTTTAAAAGTACTAAAAACCAACAAAAATTACCAAAAACTAACAAACATTCAGCACAGACAATGGGGATGCTAAAAAAATAAAAAAAAAAAAAAAATGTAAACAATTTTTTTTTTTTTTTTTTTGTTACATGTAGAAATTATTACAAAAATCTTGTCCGGCCACCACATTTCAACAAACAACTGCATTCTGAATACATTTTGCCTTGTAGTTTTCTAATCCCATCGTTTATTTGTTATATTTGTATTGATTAAACATAAGTCAGTTACTGTACATGACACTGTACATGTCAAATATGCTAAGGTAATTAGCTTTACCTTATTGCTTTTGCATGTCCAGTTCGTTGCATGCCGATTAAAGACCCCCTAAAGAGGTCCTGCATTATTATTATAATATCGATAGTGATTGTACCTAATAACATTTAATAATAACTTTGAACTTAGATCAATGTCCCCAATAAGGTAAATATAAAATAAGTACAAAGTCAACTGAATATTCTCAAGGTGTTGCAATACTGGTGAACAAAAAAGCTCAATTCACCTCCTCTAATATTATCTCTGACCCGGATGGTCAGGGCCGGACTGGGGAAATAATTCATACCGGGAGATATAGTGCGAAATGTAGCCACAATCAGGCCACTTTTAACTATAAAATGAGCTCAAAGTATGAGCTCACTGACTGAAATTTCCAACAAAAAGCATCAATTGTCAAATAATATTGATCACATTAACTAGACTAGATGTTTTTGAGGAAATTAGCAAAGGGAACAACAACTTAATCCTTGTGTCTGATCAGATTCTTATTTTTTTGATAACTTTGCAGTGATTATGTTTGTAGCCAATATATGTGGCAAAGGTGTGTAATCTTTGAATTATCTTGGAATTATTTTGACTTTCTCTTTCATAAATTGTTTATTCAACTTCAGCCCCAATCATAACCACCACATATTGTTTTTTGTATCAGAACGTGGGAGTATTTCATTTTTAATCTGAAGTTGAATAAAATATTTATGGAAAAGAAAGTGGGAAATTATTTCAACATATAATCTTTTTATGGCGTTTTTCAATTTAGTCCCCTAATATGGTAAGAGTATAACACTTTAGTTTTCAGACACAAGGGTTAAATTATTTATTTGTTTCTTGGCAGATTTAACATTGGGCTTTTGACAGGGGAGATGATGCATTGCATGGTAACGTTAGCTAGCTAACATCCACATGTTTATTTTTATCACTGACTAACCTGCTGGTTCCTTGACCTTGGTACAAGAAAACATTTGATAAATGTTGCCGGATTTAGCAGCATCTCCTCTAAGGGCCTTTCTTTCTTTTTTTTGTTTTATCCCTCTCTCCTTCACCCTTTCTCTTTCTTCCACTGTCCATCTTGACATCAACGTTAATTGACTTTCGCTCTACTGTATCTCTCCTTAGTCCCTCACTACCTGGCTCATTGCCTGGCTGTTATTCTGCATGGCCTGGCAAAAAATCTAATAAATTATAATATTTTTTTTTATAATTTATATATTTATTTCTATCTGTGCAGGCCGCGTGAATACTTTACCCAAGGCAGTTTTCCTTCCGTGTTCGGTTTGCGCGCCCTGATTGGCCTCTCAGCGCCCAATCGCCTATCGCCTAACTACTCGCTCAATATACTGCTTTTGTTTTGAGCTGACACTAGTTTTCAACGGAGAGACACACACACAGGAGGAAGAGCTGTGGATTTAATCGGCAGGAGAGAGAGAGAGCTCAAAGCCGTATATAATATAATAGCCCCGTAGTGCGGCCAGAGGCTGCTCAAACTACCTGTGTTGTAATAAATTAATTGATTGATGTTTAACTTGTCCGTGTGTGTCCAGTCCTTTCGACTAGCAAACGTTGTCTGTATTTAACAACGTTTACATCAGTTGGTAAGCTATTTAGCTAATGTTGTTAGCATTGGATAGCATCAATGCTAGCTGGCTGCAGCTCAGCACCATGCCATGGGAATACTATACTAAATTATGGAGGCTTTTTAATCGTCAAGGTAAGAGAGGATGTTTGGCCTTTTTCTGAAAACCCAAGCACATATTGTTCCATAGCATATGCTTTGCTAGTCGAAAGGACTGGACACACACATGGACAAGTTAAACCTCAATCAATTAATTTATTACAACACAGGTAGTTTGAGCAGCCTCTGACCGCACCACGGGGCTATTATATTATATACGGCTTTGAGCTCTCTCTCTCTCCTACCGATTAAATCCACAGCTATGGAAGCAAATGAGTGACAGAAGTATTTGAATTTTATCAGACACCGAATTTATAGCATTGAAAATAATTACTTTGAAAACATGTATCTGAATTTTTTCAGACACCGAATTTATAGCATTGAAAATAATTACTTTGAAAATCATGTATCTGAATTTTTTTGCTCCGAATTTACCTATGTGAAATAAAAATTCAGTGTTTAAAATTCAATGTAAAAAATTAGAATGCATAATAAAATTCAATGTAAAAAATTCGATGCATAATTCCAGTGTATAGAATTCGATGTAAAAAACCATCATCCGGGCTACCCAGACAGGATAAGCAATCGAGCCTGGATGCAATCGAACTGACTTCTGGCCTATCACTGCACGGCTTTGTCAGTCATGTGATCACACCAACCCGGGAGAAAGATGGCGGTATATATACATACGGTGGGGAGAGAATATATACATACGGTGGGGAGGAGACTGTACATTAGGAGGGGGTGGGAGAGAAATATACATATGGTGGGGAGAGAATATATACATATGGTGGGGAGGAGACTGTACATTAGGAGGGGGTGGGTGGGAGAGAAATATTATGGCGGGGAGAGAATATATACATACGGTGGGGAGGAGACTGTACATTAGAGGGGGTGGGTGGGAGAGAAATATACATATGGCGGGGAGAGAATATATACATACGGTGGGGAGGAGACTGTACATTAGGAGGGGGTGGGTGGGTGGGAGAGAAATATATATATGGTGGGGAGAGAATATATACATACGGTGGGGAGGAGACTGTCTATTATCTGTCTATGTATATTTCTCTCCCACCCACCTACCCCCTCCTAATGTACAGTCTCCTCCACACCATATGTATATTTCTCTCCCACCCCCTCCTAATGTACAGTCTCCTCCCCACCGTATGTATATATTCTCTCCCCACCGTATGTATATTTCTCTCCCACCCACCCCCTCCTAATGTACAGTCTCCTCCCCACCATATGTATATATTCTTTCCCCACCATTATGTACATTTCTCTCCCACCCCCTCCTAATGTACAGTCTCCTCCCCACCGTATGTATATATTCTCTCCCCGCCATATGTATATTTCTCTCCCACCCACCCCCTCCTAATGTACAGTCTCCTCCCCACCATATGTATATATTCTCTCCCCACCATATGTATATTTCTCTCCCACCCACCCACCCCCTCCTAATGTACAGTCTCCTCCCCACCGTAAGTATATATTCTCTCCCCACCGTATGTATATATACTGCCATCTTTCTCCCGGGTTGTTGTAATCACATGACTGACAAAGCCGTGCAGTGATAGGCCAGAAGTCAGTTCGATTGCATCCAGGCTCGATTGCTTATCCTGTCTGGGTAGCCCGGATGATGGTTTTTTACATCGAATTCTATACACCGCAATTATGCATCGAATTCTTTACATTGAATTTTATACACCGCAATTATGCATCAAATTTTTTACATTGAATTGTATTATGCATTCGAATTTTTTACATTTAATTTTAAACACTGAATTTTTATTTCACATAGGTAAATTCGGAGCAAAAAAATTCAGATACATGATTTTCAAAGTAATTATTTTCAATGCTATAAATTCGGTGTCTGGAAAAATTTAGATACATGTTTTCAAAGTAATTATTTTCAATGCTATAAATTCAGTGTCTGATAAAATTAAAATACTTCTGTCACTCATTTGCTTCCATACACAGCTCTTCCTCCTGTGTGTGTGTCTCTCCGCTAAAAACTAGCGTCAGCTCAAAACAAAAGCAGTATATTGAGCCAGTAGTTAGGCAATAGGCGATTGGGCACTGAGAGGCCAATCAGGGCGCGCAAACCGAACCGAACTGCCTTGGGTAAAGTATTCACACGTGCAGGCCAGGCCACCGGGAAAACTCCCGGTGCTCCCAATCATAGATATCTATAGAACACTAGATAGCTTAAGGCGGAGTCACCAGCGTCACCGCCACCATCTTGCTCCAGTTAGCCTTGAGTGAGAGTGAGTGAGCTGCACAGACAAAAATACTCATAACTCGCTGAAATATTGACGGATTTACAAACGGGTTGGTTTGCTATAAACATAAAAGATGTAGTTATGATACTGCATACTTATAAAAAAATTCCTTTTTAAAGATGTTTTTTTTACAAACCGCTTGAATCATAGCCACGTTAATAATGCTTGTAATAAACCAAACCGTTTGTAAATCCGTCAATATTTCAGCGAGTTATGAGTATTTTTGTCTGTGCAGCTCACTCACTCTCACTCAAGGCTAACTGGAGCAAGATGGCGGCGGTTCAGTGATGTCGCTCTCCATTGGCCGGCAGCGCGGGCAAGCTATCTAGTGTTCTATATATATATCTATGCTCCCAATGGCCAGTCCGGGCCTGCGGATGGTAGATATGTAATAGTGACAGGCACTTTATTCCAAACCCCAGTGCTCTTAGTCAATGTTTACGCTCCCAACTGGGATGATGCTGATTTTATGAACAAGATCCTCTCCTCCCTCCCGAACTTAAACACACACGACACACCAACTTATTTTTGGGGGGATATGAACTGTGTTATGGACCCGGTTTTAGACCACTCTGCTTCAAGACCCTCACCACCCTCTAAAATGTCCACGTCTTTATCAGCCTTTATGAGAGAGAATGGATGTGTAGATCCATTGAGATCTGCTAACCCACTATTCAAATAATTTTCCTTTTTTTCACATGTACACTTATTGTTACGATCAAACCAAGTGGTCAAGTGTGGCAGTTCCCCCGGAACAGACAGACACAGGAGGCAGATGATACATAAACCAGATTTAATAGATATAATATACAACAGGGAAACGGGGGAATTAACGATGCAATCCTAACAGGGCCTAAGTTGGGGGAGTGTATGGATGCCAGCGGAGAAAATGTTAATGAGATGTGTAATATCGAATAACCTATGTGTGCGGATGCAGGTGTCTAACGTGTAAAGCTAATGTGATATCAAATGTAAATGTGTCTGGCTGTTGTTCATTTGCGTGTACTAACCAGTCCAGTAACAGAGAGTGGGGAATATCCAAGTTCAATGTCCGTCCAAGCATCCCGAGACGCCAGAGGAATAGCGAGTGCACGCAGGTAGCGAAAGCGGTGTTAAACGAGCGTGGGGGTATACTTGAAGGAGAGAGGAGAGAGAACGCCGGTTAGCCAAAAGAAAACACAAAGTAACAAAACCAGGTTTAGAATATGTCACAAGGAAGAGTTAAGCTAAGACTTGTAAGATAGATATCTCGGAAAAAACTAACCACAAGTGATCAGTACGAACAAGCACTGAACGACGGGCTGTCCCCAATCACGCCTGATTAGGCTCGATGAGTTGGGACGAGGTGGGAGTCACAACACTTATTCCCGAATCGATTATTTTTTTATTGATAAAGCCCTGTTAGACTCTGTCCGCTCAGTTGATTATTTAGCCATTGTGATCTCGGATAGAAAGGATCGCCCTCTCTGAAAATTCGACACCTTGCTACTTTCCGACAAGGGGTTTTGTGACAAAATGTCTAATTCAATTGATACCTTCTTACTCACCAATAGATTTGATTCAATATCTCATTCACTGTTTTGGGAGACTTTAATTAACTCATTTATAGCCAACCACGACTATAGTCGGATTATCTCGCCAACCGTTAAGCACCAGAACCCGAGTATAGTCGTTTTCATAGTTTTTTCTTTTATTAAATTTTTTTATTCTATACAGTCTCACGGACCTTGGTGTATCATTGGAACTCATTCTGAGATGCCGAGATTGTAATGCCGGCCGAATCCTGCTAGGTGGCAGTATCACCCACACTTTGAAACCTTATTTCACACTGTGTGTTACATTATATATAGTCCGGGCAGAGAATTTGGACTCAGGCAAGTGAATCGCTTCATCCGAGCACTTTGGAACGCGTTCAGCACACTTCATGCATATTTTGTGCCATTTCATGTCAGGGACCCGATGGACATCAATACTGGAAATCATGATCAGACAATTGGAATATTCATTTTGGGATACCTCCTAGTAAAGGTAAGGACTATATGACATCAACCTACTTTGATCCAACAATGATTTCACATCGATCGCAACGATCAACGTATGTAGTATTCAAAACGTATGCCGTTGCTGACAATATCAGAGCATCAAAAAACTACCCACCCCCTTTGATGCATTCAAGATGAAACATAATACCTATTATATACCTTTGTTTTGGAAATAGTAACGTGTCCAGGCTAGCAACGCAAATGCCTTTAGCAAAATTCACATATCGCTCCATAACGCACCTTTCAGGAATTAGCCCGGATCACTCTATACAATATTCACCACGGGATAACACACAAACGTATACATGAAATACTTATACATATACAATACATATACTTTTTTACATGTTGGGTGAGAGATAGTGACTGTCAAATGAGCCATAGTATTGTCTCCATAGCTATAATCAGTGATGGGCAAGCTACTTGGAAAATGTAGTAAGCTACACTGCAAGTTACTCTCGATTAAATATAGCTCAACTACAATGGAAGCTATCCCCAGAGAAATGTAGCAAGCTACACTACAAGAACATGGCAAAAATAGCTAACTACATTGGCACTATTTTTTTTTTTACTTCATGATCAGGTTTCCACCAAACAAATAGGCAGGCAAAAAAAAATTCAGTTTGATTGTTTATTATAAAACTGAAACAAGCCCTCCAACTATGCTAATATGTCTATACTACTACAGTATACATGTACTCAGAGTATAACACTCAAGCTTGACACTGCTATCACAATACTACTTATCCTTGGCTGCTAGATATGTACCACTCCTGCTGACTTGTTGTACACAATTTGTAAGTTGCTTTGAATGAAAGCGTCAGCTAAATGACCAAATGTATTTAAATATGTAACTCACAAAACATTCCATGGCCCCAAAATCATGTGGGGACCCACAGGTTGAGAACCACTGCTCTAGGTGATCTTTTTCCTCTTAGTGTATGTATTTAATGTTAGTTTGTTTTTTCTTTTCCTCCACCCCCATAATATTGTTCATTTTCTGCCTACAGTGAAACATGATAGCTAAATGATTAGTTAAAGCTGATTAGTTAAAGCTGTTGACAGAAAGTGCACTGACTTGTGTGCTGTTTGGGAACAGTTGACAATGTTTAATGTAAAGATTTTCATCAGCTCACCTGAATATGTGTTCTCAAGTTAGTGCTGGACGTGTGGGAGGTTGAGATCAGCTTCGTTTTTGGCTGACACAATAAACACCTAAACATTATGTTTTAGGCGTTTTTTCAGTCAAACTCATACATTTTTCCAGATAGGGCCATGGAGAGGCATTGTTGTTATTGACATCATCATCTTCATCAATGCCATCAGCCCTGGAAACATCGAATCCCTCTGCCATTTCGCGCAGACTGGTTCATGTAATCTGTTAAATTGCATTAATTCATTCAGTGGTCTGTTTTGATTTGCACGTCCTGGTTTGCGGAGCTGGAGTCCCGCCCTATCCTGCCTCTGATTGGCCTACCGGTAATGTTTTGGCCTAACCTTACCCAATCGTGAGTCGTCATACTCATATCTAAACCAACCAACCAATCATAGTGGGTTTTCTGCAGGGAGTTCTTTTCCCACAAATCTTTATGTCTGTTTCTCCGGATAGTAGCGTGTAGCGCTTCCTAACACTACATCACTACTTCGTTCTAAAAATAGCTGCAATACAGAGAACGCTACTTGGTTCAAAAGTAGCAACGCTACCATCACGCTACTGAGAATTGTAGTTAAGCTATGTAGCGTCGCTACTTGTAGCTAGCTACTGCCCATCACTGGCTATAATATTATAGAATACAGATATAGCTCTGCAAACATTGTGACGCACAGTGAAAATGTCTATCTTTTAAAGCGTGGCCCATTGACTACAAGGATGGAGATAATGGCTGGCGCTGAAAGTGTTAAAAGTGGTTCTGCTTGATGAAATTATTTCCCATGTATCCCATGCGAACAAAACCCAGAGGAAACGGATGCAAGACCTTACAGATACTATTCTTCAGCTTCATGGCGAATATGCCACAGATCCTTTACCTGAACTGTATAAAAAAAAAACGGGAGTTACAGTCTGAATTCGATCTATTATCCAGGAAGAAAGCTGAAGGTCTGCTGCTCCACTCTCGCGGTCTGTCGTATGAGTATGGAGACAAGAACAGTCGGCTGCACATCAGCTCAAGCACAGAGCAGCCTCCAGGCTGATTCCACAGATAAGGAATTTCTCTAACAACATGGTCTCCCAGCTTCAAAACATTAACACTTTTTTCGCCAGGCTTATGTACATCATTATACCATCCTCTGCCAGCTCTATTTGTCTATGGAGAAGTTCCCCTTCTTTGCAGGGCTATAACTTTTTAAATTGTATTGCTAAATTGACATTACTATGGCCCATTCAACATCAAGTATCTATTGTTCAGGGTGTAGCAACGTTATACTTTTTCATTCACATATTCATACTAAAATACGGTCTAAAGTATAAATATGTTTTTATCGTTTTCTGCAGCTTTCTGCAGAACGTGATTTATAGCCCTAAATGCATTATATTGATGATTGTATACAGTTTGATAGCGATCGGCGTGAGATAAAAAATTTCAAATGGACGTGCTTCTAGAAGTTACTACTTATCATCTGATGTTGACCGGATGGGGGGGGGGGTCGTTTATAATTCCGTGGCCAACGTTAGATGATTCATCTAGTGTGGGTGATATGATCATTAGAGCAGTTTGTATCGAACACGGTAAAAAAAAACGCTGAAACTCACCCCAGTCTCCTCGGGCCATTGGGCGATCAGCGTGGAGCAGAAATATTCCTATTATGGGATGTTGAAATATGCGATCCATCTCCAGGTTGTATAATAGTATATACGTCCAAATCATGTTGTTTATCGAGTTATTGGTAACGGATTGCTATCCATTGTGTCTAGCTTGAGTCCCGGGACCTATAGCCAATGTGTGCAATCTATCACAGATTGTGAATGCACCAACCAGAGTTAACATCAGGTGCACAGGAAGATCTTCAACTTGCATTGATCACATTTTCACAAACTCTGTGGAGATGTGTTCAAAAGTAGTATCTGTGCCAGTAGGCTTTAGTGATCATAACATCATTGCAGTAGCACGGAAAACTAAGGTGCCAAAAGCTGGGCCTAAAGTTATATACAAGAGAATGTACAATAATTTCAATGAAAATGTGTTTGTTGAAGACTTGAACGAGATACAATGGGATAATGTGACTGAACTAACGAGTACAGAGAATGCCTTACAATTATTTATGAAACTGTTCTCATCCATCTGTGACAAACACGCCCCTATGAGGAAATTAACAGTCAAAACAACTAAAGCCTCTTGGCTTGATTTGGAGTTGAGAAGCTGTATGAAAGAGAGGGATCAATTGAAAAAGGATGCTATTGCATCCGGTGGCTCGGATGATTGGCAGGCCTACCGTTTTCTGAGAAACAAAGTCACGAAAATGAATACACAGAAGAAAAAACAATACTATAAATCCAAGTTTGAAGAAATTAAAGGTGACAGCAAAAAGTTATGGAGAACCTTAAATGAGGTCATGGGAAAGAATAAAACAAAAATACGATGCCCTCGTTTATAGAAGCAGCTGGTGGATTTATTACCAAACCTTGAGATATAGCCAATCATTTTAATGATTATTTTATTGATAAGGTGGAGATGATGAGGAATCAAATGCTGCCAGTGGATGGTAAGCTGTCTGAATCAATAATTAAACAGCATATTATGCATACAAAAAAATTTGAATTTGATTTTATGGATATATATCTAGAGCAAATGGAAAAGCTTCTCTTGTCCATACAGTGTGACAAACCTTGTGGTCATGATAACTTAGATGGTAAACTGCTCCAGCTGGCAGCCAGAATTGTAGCAAAGCCACTGTGTCATATTTTTTATCTATGTCTAAGTGAGGGTGTTTTTCCTCAAATGTGGAAGATAGCTAAGGTCACTCCACTTCCAAAAAATGCTAAACAGCCTTTTAATGGAGCAAATAGTCGACCTATTAGTATCTTGCCAGTTTTAAGCAAAATCATGGAAGGTGTTGTTTTTAAACAGATTCAACATTACCTCTCAGAAAAGAGTATTGATTCTCAATTCCAACATGCATATAAGGAGGGTTATTCTACATGTACAGCTTTAACACAATTAACAGATGACTGGCTACAACAAATTGACAGGAAGCGAATGGTGGGTACTGTACTACTGGATTTCAGTGCAGCTTTTGACCTCATAGATCACGAGTTGCTGCTCATAAAACTAACTGCATATGGATTCAGAACTGCAGCTGTTAACTGGATAAAAAGCTATCTATGTAACAGACAGCAATGTGTTGTGTTTAATGGTACCCTGTCCAACTTTAAATCCCTACAGTGCGGAATTCCACAGGGAAGCTGCCTGGGGCCCCTCTTCTACGCCATTTTTACAAATGATTTGCCATGGGTATTAGAAAATACATGTATGGTTATGTACGCCGATGATACTACAATGTATGCATCATCAGACAAGACAGAAGAGCTTAATGAAGTCCTTCAGAGAGATTTGAACTTAGTGTCCACTTGGGTGTCTGAAAACAAGCTGAAGTTAAACATCTCAAAAACCAAGAGCCTAATATTGGGATCCAAGCATACTATAAGAAAAGACGTGAAGCTAAGTATATCTTTAGACGGAACAGCTATTGAGCAAGTTAGAGAGGCAAAGCTGTTGGGTGTCACACTTGATGGAACACTCTCATGGTCAACTCACACCAACAATGTTGTTGCCAAAATGAGCAGAGGTATTTCAATTATCAGAAGGTGTAGGTATTTTCTAGCCGATCTGATATTGAAGCAAGTGATACAGTCATTAGTTCTTTCTCACCTTGACTACTGTCCAGCTGTCTGGTCTAATGCCTCAAGACAAGAGCTCAATAAGATCCAGCTCACTCAGAACAGAGCGGCCCGTCTGGCCCTGAACTGCTCAATGAGAAACAGTGTGGAGGGGATGCATACCAAGCTGTTGTGGTTGAAGGTGGAAGACAGACTGGATTGCAGCCTGATCTTGTTCATGAGGAATATATATATCTCAAGAGAACCTATCTGTTTGTATTCACAGCTAACATGTACACATGATCGACATAAGTATAATACTAGGCATGCCTGTAGGGAAACGTTCACACTGCTACTACCAAAAACCAATGCAGCAAAGAAAACTGTGTTATATAGAGCCATGTCATATTGGAATAAACTGCCAGTACATCTTACTCAGATAACCAGTAAGATAAGTTTTAAAAATAATTTGAAAAGAGCATTGAGAGAAAAAGAAATTAGTTTACATTAAAGAAAAACACAGATACTGTAGTTTACACTGTAAATATATGACTGTCTGAGAGCTTAATCCCTTTTATTGTATTTTCTGTGATCTGATACTCTGTTTGTGTACTGTAATGCTATTTGGAAATATTTTAATATTTTTATATGTAGGAATATTGGAATATATTTTAAATGTATGCTACTATAATGTTATGTATGTATGTATGTACTGTTTTTGTTGTGTGTGGACCCCAGGAAGACTAGTTGTTGCTGCGGTGATGACTAATGGGGATCCGTAATAAAGATAAAGATAGCGAGTGATCGGACCGAATTTGGATGAGCACCAGTTTCCATTTCCGGTTTCCGGTTTGGGCGATCCGCCGATCGGCCACCAGATGGCGCTCTTGAACCGTTGGAGAGTTGAGAGGGGATCAACAGTAGATCTCAAGTCTCCGCGGGAGAAATATGATTGCGATCACAGATTTTTTAAATATTGATCTCAATGACGTGTTATGGCGTCATTGGCAGAATTAGCATGGCGGGGAATGACGAGTTTAGGCGTCCTTGGCAGAGAAAGTGTTAACAAGGTATTTGAATCATTCTACTCCTCTCTCTACACATCTGAACCCCCTCCCGACAGAATATCTATGGATACTTTCTTAAATGGCTTCAAATTCCAGACTATAGACCCGGAGCTGGCTAAGGATTTAGACAGACCATTGGACATTAACGAGATCAAAGAGGCTATCAATTCCATGCAGAGTAGCAAGACACCGGGTCCAGATGGCTATGGCGCAGCTTTTTATAAGAAGTTTTGTGACAAGCTCGCTCCACTCTTTTTTTTAAATACATTTTTATTTAATTTTCTTTATTTTCTTTTACATGAAACATAAAACATGACAACACACAATATAATAATAATAATGAACAGGACTTCACAGGACAATAATAATAATAACAATAACAATAATGACAATAGAAATAACAAAAATAATAAATACAGAACATAAAAATAAAAAGAAATTATATTATCACAGAAACCACAAAATACATTTCCTCCCCCACCTACATATGTTTGAAAGTTTAGTTGTTAAGGATTTTCAAAAACAAGTTACAAGTGGGCAATCCCAAAACATGTGCATAAGTGCCAGTGGCCTTCAGAGCGCACAATGTGCACAGTCGGTCACCAGTCCAGTGGCGGCCGGCCGATAGTGGGAGCTAGAGCGCCGCCCTCCCTGTTAAAAGAAGAAGACATATTTTTTTTTTTTTTTTTTTAGAGCCCTATAAATAAAATAAACATGTTTAAATGAATAATATTTACTCATTTTAAGTATGTTTGTGTTTCCAATGCACAATATAACGTTAACACTTTGATCGCCATGGTTCAAATTCATAATTTACCATCCCTAGCCAGCTCTATTTGTCTATGGAGAAGTTCCCCTTCTTTGCAGGGCTATAACTTTTTAAATTATATTGCTAAATTGCCATTATTATGGCCCATTCAATGTCCTATATGTATTGTTCAGGGTGTAGCAACGATATACTTTTTCATTCACATATTCATACTAAAATATGGTCTAAAGTATAAGTATGTTTTTATCGTTTTCTGCAGCTTTCTCCAGAACTTGATTTATAGCTCCAAATGCATTATATTGATGATGAAATACAGTTTGATAGCAATCGGCGCGAGATAAAAAAAATTTCAACTGGACGTGGTTCTAGAAGTTACTACGTATCATCTGATATTGACCGGATGGGCGAGGGGGCGTTTATAATTCCGTGGGCAACGTTATACCATTCGTCTAGTGTGGGTCATATGGTCATCAGAGCAGTTTATATGGAATACGTTAGAAAATAACGCTGGATCTTACCGTATGTTCCTCGCGCCGTTGGACGATCATCGTGGAGTAGACAGTTTTCGATTATGGGATGTTGATCCTGATGAACCATTTTTTCAGGTTGTATAATACTATATACGTCCAAATAACGTTGTTTATTGAGTTAGGGCGAGCGATTGATCATCCAGTGTGTTGAGATGGGGTCCGGCTACCGATCGCGAGTGCCCGGACGGATTATGGATGAGCACTTCCTGTTTGGCGCGCCCGTCCCTCTTGGCCGATCTGCCGATCGGCCACCGGATGGCGCTCTTGAACCGTTAGACAGTTGAGTGGAGCTCACCAGTGCATCTCCGGAGGAGAAATATGATTTCGATCACAGATTTTAGAATTATTGATATCAAAGACGAGTTACGGCGTCATCGGCAGAATGAGCATGGCTAGGAATGACGTCTAAACACGTCATCGGCGATTAAAGTGTTAATATATCAAATATAAATAATTGTTTTCATTAACAGGAAGTGACTGTCTGATAGAGAATACTTTCCGTAGCCGCATTTCTCTCGGGCTAGCCGTAGCCGCATTTCTCTCGGGCTAGACGCAATAGCGCTTACACTGGGCGTGCACTGGTTTCATCGCTGTATCCGTCGCGGAGAATCAGTGCGTAACGGGCTGTGCGTTGAAATATGATGTATTATGATGGAAGCCGGGCGCGTTTTCAAGCGATCTATTATCATCTAAGCAAGCAGCGTCTATACTTTCCGTAGCCGCATTTCTCGGAGACGCTCTCTGATTGGCCGACGCCAGTACTTTCCGTAGCCGCATTTCTCTGAGACTCTGATTGGCCGACGCCAGGAAGGATCCCCCTCGCCAGCCGCGCCCCCCTCCCACTCGGAATGGTAAACCTCTACAGAGACCCACAAGGCATGGTGAGCCCTGCACCGCTCCCCCCCCCCCTCCCTCTGTGCTTGTCATTGGGACTTCAATGGTGCGTCATGTGGCTGTCCCGAGGGCCAGAACCTACTGCCTCCCAGGAGCCAGGGTCTCGGACATCAAGGCAGCACTCCCTTCACTCATTAAGGACCATCCTCAGGCATCATCCATCATCATCCACTCCGGGTCTAATGACATTAGGTATCAACAGTCTGAGTTATTGAGGGAGGATGTGGTAAAATCCCAACATAGATCATCAAAGATCTAATCAAACTGTTGTGTAAAAGTCTTAAAGAAACAGTCAAAATGGAACAACAATCAAACTAAGGGGTTATATTTAGAGATAACAGCTGCAATAGTAAAGTCAACCGAATATATGCTTCTGGTGGCTTCTGGTGATTAGATTACTCGGCCCTTTTGGTGAATTTGCATACAAAGTGTGGGCAACAGCCTGTATCCTGTGATCTGTGGGAACTGTTTACAATGTGGGGGTGGGTAAACAGCTAAACGCAATCAGCCACCTGGGCTCAGGGGTGGGGGGCAGGAAGCTTTGGTCACACAGACACACACACACACACACCCACACACATAGTCACACACACACACACACACACACACACACACACATTCACATACACAGACACACATAGACTCACACACACACACACAGACACACATAGACACACATACACACATTCACACAATCAGAGGACACATGCACACACATAGACCCACATACACACATTCACACAATCAGAGGACACACACACACACACACAAAATATAATTAAAAGTGTTTTACATTGTGGTAATAATTATGAAGTCATACTAAAACTGTATTATTGTAATTTGTACAAGTAATGTGTTTAAGTATGATTATCTGTGTTTATGTAATCAATATATCTTGAGGTTCATCAAAGTATTCAAGTAATGTGTTTAAGTAAAACTATTAAGCCAAACCCCTAATTTCAAATGTAAGCTTAGCAGGCCTGGGATTGGAGGAAAGAATTTGGTGATGTCATTCTGATGACATCACAGGATCCTGCAGGTTTTTGGCTATAAGATCGGGGTGTGATGGGGGGAAGAAGGACTCTGAACAACCCAACCGACACGACAAGACCTCCTTCACCATCTGATCCACAAGGCAGCAGGCGGCCAAACAAAGGAACTTTTTGGAGGGAAAAACCAACTCTTTGTTATCAAGCAGAGAACAAAGACTTTCAATCATTTTATCAACTAGCTTTCTTCTTTAGTCTGGTTTTGATTAATTACGGCATAGTGTTTTTGATCACAACTATAGCATTCTTATTGTAATTTGTATACACTCTTAAACTTTGATTAAACAGCTGATATACTACCTTTTCCTCCTAATTCCTTCTGCCTGCACCGCTCAGTTTGAACAGAAGTAATTCCCAGAGCTTAAGAGATATAGACACAACGCAGAGGGAACAGAGTACTAAAGCAACCCGGTTCTGAGCAGAGCAGAACAGGACAGCTTGGGAATCCACTTCATTTTGGTGCCGGACCCTAGAATTAGAAGCGCTCGTTTTGAACCACAACAAAAGATTTTTTTTTCTCTTTCTTCACGCCGGTCAACGAGGAAAACAACTGATCGATCGATTGTCTTCAAGTGACTGGAGAAGTTACTAAGAGGTGAGTGTGATGATGTATTTGAGTGCTCTATTCGAACCATGGAGGGGGTTGCTAAGAATTTAACCTCATGTAAGCATGAAGTAGAAAAGGAGGTCGACACCGCCGGACTGGTTCGCGAGATAGGTTATGGGCGTCGTATCGCGACAGGCTAAGGTTCTCCAGGCCAGGGGACCACAGTAGCCCTGTGTGCGGGCGATAGGTGCGCTGCCCAAGAGATTACCGGATCCCTAGTAGGTGATGCTTGGGTCAGGAGGCGCGGTTATTAAGGAATGATTTGTATGTTCTGGCTGGTAAGCGCAGCTCTGTAAATGGGGTGCGTTGTATGTTCTAAAGTAGAGCTTAAGCACGGAGAATATGGGAAGAGAAAACGGAGCGCTGTTACCATTCAGAACATACAATTTGAGCGGGTGAGTATAGTGGAACCTTCGGAACCAGGGGGTGGCGAGTCGGAGTTACAGGTCTATACGTGGCTATTTGATAAAAGCGGGGTCTGGTTCGTGCTCAGGGTTAAACCATGGTACGTGTGCGGCAGACCAAAGGGTCTAGTTTAACCTTGTGCACACCGGGCGTGTTAATTAGACTGCGTTAGGCTGTAACAAAAAATAGTACTTAATGAAAAGTCGATTAAAAAGCTATAGGAAACGATATGGTAAGCTTAAACATGCAGTATGGAAGTGTGTGCGATTTCGTTTAGTCTGGTGTTTACTAGTCGCGCTGCTGTGCGGCGTTCGAGGGACGGTAATGTGCGTAAATGCTGATTTTGTATTTTTTATTTGTGTTAGGAAGCGTGTATGAATGTATGGTTGGCGGATGGCTATGGTTAGGAGTGATTGGGGGTACGTGTGAGAGTATAGTTGTATTATTATGTAATTTAAGTCACCGGTTGGCCGTGGGGAAATGTAATGGTAACGCCGGTTTTCCGGGGCCCGTGGAACGCAGCAGCAGTTAGCTGTTGTATTAGCCTCTGAGGCGCCGGAGGATACGGCAGGACAAATAGGCATAGGGTCAAATGTATAAGGTCGATCGATAGTGTCTTGCGATTACGGGGATGTGTAAGGCACTTAAAAGTTTTCATATTCGTGGCGGATAAAATGGCTATATAATGTTTTAGGGAAATGGGATTATATGTTGCGGGGACCCGACCCGGAAGTCGTTCTAAGCTCGCCGGTGATGACGACAGAGGGGTCAAACTAGTGTTTTGCTGTTATGTTTTTATATTTCTATTTAGATCACTACACTGGCGTTTTGAGGGAAATAGGATTCTGTTGTGGGGAATGTGGTGTTATATTAACGTTGCGAGGAGACGGCCCGCGCGGCGGGACGGGTCGATGGGTCGTTGGGAAGCGTTTTTATGGGATCATGGGTGAAGCTAAGCTAATGCTACCTAGCCGCGCTAACGGCTAAGATGGTCGCCGGTTGTGACGTCGTAAGGGTGCGCGGTCTGACGGTCCGCGACGTGGCTAACGAAGCTAAGCTAACTGTGCTGACGTCATGGCATGACGGGGCTCTCGGGATGTCTCGCGAGGGGGCGTCCATCTTAGCAGGGGCGCCGGCGTCCATCTTGGGAGGGCACCAAGCGTCCATTGTTAAGGGGAGGGTGGAGTTTATTTAGGAATACGATAGGGGGCGGAAGAGGACAGGATGGATATTTTTGGATTCTGCTCATAGAACGTTTTCATTAGGGGGTTAGTGTGCTGGTAAAGTGAGGTTGGATTGTTGTGTTTTAATCTGGTGGTGGATTGTGGGGCCTTGGCCCCCCCTCCCCCTCGTACACTCTCTCTCACCCTCCCCCCCCCCTCCCTCTCTCTCTTTCTTCCCCCCCCCCCCCCCCTCTCCTTCTTTCCTTCTCTTCCCCCTCTCTCACTCGCTTTCCTTCTCTCGCCCTTCCCCCTATCCCTCTCTCTCTTTCCTTCTCTCGCCCTCCCTCCTCTCCCTCTCTTTCTTTCCTTCTCTCTCTCCTCCCTCCCTCCTCCCTCCCTCTCCCTTTCGCCTCTCTCCCTCTCACCTCCCCCCCCTCTCTCCCTCTTCCTTTCACCTCCCCCCTCTCTCCCTCTCACCTCCCCTCCCTCTCTCTCTCTTTCTCTTTCTCTTTCACCCCCCCTCTCTTTCTTTCCCTCTCACCTCTCCTCCCTCCCTCCTCTCTCCCTCTCCCTCTCACCTCCCCTCCCTCTCTCTCTCTTTCTCTTTCACCCCCCCTCTCTTTCTTTCCTTCTCTCACCCTCCTCCCTCCCTCTCCCTTTCACCTCCCCCCTCTCTCCCTCTCCCTCTCACCTCCCCCCCTCTTTCCCTCTCCCTCCCTCTCTCTCTCTCTCTCTCTTACCCCCCCCCCCCTCTCACTCACTCCCCTCATTCCCACACCGCCTCTCTTCCATATATTCCCCCCCCCCCCTCGGCCCCCCCGAAACGCTTTCTCTTTCTCTCCTAGTTTGGGCCTGTATATAAAGGTTTTTTTATGGGTTTCAAACGCGGTGTAGTGCTAGGTATATTGTTTATTGCTGTTTACTGTAGGGTTCAAAGGCGGTATGTTGAGTTTGGGACTTATTATGCGTATGTTGTTGTTCCATATTCAGTTTTATTGTTGTTTTTAGGGAATTTCTAGTGCTGGCAGTGGTATTGGCTGGCGTTGGCGCTACGCTTTGTTCGACAAGGCGCTCGTACTTCTTTCCTTGCATTTGGACAAGCTCCGGCTGGTAAGGCGGGGGCTCCGTGTCAGTTCATGTTGGTGGGCCGTAAGTCGGAGCATAATTACTCTGCTCGGCTGCCCCTGCGATGGGGGTGTGGGTAGACAGTTCGTCGTGGCTCACTGTCTGCCTCCACGCTTTGACGGGGATGCGCTGTGTGCGACTCGTCGGGGCTCGCTGTCTGCCACCGCGCATTAACGGGGGTGCGCTATACGTGCACTCGTCAAAGGCTCGCTGCCACACTACGCGCGTCGAATTATATTGTGTGTGGGTATTTGGGTGACTGGTTACGGTGGTTGAGTGGTATCAGGGGTGCTGTATGTGTGTGGCAGTGGTTGTGAGTGGAATGATCTTTGAATATCCTTGAGTAGGGGGCCCGGGGTTTCGCGTCCCAGGTTCGAAACTGGGGGTGATGCCGTGGGCCACAGGACGAGTTGACCAGTGGGATGTCATTGGTCGGCAGGATTTTCGATGTGGGGATGGTGTCGGCGGCCTGTGGTTATGAACGGGTTGTGTGACACTGTTCTAAATGCACGGGGACTTCAGTGACATAAGGCACTGGAAATTGATTTCTGTTCCCGTGAGAAGCGCGTTATTTAACACCTAAAGGGTTAGGTGTTACGGGGGAGATATAGTAACTGTGTGAGAAATTATGAATGGAAAATATGTATGTTACTGAGATGTATAATGTAATATGAGCGAAATACATACTAGGCTTTCACGGACAGAAATAAATATAGTTACACATACACATAGTCATTTGCAAAGAACAATTAGAGTAAAAGTGAGATTATGCACCTAAATTACCATGTCCAATACAGATGTTTAGAAATGATAGGCTGTAAATAACGAATTTCTGATTGACCAACAGAAGGAAACGGCTGATGCAAAATAAGTTCCCCGGAGTTGTAATAAGGAGGATCAGGACAACAGGATTGAGAGTCTGGTTTTCCAATAGAGACAACTGGAAAAAGATTAAGGCTGTCATTGATAAATCAAAAACGAAAATTGCACAAATGCTCTCAAGTGATCTTAGTATAGGAGATGCCCGACATTCCATGCTTAAAGACAAATGATGGATTGTGAATGGGAAATGTCACTGATAATTAAGTGTATTTTTTGCTTCTCTCTTCACAGCTGCTCCAGGACGGATGGCCAGCGCTGACAATTCCGAACCCCAACAGGGAAATCAAAGAGACTGTTGACAGTCAGGGGGTATAGTATCACAAGAGCGAGTTATCAATTCCTGTTTACACCAATATAGAAGTGTGAGTGAAATTAACTCAAGTTTGGTAAAAATAGTTTGAATACAGAGAAACTTGCTTTCCAAACGGTGACGTTACGAGTGTTTGAAGAAAGGTGAGAATGGAAAATACACAGATAGGAGCAACCGGAGGGTTAGATGCACTGACCATAGAAAGGGTAGACAATCTGTCTATTTCAACGACTGGAGATGTCACAATAAAAGTGACGAAAAGATGGCCAAAGATATTCAGGCCATTACAGAACCTTGTAGTTAAAGGAGGCCGGTATAGAATGCGTACCCAAATCAAGATAATGCCGATAACCTCTGCAGACATTACGTTGACCGAATTGGACGTTAACTTGATTGACTGGAATGTGATCGACTCCCCTCTAGTGTCCAGTGTGACGGAGGGACTGGAAATAATGTCTTTTACTCCGCCACAGGGAGTCGTTGCAGCAAGCGACCCAGAGACAACTGTATTACCCGAGTCGATCCACGCTGAGGTGTCCGTTGCAGATGACTGCCAGTTAAAGACGTGCCTCCCTCTCGAACAACAGCTAGCCGAGGCTAGACAGGTAGTGGACTATCTCCAAGGCCTAATCCAGTCCACACAGCCCGGAGGGGAGACAGGTTCCAATGGGGAACCAGATGGCCAGAGACGGGCCCAGTTGGGGCCACAAGGGGGTCCTGTGCCGGAACAACAACAAACCCCAATAGGACCACCCACGAGGTGGCAACCACCAGGAAGAGGTGGAGGCAGAGGCAGGAATCCGAATGGCTACCGTGTGCGGCGGGTGCAGTGTTGGACGTGTGGGACTCTCGGACACATTTCTCGGGACTGTGCAGAGCGGGACCATCTATCCACAACAGGGTGTGTTTGTACAGAAACAGGTGGCGGGCCCCTCCCAACAACGGGCCCCTCTCAAGGAACTGTGACTGGACCAAATAGGTACGTGGCTTTCTCCTCCGAACAGGCTCCAGGGAACCATGGCGATGATGGCATACCACCAGGACATGTTCGGGGCCCGATGACCCCAGGGTCATCCGGTCACAGGCGGCTGACCCACCGGGTCCCACAACCCGGGGGAGACTGCCAGTGTTGTTGGATCTGTGGAGTGAAAGGTCATTTTCAAAGGTCATGTCTGCAGAGGCCACCGGCAGAATAAAAATATATGCAACTGACTAGGGTAGAGGTGGGATATATTGAATGATAAAATATGCTCCTAATTAGATTAGAATAAAAATAGAATAAAAAATAAATAGAGGTGTTAGGTGATTAGATTATGAATGAAAGTTACTAAAAACGGATGTATGAGTGACTGACAAATGCATGAACTAATCAGACTAACAAGAGGATCAAATTATGTTAAACAGTTACTCAATATTAGACAGTGTGATGATGTGACACTGCGGCAGCTAGTGATCAGTAAATTATCCATGCTTGGTCAACATTCAGATTGATCAAAGGGTGGACTGCATGATTAAGAAATTAAAAAGACTCATAGTTGTTTCTAGTATTTTATAGTATTGATAGAAGCGTATTAACAGTTATGAGCAATAGATATAGGTGTTTATTTACTTTTATTTTTACTTCTCTTTTCTAGTGTGTTACGAGCAATTCCTGACTTAGGCCGGGAGCGTTCATTTTGTTTATTCATTTGATTTCCCTTTTTGTTTCTTAGTTAATACGGGGGTGCATAAGCCTCTAGATGATAAAATGAGCTCAGAAGAAAAAAGCAAAAGCTCACAAGTTTGGTTTATTTTTTCATTTATTGGTTTGGCAGCGTTTTCTTTGTGTGTTTTGTTTTCTGTTTTCTTTCTTTCTGTATATTTTTTCTTAGGGTACCTGGCAAGCTGGGAGTGATCTCGACACATCAGGACGGGGTAGTATATGTCTGTAAAATGGACTGGGAACAAAGTGAAGGAACATGAGCTAGTTATGGATTTTTGTTCTCCGCCCATTGAATACCCGGTTTTAGGGGCTGGGGGTGTGTCGTGATTGGTGAAAGTGTTGGGAAGCATGATTCTCTGTACATTAATGAAGCTCAATAGGTTTGGTCGCTATTGGCCAAATTAGTCTTGTGTAGGGTGTGAACATGTGCAATTGATAATTGGCTTGTGGTGTGGAAGAGGTGTGTTTAAGGCGGACTGTGATTTGTTGCCATACACACAGGTTACTGGGAGAGTGGATGTGTCAGTGCTGACCGTCCGGTCCGGGTGCGGCTGTTCAAAGGACGAAGGTAACGATGTTTGAATGTGTATTCCACATCGAGAGATGGAGGAGTATACTGTTTTGACAGCATAATATAATGAGAGCCATGTGAATTCTTCAGAATTTTGAAATTTTATGATCTAGAAGCCATGAAATATATAGATAAATGATTTGGAAAAGAAAGTTGTCAAAGCTCAGACCAGTAAAGAGAGTCTGAGGGAGGAAAATTATGGATTCTCAATCAATTGTTGTGGTAGAAGTGACCTGCACTGTCCCCCGAAGCGATATATATTCACTGCAGGATACGGATGGGAGATTGGGGAGACAACAGTCATCAGAGTGTGGTACAAGGAAGACAAGGACTCCATCGGTACTGTTGATCCAGGACACTGGCTAGTGTCTACCCAGCGGTTCCATGGGGAACCACAACACTGCGGAGAACCAGGAGACGCCTACCTCTCGGGCCGGGAGAGTCTCGGCCAACGCAGTGACCGAGTCTTGAGGCTTCAGAGGGAAACGACAGGCAACCAACGAGGAGACAGGCGGCTAGGCCTCAGCAACAACTCCGGCTGTCAACAGAAGCAAGGCCTCAACTATTGACCAGGGGGTCAACAAGCGAAGGGGTGGAGCTGCTATCGCCCCTATCAACGACCAGGCGGAGGGGAGGAGAAACAAACCTCTTCCACTAATCCGAGGGTCAACGGGGGTTGAGCAGCCAGCGATGACCTCCTCACAGCCGTGACAGCGACACCCGAGGAAAGAGCTCCGGGTTCAACTGAACCAGCAATACAGCAGGGGGTCCTACCCCCTAATAGAGGTCAACACGAGTCAAGATGTGCTCGACAGAAGATGGAGTGTGATGAGAAAGGCAATTTGCTTTCTAAATTCCACCTCCCAGAATGGGGAGTTGCACCCAGCAGTCGTGATACTGCACCAGCTCTGAGCAATAAAGAGGAGGCCGGGTCAAACCTAGAAAACATAGACCCCCCTCCTCAATGCTCCAAGTCAGAATTTGACAACTCACAGTTGAGACCAATGGAAATTGATCTTGGTACGAGAACAAGTTGTTAAAGACACGATCACAAAAACTGAAATGGCTAATTTGAATTTTAGGATCTGAGTATGGCAAACCATATATATTTTATCCTAATATGATTTAAAATGTCTTAAGTGTTATCTAGATAGTAGTGTGTAGAGATTGATATCTATGTTTGACATATTAAGGATAGGTAAACTATCCAAGTGGGGAACTGTGGTAAAATCCCAACATAGATCATCAAAGATCTAATCAAACTGTTGTGTAAAAGTCTTAAAGAAACAGTCAAAATGGAACAACAATCAAACTAAGGGGTTATATTTAGAGATAACAGCTGCAATAGTAAAGTCAACCGAATATATGCTTCTGGTGGCTTCTGGTGATTAGATTACTCGGCCCTTTTGGTGAATTTGCATACAAAGTGTGGGCAACAGCCTGTATCCTGTGATCTGTGGGAACTGTTTACAATGTGGGGGTGGGTAAACAGCTAAACGCAATCAGCCACCTGGGCTCAGGGGTGGGGGGCAGGAAGCTTTAGTCACACAGACACACACACACACACACACCCACACACATAGTCACACACACACACACACACACACACACACACACACACACACACATTCACATACACACACACACACACAGACACACATAGACTCACACACACACACACAGACACACATAGACACACATACACACATTCACACAATCAGAGGACACATGCACACACATAGACCCACATACACACATTCACACAATCAGAGGACACACACACACACACACAAAATATAATTAAAAGTGTTTTACATTGTGGTAATAATTATGAAGTCATACTAAAACTGTATTATTGTAATTTGTACAAGTAATGTGTTTAAGTATGATTATCTGTGTTTATGTAATCAATATATCTTGAGGTTCATCAAAGTATTCAAGTAATGTGTTTAAGTAAAACTATTAAGCCAAACCCCTAATTTCAAATGTAAGCTTAGCAGGCCTGGGATTGGAGGAAAGAATTTGGTGATGTCATTCTGATGACATCACAGGATCCTGCAGGTTTTTGGCTATAAGATCGGGGTGTGATGGGGGAAGAAGGACTCTGAACAACCCAACCGACAGGACAAGACATCTCTACCATCCCATCCACAAGGAAGCAGGAGCAGAACACAAAGGAACTTTTTGGAGGGAAAAACCAACTCTTTGTTATCAAGCAGAGAACAAAGACTTTCAACCATTTTATCAACTAGCATTCTCTTTACTGTAATATTAGTCTGGTATAAGGGATCAGTGGCATAGTACTTGAGTACCCTTATATCATTGCAGAATCCATTTCTTTACTTGTAATTTGTATACATTCTTAACTTTGATTAAACAGCTGTTATACTACCTTTCCTCCTAATTCCTTCTGCCTGCACCGCTGAAAGAAGAGAAGTGATTCCCAGAGCTTAAGAGATATAGACACAACGCAGAGGGAACAAAGCAACCCGGTTCTGAGCAGAGCAGAACCGAAATAGCTTGGGAAATCCACTTCAAGGACTTTAGGGCCCTGATCTCCACAGTCCAGTCATCTAATAAATCCTGCATTATCTCTGGTCCCTTTCCCTCCCCTAGGTATGGGGATGGCAAGTACAGCAGGATCCGTGAACTTCATATCTGGCTGAAGGGTTACTGTTGCCTAATGATGATTCCCTATATAGATAATTTCTATGTTTTCTGGAGACGTCCGGAGCTCTTTGCTAGGGATGGCCTTCATCCCAACTGGAATGGAGCCCGGCTGCTCTCCATGGGTATGGACATGGCTCTAAGATCCGCAGTGAGTGGGAGTAGGGAACTGGTCCGAAAACATAGAACAGTGGATGTGGCCTGAAATGGGGTGAGTCCGATCCATCTCATAGTTCCTTGTGTCCATGTTTTTAAAGCCACTCCCAGGGATCAGGCGGATCAAAGCCCTATTGATGGACCTACTCCTAAAAATATCTCTGTTGTATGTGATGGTTTGTTGCGTGGTAGGCGCAGTTATGTAGAAGAGAGGGGTGTGGTCAGGAGTAACCTGGTGGATCTTAAAAATGAGAGATATGTACACCCCTTGTCTCAGGTTTCTGTTCCCATAACCTCTGTACCTAATGATACAGTCTCTGCCACAGTTAGTCTGAACAGCCCATCTGCCTTCAAGGATAGGAAAGGGCTTGGCCTAATCCATTTAAACATACGAAGCCTCCTTCAACAACATAAGTTAGACCATCTGAACATTTTAGTATCTCAGGCTGATCCTGATGTTCTGGTTTTATCGGAAACCTGGTTACAAAAATCTGACAATGACTCATCTGCAGCTTTACAGCACTATAATTTATATAGAAGCGACAGAGCTGGCAGAGGGGGTGGTGTTGCAATGTATGTACAATCCTGTTTGTCTGTTTCAGTATTGAATACCATCACAGTTCCAAAGTGTTTCGAATTACTTGTGCTGAAGGTTGATTTGGGGCCTTGTAACTCTTTAGTTTTGATTGGTGTCTATAGGCCTCCCAAAGCTGAGGCTAGTGCTACTGATAAAATTATGGATATACTGTCATTATATTCTAATTCAGAGATGCTAGTGCTGGGTGATTTTAACTTGGACTGGCAAAATGCTGCTTCTAGTTACCTGAAGGAGGTGAGTGGTAACCTCTGCCTTACTCAGTTGATTACTGAGAGCACTAGACCAAACCCTAAAGATCATGCTAAATCCACTCTCATTGACTTGATATTTTCTAACAGATGTGACAGGATCTCTGCTAGTGGTGTTTTTGATTTAGGCATTAGTGATCATTGTCCTACGGTCTGTGTTAGATCCACAAAGCTGCTGAAATCAAGACTGCGTATTGTTCAAAGGAGAAATCTTAAAATCTTTAACCCCCAAACCTTTTTGGAGGACATTGCTACTAATAATAGTCTATGTTTAGCAGGGTCTGATAATGTGCAAACTGCACTGGATTATTTTATAAAGACATGTAATTGCTTTGTAGATAAACATGCTCCTTATAAAAGGACTAGGATTAAGGATAGGGTGGCACCGTGGTTCTCAAGTGAGCTGTCAGCATTATTTTCTGAGCGGAACTCTGTGTGGTCACATGCTAGACGCACTGGGGATACACAAGACTGGCTTTCCTTCAGACAACTTAGAAATAGAACTACTGCAGCTGTGAGGAAGTGTCACGATGGGGTTAGGTAGAATGCAATAATACAGAAAGGGAAGGAATGGAGGAGGCAGAGGCGAGGAGTGAAGCTTGGAGAATGATGTTTACTGTAGAATCCAGTGCAATACAAGGACAATACAGAAACTAAATAACAAACTTCACAATACAAAACAACAAACACTAAGACTTACTAGAAGGAGAACGGTGTGACACGACGTGGAGGAACAGGGGGTAACTGGAGGAATGTCGCCACAACGAAAGGGAGACAGACAGACACCTAAATACCCCGACTAATTACCAATTAAGAACACCTGGCCAACACAGAATCACAAACAACACCTAGACAATAAGCAAAGCACAACTAAACACAACTAAACACAAAAGCAACTCCTAACAACCCAAAACCGTGTATGACATCACACCAGGGAAGGGAAAGACAATGACAGTACACACCATGACATCACATTAATCAAACTATTAATTATAGTTAACACAGTAGTCAGGATGTCCAGTGTACTGGAGCGCACCGATTGTTTGTCACCACTAGAGGGTGGTAGGGCGCCAATGTCAGGCCGAGGGCCAATGTCAGATCGAGGGCATTGCCCAAAGTTAGGTGGAGGGTACTGCCCAGTGTTACCATCCTGCCCAGTCCAGCCAGGACCGGGCCTAGGATCCTGACAGTACCCCCCCCTCAACGGGTGGCTTCCAGACACCCGAAAACAACGTCCATAAGCAGGTGAGGGAGGAAGCCGGAACCCCGGAGAGGACCCAGGGAGAGGACCCGAAGACGAGGGACCAGGAGGCCGAGCGAAAACCCCAGGAGGGGCATAGCAGCCAGGGGGGTAGAAAACGGGCGCAGATGCCCGGAGAGGGGGGGTGGGGACGGGAGCAGAGGCCCGGGGAGGAGGACTGGACCTGGGAACAGAGGTCCGACGAGGGGGGGTGGGGATGGGCACCGAGACCCGGGGAGGGGGGCAGAACCTGAGAACCGAGGCCCGGCGAGGGGGAGTGGGGACGGGCACCGAGGCCCGACGAGGGGGGGTGGGTACAGGTGTAGAAGCCCGGGAAGGGGAGCTGGACCCTGGAGCAGGATCCCGGGCGAGAGACCCTCCAGCCGCCGGACTCGGGGCCGGTTCAGGAGAGCCGGACCGGAGGTGCGGCGGCGACGACCCCTGGAGCAGGATCCCACGCAGACCACGGCGAAGACCACGGCGAAGACCCCGGCGAGGACCCCGGCGAGGACCAGGACGCTGATCACGGCGCAGAGCTGGACCAGACGGGGAGCCAGGATCCGTCGAAGAGCCGGGAGCCGGCACGGCAGCCAGACCAGGTGTAGGGGCCGGGCATGGCGTGGAGACCGGATCGGTCTCGGCGGCGAGGCGTGGTGTAGGATCCAGAGATGAGGAGCCAGGATCCGTCGAGGAGACGGGAGCCGGCACGGCAGCCGGACCAGGTGGAGAGGCCGGGCAGGGCGTGGAGACCGGATCGGTCTCGGCGGCGAGGCGTGGTGTAGGATCCGGGGATGAGGAGCCAGGACCCAGAGCAGAGGCTGGACTGGGCGTGGAAGCTGGACCAGCTGTGGAGGCCTTACTAGCCATACTAGCCTCGGGGGCTAGGCTAACTGTGGGCCCTGGACTCACTGTGGGAACTGTGCTAGCTGAGAATGCCTGGCTAGCTGCTGAGGCTAAGCTAACAGTCGGGGAGAGCCTAGCAGCTCCTGTCCTAATAGCCCTCCTAGACCTGCTAGCTGCAGAGACCTGACTAGCTTGGGACATCTGGTCCATCTCAGCTACCAGGCTCACCCTGAACCTGGAGCCTAGGTTGGCAGTGGGCGTCTGGTTAGCTACTGTAGCGGGGCTAACAGGCGGAGCTAGGTTAGCTGGGAGTGGCTGGTTAGCTATTGACACGAAGCTAACGGGCGGAGCTAGGTTAGCTGGGAGTGGCTGGTTAGCTATTGACACGAAGCTAACGGGCGGAGCTAGGTTAGCTGGGAGTGGCTGGTTAGCTATTGACACAAAGCTAACCGGCGGAGCTATGTTAGCTGGGGATGCCTGGCTAGCTTGGGACATCTGGTCCGTCTCCGGTACTAGGCTCACCCTGAACCTGGAGCCTAGTCTGGCAGTGGAGACTGTGCTAGCTGGAGACATCTGGTCTGTCTCAGATACTAGGCTCACCCTGAACCTGGAGCCTAGTCTGGCAGTGGAGACTGTGCTAGCTTGAAACGGCCGGTTAGCTATTGAAACGAAGCTAACGGGCGGAGCTAGGTTAGCTGGGAGTGGCTGGTTAGCTCTTGACACTAAGCTAACCGGCGGAGCTATGTTAGCTGTGGACGTCTGGTTAGCTGTATGAGCGGAGCTAACGGGTAGAGCTGTACCAACTGGGGACGTCTGGCCATCTATAGTGGCGGAGCTAACAGGCGGAGCTGTGCTAACTGGAGACGACCGGTTAGCTATTGGCACGAAGCTAACCGGCGGAGCTAGGTTAGCTGGGAGTGGCTGGTTAGCTCTTGACACTAAGCTAACCGGCGGAGCTATGTTAGCTGTGGACGTCTGGTTAGCTGTATGAGCGGAGCTAACGGGTAGAGCTGTACCAACTGGGGACGTCTGGCCATCTATAGTGGCGGAGCTAACAGGCGGAGCTGTGCTAACTGGAGACGACCGGTTAGCTATTGGCACGAAGCTAACCGGCGGAGCTAGGTTAGCTGTGGACGTCCGACCGGCGATGGACATCCGAGCAATCTCAGCGGCTGTGGGAGGATCTAGGCTGACCGTAAGCCTGAGAACAGTCGGCAGACTAGCTACCCCAGCCTTCGGCTTATGCTTCTCCATGAGGACAGCAACATGTTCAGCCATCTCCCACATCGCCGTCTGCAGTGTCGGATTCTCAGTGGCGACCTGGTCGATCTTCCGGAGTAGGAACCCCCATTTGGCCAGTGAGTAACTCTTCATGTCACCGGCCATCAGGGCCAGGACAACGGTGATGGTATCGCTCGCCCTTCCTGCTGCATTCGTTAATGTTGGTGGCGACATTCTGTCACGATGGGGTTAGGTAGAATGCAATAATACAGAAAGGGAAGGAATGGAGGAGGCAGAGGCGAGGAGTGAAGCTTGGAGAATGATGTTTACTGTAGAATCCAGTGCAATACAAGGAAAATACAGAAACTAAATAACAAACTTCACAATACAAAACAACAAACACTAAGACTTACTAGAAGGAGAACGGTGTGACACGACGTGGAGGAACAGGGGGTAACTGGAGGAATGTCGCCACAACGAAAGGGAGACAGACAGACACCTAAATACCCCGACTAATTACCAATTAAGAACACCTGGCCAACACAGAATCACAAACAACACCTAGACAATAAGCAAAGCACAACTAAACACAACTAAACACAAAAGCAACTCCTAACAACCCAAAACCGTGTATGACATCACACCAGGGAAGGGAAAGACAATGACAGTACACACCATGACATCACATTAATCAAACTATTAATTATAGTTAACACAGTAGTCAGGATGTCCAGTGTACTGGAGCGCACCGATTGTTTGTCACCACTAGAGGGTGGTAGGGCGCCAATGTCAGGCCGAGGGCCAATGTCAGATCGAGGGCATTGCCCAAAGTTAGGTGGAGGGTACTGCCCAGTGTTACCATCCTGCCCAGTCCAGCCAGGACCGGGCCTAGGATCCTGACAAGGAAGGCTAAATCTGATTACTTTTTAGACTTAGTCTCGAATTCCTACTCTAACCCAGCTAAATTCTCGGGTGCAGTAAACCTGTCAAAAAATAACCCTGCTACATTGCCATTGTGTATTAATGTGGCTGATTGTAAAATCTCGGATCCTCAGGAAATTTGTCTTGCTTTCAATAAACACTTCATTGAGGCTGGGTCCTTATTTGACAGGTTGTCTACTGGGCTGGCTCCACTGGACATTGACGCTGACCCTAGCCCAATCTTCGATCATGCCTCATGTGTACCTACATTTTCCTTCCAGCCATTTTCATCTAGTGAAACTCTCAATATCTTGCAATCCATAGACCCTAAGTGTTCTACTGGTGTGGACAATTTAGACAATTTTTTTATAAAACTGGCAGCCCCTGTCATTTGTGAGCCATTGTCACATATCTTTAACCTTTCTATTGCATCTGGCATAGTCCCGCAAGTGTGGAAATCTGCCAAGGTGCTCCCCTTGCATAAAGGGGGGGATAGGGATAAGATGGATAACTATCGTCCTATCTCCAAACTATCATGCCTAGCCAAAGCACTGGAGACCTTGGTAAACAACCAATTAAAAACCTTTTTCTCAAGTTGCTCAGTGCTAAGTACTCACCAATCAGGTTTCAGAGCAAATCATAGTACTATTACAGCTGTTACTTTGGTCACTAATGACATTATTTCAGCCCTGGACAATGGGAAGCATTGTGCAGTTCTCTTTGTAGACCTCTCAAAGGCGTTTGATACAGTAGACCATCACTTGCTTTTGAATAGTCTAGCTAGCATTGGCCTGGATAAAGCCGCTTGTGCTTGGTTTCAGGACTATTTATCTTCAAGGTGTCAATCTGTGAATTCAGGTAACTTTCAATCTGATTTCCTGCCATTGTCTAAGGGTGTACCACAGGGTTCGGTATTGGGGCTGGTCCTCTTTACAATCTATATTAATGATATTGTTTCTAGTCTTTCAGCACTAGCAGGTTGTCAGGCTCATCTTTATGCGGATGATACAGTTGTCTACTGCATTGCGGATACTGTTCAGGAAGCTATTGTGAACCTGCAGCTTGCGTTTGACACTCTCCAAAATGCTCTAGCTAAGCTCAAGTTAGTGCTTAATGCTAGTAAAACCAAGTCTATGATGTTTTCTAGAGCCAGGGTTATAGATTATGACATGCTACACCTATAACAACAGCAAATGGTTTGTATATTGAAAGAGTTAGTGAGTATAAATATCTTGGTATATGGCTGGATGATAAACTTTCTTTTAAATTCCATATAGATAACCTAGCTACAAAATTACGGCAAAAGATTGGTTTCTTGTACCGTAACCGCGCTAGTTTTCCTATGTTCTGTAGGAAAATAATTATACAGGCTGTTTTTTTGTCAATATTGGACTATGGTGATGTAAAAGATTTATTACGGGTGACAAATATGATACTCACCATTGTCTTTTGTATGAGAGGGTAGGCTGGCCATCTCTCTCGTTGCGACGTAGTTATCATGGGTATCTTTTTATCTACAAAGCAATTATTGGCAAACTTCCACCTTATATTACATCTTTGTTGGTCTGGAGTGCTGTCACCTACCAAACTCGTTCGAATGATCGGCTTGTGCTCAGGGTGCCTCGAGTTCGGTCTGAGCTTGGAAAATCTGCCTTCTCCTACGATGCTCCATACACATGGAATACCCTGCAAAAGACTCTAAAGCTCGGAACATTCCCGTCATTCATGGAGTTTAAAGGCATTGCACTTGACCTATGTACTGAATCATGTAATTGTTTTTAATCCATCATTGTAGTAATTGTAATTCATTGTAATTATTAACAGTTATGATATTTGTGTCCTTTGTTAACTCGTCATCACTGTAAATGAGGGAAACCTCAGTGCTTTCACGAGTATAAATAAAGGTTTGAAATGAAATGAAACTTTCCGTAGCCGCATTTCTCTGAGACACTCTCTGATTGTCCGACGCCAGTTTCTGGTTAGGCTTATAGTTACTCTTCGAAGCAGGGGTGTAAAGTACTTGAGTAATTGTACTTCGTTACAATACTTAAGTACTGTTTTGGGGGATTTGTACTTTACTTGAGTATTATTAGGTTTGTATACTTTGTACTTTTACTCCATTACATTTCAGAGAAAAAAAACATACTTTTTACTCCTTACATTTAAAATGCAGACCTACAAAGTACAAAGTACAAATCTCACAGGTCCAACCATTTTAATTAGTATATTTGAATTGTTTATCTGGCCGAACTAACGTTAGAGTTATTAATCCTGCGACCGCAGGTAAACAGCCAATCAAATCCCCATCAATGGAAAATGAACCCGCCCATACCCATGCTAATTGGTCCTTGTGCAACACTAGAAATCAGGGATATTTGATTAAACACCTGCTATCAGAAGAATAGACAGTCAGATCTGCATTATGCTGTGGTTAATATTGTGATATTATTCAGGGTATTCCAGTATTGTGTTTTTAATATTGTGATATTATTCAGGGTACTCCAGTATTCTGTGGTTAATATTGTGATATTATTCAGGATACTCCAGTATTCTGTCTTTAATATTGTGATATTATTCAGGGTATTCCAGTATTCTGTCTTTAATATTGTGATATTATTCAGAGTACTCCAGTATTCTACCTTTAATATTGTGATATTATTCAGGATAATCCAGTATGCTGTAATATTGTGATATTATTCAGGATACACCATTCTGTTTTTAATATTGTGATATTATTCATGCTGTGATGTGAATGCTGTCCATGTTAGTTTACCTTCAATGGAGAAGTGCATTAAATAATTTTAATGCAAAAAAAGTGTCCTCTGTTCTTTCATTTCAGCATTGTCTATCGCAAAACACATTCCATTGTGGGCAGAGTGTCTGCTTGGTTTCATTCCAGCCTTGCCTAAACACCAGCTGATGATTTCACTAATTGGCTCACCTCTTCAACTAACTCACCTGGTGCAATGTATAGTTAAAATTAAAACTTGGCCCACAATGGAATGAGTTTGAGACCCCTGGTCTATCCCTTTAAAAAAAATTACTTTTACTTTTGAGTACTTAAGTACATTTAAAAGTTGGTTAAGGTTAGAGTTTGTCTTAGACTGAGCGTGACGGCAAGTTCTTTTGACGGTTAAGCTTAGGAACTCTTTCAAAGTTGGTTAAGGTTAGAGTTTGTCTTAGAGCAGGGCGATAGAACGACAGGTAGTTTGCAGGCTGTTCGACACGGAAATGGGCAAAGACACAGCTCATCATCACAGTACTGTTGTGTTATGCTAACAAGAAGCTACTTGTTAGCACTGGACAGTGGATATACATCAACAGTCTGGGACTGTGGGACAGTGGACATATATACACTTTATCAAGCCCTCCTGGACCACGTTTCAACTAAACAGTGAGTTAATGCGGTCTCTCTCTCTCTCTCTCTCTCTCTCTCTCTCTCTCTCTCTCTCTCTCTCTCTCTCTCTCTCTCTCTCGCTCTCTCTCTCTCTCTCTCTCTCTCTCTTTCTCTCTCTCTCTCTATGAATTAACTCGACTTAACGTTGGTAACGTTATGATGTCAGCTGTCCACTTGGTCAGCTGTGAGCTGTCCGCTTGCCCCCCCTTCACCCCGCGCCCACCCAAATGCAGTGGCGGCCCGTACATTCTTCTCCATGGGGGGCGCTATACCAAACATTTTGCAAACATGTACCACGCATTGGCGAATATTTAATTGAATTTAATTAAAGACTGTGTTGATGTGCATTGTCCATGCATGTCCACACTGCATCCATATATAGCTTGTTGTTAGCCAACAAGTACTGTGTGAGTGAAGAGCTGTGTCTTTGTCCATTTCCTACCTGGCGTTCCTATCGCCATGCTCTAAGACAAACTCTAACCTTAACCAACTTTGAAAGAGTGCCTAAGCTTAACCGTCGAAAGAACTTGCCGTCACGCTCTAAGACAAATAGCTGCATCACAACAACACAACAGCTACAACAGAAACTGGCGTTGGCCAATCAGAGAGAGCGTCTCCGCGAAATGCGGCTATGGAAAAAACTGACGTTGGTCAATCAGAGAGCGTCTCCTAGAAATGCGGCAACGGAAATTATAGACGCTGCTGCTTAGACCGCTTCAAAACGCGCCCGTGTTCCATCATAATACATCATATTTCAACGCACAGCGCGATACGCACTGATTGGCTGCGACGGATACAGCGATGAAAGCGCTATTGCGTCTAGCCCGAGAGAAATACGGCTAGGAGAAATGCGGCTACGGTAACGGAACGTATTCTCTATCAGACAGTGAGTCACTTCCTGTTCAGGAAAACGATTATTTATATTTGATATATTAACGTTTATTGTGCATTGGAAACACAAACATATTATTCATTTTAAACATGTTTATATTATTTATAGGGCTATAAAACAAAAAACAAACAAAAAATTTCTTATTCTTCTTTCTTTTAACCAGGGTTAACCAGGGGGGGCGGCGCCCGAGCACCCCTAGTGGCCAGCCGCCACTGCCCAAATGTAGTTCACACCGGCCGCCACTGCACCAGTCCCATAGCAAACAGCTTCCTAGGTGTGAGATACGTCCTATGAATATAATTTAAATGTATTTTCTAGTGATTAGGGTTGCGGGAGGCTAATAATGTAACACTAGTCCAAATATCATCCCATTCAAACTCAGAGTCTAATTCTGGGATGTCCCCTCACCAGACTATATCCAATGATACATTTTTATATGTGGATTTGAGTGTATACAAATCTGAGACAAACCCTCTTGAGGTGGTTCTGTCCCTGATATGCTTAATAAAAGGGTGTGGGTGTAGTGCTTGAGCCCATGGTACCCACTACCCCATGCGCCCTGAGCGCCGACCTTAGTTGTAAGTAGAGGAAGAAGGACACACCGGGGAGATCGTAAGTCGAGGTGCCATGGGCATTTGACAGCACAAGACCTCTGTACATTATGCCATGTTTGAATCACAGGGGATATTATCGGGCCATATTGTAATTGATTGATTTTATTGATGGATTAAAAACACACAACAAGGATCCAAAGGATAACATGAGAAAGTGTAAAACCCTTATTTCCGTCATGGTCCCAGGGCTGTTAGGCCACAACAAAAACATGACAATAACACAAAACACATACATTTAAAACATTAGAAGACTAACCTATCGCTAAAATTGTATACCCCACAATAACTAAAAACTGATTGCAGCTTGTTCCAATCCTGGGCTCCAGAGAAAGTAAGGGAGCACTGGCCCAGTTTGGATCGGAAAGAAGCAGGCTTCAGGTTTGCTATGCTTGCTCTAGTTCTGTGGTTGTGGGATTCGTTGACCGGGGTGAAGTAGTTCTGGAGGTATCTAGGGGACCTTTGGTATATAATATTGTGCACTATGTTCAGTCTGAGCTGGGTAACGCTGGCCTCCACAGGAAGCCAGTTTAGCTCCTGAAAGTGACTCCTCCCTATGTGGGTGCAAGGGCCAAGACCCATTACCACCCTTACCAGCTTATTTTGGGAAACCTGAAGCTTCTTTTTTATGGTCACTGACAGGCCCTCGAACCACGACACGCTACCATAGTCAAATTGGCAGAGTACTAGGCTATTTGCTAGTAGCCTGAGGCTATCTCTGCCAAGGAGGTTGGCTTTCCTAGCTAGGTACCTGGTGCGGGCGTTGACTTTGCCCAGTACTTGGGAGGCCATAGCCTCCCCATCTAGGCTCCCGTCTATCATACAGCCTAGATACTTCGCTTTTTTTTGCTGTTTTAGGGTTACAGCTCCTAACTGGATGTTAAACTCCCGTGCTTTCCTGAGCTTGGGCTTGGAGCCTAATAGTACTGCCTCTGTCTTACCTAGGTGAAGAGAAAGCCTGTTGTCCGAAAGCCAACTGCTGATCAGTGGCGTCGTTAGCCCTGGGCTTCCGGGGCTTTAGCCCCGGATGTTTTTCTCCTAGACCCGGATCCAAAAAAAAAATAAAAATAAATGTTTACATTTTTTTTTTTTACTTTTTTTTTTTTTTTTTTATGTCAGCATTCCCATTGTCTGTGCTGAATGTTTGTTAGTGTTTGGTATTTTTTGTTGGTTTTTAGTACTTTTAAACATCCATTTTTAGTAAGTAGTTTTCATTTGATCCTATAATTTTTTCATTCACCGATTTGTGGACTTTTTTTTTAGTGTCCTGAAAGGCGCCTTATAAATCAAATGCATTATTATTATTATTATTATTATTATTATTATTATTATTATTATTATTATTATTATTATTATTATTATTATTATTATTATTATTATTATTATTATTATTATTATTATTATTATTATTATTATTATTATTATTATTATCATCCAGGAGGGAAAAGACACTTTGGATAGTAGGGACTGCATCTCTGCCTGTCCTGACCAGGAAACATAGGCGCCTGGCCTTAAGAGCACGTGGAGCAGCTGCTCTCCCACTATTAAACTTGGGGGAGCAAGGGTATGATCTTGCTCCACCACTTTTTGATCATATGAAAAATATGATATACCCCCCCCCCCCCAATATATAAATCTAACCATAACTACGTAATTTCAATCAAATTAATAATACGCAATGACACTTAATAACACGTTTTTTAGTTTCCAAAGATTGTGTGACCCCCCACTTTAATGGTTTGATCCGGTGCCCACGGGCCACGGTTCGTCGGCATGACGTATACGACATGTTGGGGGAGGCGGCTTTTTCGAAAGCCCTTGAAAAATTCAGGCTGGATATTGGATAACATTGTGAGGATTATTCTTCTGCGTTTACATCAAAATGGAGCAAATCATCACGTAAGTCGAACACTGTGACTGTATACTAAATGCGCAAACAGATTGAAACTGAATATTTATCGTATGGTGAGCCTCTGCGCTGCACCGAGTGAATCCAGAGATACGGGATGGTGCGCAGGCGCTGTGATCACCCAACGGCGGAAATAATGCCGCTTTGAGCAGTTTATAAAAAAATATTAAAAATATTTATTAGCAACGCCGAGCTTTCAAACCATCCCGTATCTCTGTGCGAACCCCTCGTGCAACTGTGAGCACCTTTTGTAATGTCTCTGTGATACTTGTATAACGAACGGTTCGGCCAGAACCAGTCCTTCATGGTAAATCTAGGTTGGTTTCCCATTGAGGAGCAAGTGACTGTGGATTCACTCGGTGCTGAGCACAGTCACGAAAGGGGCTAGTATGGACCCTGATGTAAACAAGACAAACGTCTTTTTCTGGTCTGCATCCCCTTAACAATTGTGTGTATTGAGCCGTACTGTATTGTACCCATTCTGCAATCTGTTAAATAAAGTTTTCATTCATTCATTCATTCAGCCGCCGCGCTCACTGGGGCTATTGATAGCGTCAATTAGTTGTTGTTGTTGTTGTTGGTGCTGCGGATGAGAACGGGGCCGGAGGGGCTTTGGGAGGATGGGAAAGTTATTATTATTATTATAATAGTAATTGGCTATCATACGTGCCTAGCTAGCGTTAGCTAAAAGAGCCCTCGCAGTGAAGTTATTATTATTATAGCTATCATACCGCAATATAAACTGAGTTTTATAGTGAAAAGAGCAGCTTTATTTTGGTCAAGATTGAAGGCTCTATATTGCAGAAAATTGCACATACAGGTGTTCATTAAATGTAAAAAAATCTGCCGTGGAGGGGGTCGTGCCGGCCCCCCTCCAAACCACCCATTGCAAAAAAATTAAAAAATAAAATAAAAATAAAAGTAAAAAAAAATAAAAAATAAAAAAAAATCTTGCACCCCCACTTTCAACTATAACTAGGCGGCCATGCCAGGAAACACTTTGCAGCTGTGATCTCCTCTGGCAATAGTTGGATATTGTAATGTGTGGCGAGGGGTTGCAGCAATTCCACTGAGAGAAACTGGTCTGAGGCTGGATAACATGCCTGTATGCCTCTCATAAGTTGTTATCCAACTCATGAGAACCTGCTCTCAAGCTCTTGCAGCATTCTGTCGACGACTGGATAGAACAGTCTCTGAGCTGAGGTCTGAGCTTGTGCCACAAGATGACTCAACTACATACTCGTCCATCCTTTTCTGCTTTCTCCTTTGGCTGGTAGTATGTTCCTCAATCCAAAGGCCATTACATATGGCCTTTGTCCTGTCATACATGTCCACTGCCATCTCTGAGGTGCGATAACCTTTGAGTGTGTCCTGCACTGTGCTTTTAAATAGTACAGATATTGAAGATGTGCACTTTAACGCAGCAGCACCTGGAGCCATCCATACCCATGTCCAGTGTCCTATAATAAGCTTTAATCGAACCCTGGTTCATTTCCTCGGATAGTCCGGTTGGTTTGGGGTGGTGTGAAAGCTCATTCACTCTTGCAAGTGAACCCTGCTGCGGTTCATTTGAGATGTGAATGCAAAGCGGACCAAAGGCAGGAAAAGACCCAAAAATCTAATCTTTTTTTTATGAGAAGACTGAAACATATGTATATAATGAAACACACAATACAGTTTTTTTTTCGATTGCCTAAGCATGATTTTGAAAACGGGGCCCGGTGTTTCAAAACACACAATTAGCACAACCACACACACAATTATCAGAACACATCAGATCCTTTGCTAAATTAAACACTTGTCAAAACCATACACTAATTTATAAAAACTACATTTTGTTACTGTAACTGAGGGGTACAATTCCCTGACTGTATTGATAAGTATGGTATCATTAAACCACTACCGCTTTATGTACTTTAATTACTGGCCATACAGTACATGATATATAAATATGATGAACACTTCCCACAATAAATCGGTTCCACACAAAGTTATAATTAAGTATTTATTGCAGCAAAAGGTACATAATATACTTCTCTATTATACTTTGGATGCTCTTGTAAGGCAAAGGAATGTGCGTAGGCAAATCAATAATGAATGTCCATTCTCTGGTTACGCAGGAGGTAATTATACGACCTGAATCTTAGGGAATTATATCTATGGTGCACTGGTAATATATAGCGGGAGATACTGAAGGGTCCCCACGGTTGTAAGCCAGCAGGGGTAGAGGATCTGTCGGTAGTAGAGAGTCTGGTCAACGATGACTAAGGAGACTCCAAGTACAGGAGACGGTGCAATAGTCTCTTGATCCACAGACGAATACAGTTGTTCTCCGTAGACTGTAGCTCCACAGTGAAGAAAGCTAGCCTGCCTCAGGCTCTCTGAGGCGCAGACTCGACGTGGCTCCTCACAGGGTAAATCCCACACACGTGTAGGCGTCGGCGATTCTCCGCTCCATAAATCACAGGACCAAAACAAATATAATCCAGCCGTAAATGGCTATGCAGTCGTCGGGTAGATTAATCCAGTGTACATGTCCACACGATCCTCGTCTAGGTCTCCTCGGGTGAAAGCGCCATGAAAGCAGCCCAGCCTGGATAAGCACTCTAGCTGGTACGAGGAAGCGTTGGTGATGCTGGTCACTGTAGAACTTTAGCCGCACGATACACTATACACAAATAGACTATTACTGACTTAATAGAAATATGTCGCACTCGACGGTATAGCGCCAAACTCTGACACTTCAGTTATTAATTCGCACGCGGTCTCAATGCTCTCTTTGGGGCCAAACAGGCCATACTTCACTGCACGGAGTATCGTGGGTGAGGCTTCAACTTTAGTTCCTAAGTGCTTCTGTATTCTCCTGCGCCATATTTATATGCACGGCGAACAATCTAGTGCCAGCCTCATTTCTGTCTCGTATTCTTGGGCAAGGCCGGGCATGTACAGACATGTCTTGACGGTGGCTTTGAACCTGACTCTGGAGGCATGGCCCTGGCGCCTGTGGACCGCTGTCCAATAGGAGAATGAAATATTATGGTCTGTACTAGGCTAAAGGGATATTCCGTGTATATGTACAAGGAATATACAAGGGATATCAAAACGATATACAAATACTATGCAATATATATCAATCAATAAATATATATATTCGGTTTAATCTGATCCTTTGTAACAGCCGCCTCCTAATTAGTCCCACCTAATTAGCTAAACAGAGACAGATTAACCGCACTGTCCACTACTCAATGTCTGTTGTGAGGGGTCGGGCAGTTCACAAAGTCATGGGGTCATGGTCGTCATCGATAGTATCGGGGAGCCTTGGCAGTTCTATTAGCCTCGCCACGGGTCGGGTGTAGATCCGTCCTTGGACGAGCACTTCGGCTGCGGGTCATATTGTCTGGCGAGTGTTCTGTATACACTCTGTCTGGTGGTCGGTAGTGCAGTCGACCTTCCCTGCTCCTTGGTCAGGGGTGTGTGTTTATAATGGAGCGAGTCTGTTTTGAAGCGCCAGACTAGTCCTAATGTCATTTCTTGGGCTCCTCCTGGGATGGTCGCCATCCAGGTCTCGCTGCTTGCTGCCTTGTCCTCGGGGGAGAGGCTGCGCAATACTTGCGGGTCGCTGCTGGCCCACTGCCTGAGATCAAAGCCGCCTTTGATCAGGGAGGCGCGGAGCTTGAGTAGAAGGGCCTTGGCTTCTTCTGGCGTCGAGACGCTTTGCAGACAGTTGTCCACGTAGAAACTATTTCCTACACTTTGTCGGACCTCTTCATCAGCTGCTGGTCCTCTGCGACGTGTTTTTGCAGTGCAAACGTAGCACAGCATGGGCGGTTCCGAAAGGGAGGACTTCCCATTGATAGATGGCTGGTTGCTCATCCCCGATCCTCTCTCTCCATAGGAACCGCAGCAGGGGCTTGTCCTCCTCCACTAGTCTCACCTGCAGGAACATCCCTTTGATGTCGCCGCTGATGGCCACCTTGTCTTGGCGGAAACGTAGTAACACGCCTAGTAGAGAGGGGCCGAGTGTTGGGCCGGGCAAGAGCTCTTTATTCAGATTTTGTGATCCGATCTGGTAGCTGCAGTTGAACACAATACGATCCTTGCCGTTGTGGTGGACTTTGTGGTGCGGCACGTACCATGATTCGGTCGTCTGATCGGCCTCTTTAATGTCAATTTTCTTTATGTGTCCCGCTGTGATTAGCTTGTTAATCTCAGCGCGGTACACCGTCTCTTGAGCGGGGTCTCTGGCTAGGCGCCGCTCTGTGTTCAATAGATACCGCTCCGTCGCTTCTTTTGGGGCGTGGAAGGTAGGCATACCCTCTCGCCTCAGGAGTGGAGTTGCGTATCTCATCACTCCGTTGACTTTGACTCTCTTTGTCCCCTGCTCGAGGAGGGCTATAGCATAAATGTCTTCCTTGGAACGAATGTCTTTCTTTTCGTTCTTAAAGGGCATTGTCTCTAGTGTCCATAGCCTCTCGACATGCTGTAGGAGGGTGGTGTCTTCTTCTGTCACTCTGGAGTGGAGGCAGTTAGTGGCTGCTGTTCGGTTAAGAGACTTAGCGAGGGGGCCTTGTAGTGTCCATCCTAGGCGGGTCTCGACTGTTGCAGGACAGCCTCTGGGCCCTGTGTGGACCCGGTCAATCGGGACGATGAGGTCTGCATGGTCGGAGCCTATCAGCAGGGTCGGGGTGGCACCATCTATGAGCGGTATAGGTAGTTGACGCAGGTGCACATATTTATCCATCAGCTTGGCGATGGGGTAGGTGTACTGCGACAGGCCTATTTCTTGGCTGGTGAAAGCGTTAGTAATCCTATACCGTCTCTCTGGCTGCCCGCTTGCTGCGATAGTGAAGGAAACATTCTCGCCCTTTATCGTCTTTAGATCTCTTCTTATTGTCCGAATCGTCATCTGGTTTTCGCTCCCCCGCAGCCCCAGCTGGGCCGCAGCGGACGCGAGGAGAAGGGTCTTCTCTGACCCGTCGTCAAGGACGGCGTAAGTGTCCATGACCTTGTCTTGGTAACTCAGTGTTACGCGGACCACCTTTAAGAGCACCCGGGCGCCCCCGCTGCTGGCGGGGTCAATGTACATAACACTTGCCTTTGTGCTGCTTGAGGGTGCAGGCTTTCTTCTGTTACTGTCGTGTAGGACATCTAGGTGGGCTCCGTCACACCGACTACACCTCTTCTTTAAGCGGCAATCGGCTGCCATGTGACTGCGCGCACATCGGTAACAGCGTCGGTTGGACTTTATCCATTGACTCACCTCGTCGGCGGTCATCTTCTTGAACGTGTCACATTGTGACAACCAGTGTTCCTTTTCGCAGTACGGGCACACCATCTTCCACTTCTCTTTCATCGAGGGGGTACTGTGGTTCTTGCTGCTCGGTACTGATTCTGATTGGTGCATGACGGTCACCAATCTTCGGCCATCGTTTGCTCTCCTAGGTCCCTCTCTGGAGCTTGGGGTGCTCCGCATGAACGTATCCAACCGTAGGCTGTTGACTTCTCTTGCCAGGAAGTCGGCTAGGTCTAGGAGGGATGGCTCGGGACCGTTAGGATCACGGTGGTCTCTTTGCCGCCTGAAGCGCTCTTGTCGGGCGGGCGGAAGCTTCTCTAAAATCGTCTCGACATTAGAGTTCGCGTACAGTTCGTGCATACCCTTTTCTCTTTGCGCCCCCAGCATCCCTACCAGGGATTGTACCTTGATAGACAGGTCATCTAGTGAGCGATTGTCTGTGGCTGGGGGTAGGCGGTCAATATGCCTTATCTCTTGTATTACGTAGTCCCATATGCGTCCATATCTTTGGTCGAGTGCTGCTAGAGCCGCGGTGTATGGGGTAGTAGAGGTGGCATAGGCCAGCGCTATATTGTGCGCTCGGGGCACCTTGAGGTGCTTCAATAGGATAGCATATTTGTACGGTTCATCAGCTACATCGGACATCATGGTCTCTAAGCACATTCGTAGCTCCGTGTACTGTGCTCTGTTTTCGTGGGTGAAGTCCGGAAACGTCGGTGTGCCAATGTATGATGTCATGGATGGCTGGCACATCGGTGAGCGTTGGAAGAGAGGCCTCCTAGGCGAGTCTCCTCTTACGCCTCTTGGTGGGCTGGTACCTGCTGGGTACCATGGCCCGCGTATCCAGGTGCTGTTCCTCGGGGCTGGTTGTGCGTCAAGCTCACCCGTGAATTGAGTCGGGGGTCTGTAGCGCAGAGCCGCGGGGGTAGAGCCTGGGCTGTACTGGACCTCCTGGTCCTGTGGAGTACTGTGCTGCTGTCGGGCTTGACTCTCCTCCTCTCCCTCTTCTTCTTCCTCTGGCAGGTCCTCTAGATCCTGTAGTCGTCTATTTAGCCTCTCCGCGGTGTAGACCGTTTCTTCCTTGTAGCTGGGTCTCGCTTGGACCGGTCGGGGAAGGAGTTTGGAGGGGGGTATAGGCTCTCTCTGGTGGTCGGGCTCAGGGTCGCTTGATCGGGTAGGGGAGGGTGCCCTTGACCCCTGTCTTGACGAGGCCCTGGAACCCTGTGCGGAGGGAGGGGGTGTTGCCCTGGTGATCAGCTGCTCCATTATCTGCGCTTGTAATCGGTCGCGCTCGGCTTCGCGCTTGGTGAGAGCGAGGTCGCGCTCTGCTTCTCTTTGGGCACCGGCAGCGGCGCGCTGGGCTTCGGCGGCGGCGCGCTGGGCTTCGGCCCGGTCCTTTCCCATATTCTCTTCCGTCTGAAGGCGTCTAATCTCTAGACGTATACGATCTTCGTCGCTCCGTTGCTGCGCTTGAAGGCGTTCTCTTTCCATGGAAGAATGTTCGCGCTCACTAAGCGTCTGTGCTTGGAGTCGATCGCGCTCTGTTGAGGCTGCTAGGCTGGCGAGGAATGCCTGTGCCAGCATCTTGTCCGCCTCGCTGGGGGAAGACGCTGGTTGAGGTGATCCGCTCCTGGCAGTACTCGTTGGAGATCTGTTCTCCTGTGGCGAGTCCTGGAGATCCATCTCCGGGATGCTCTCCTCTTCTTGTAGCGGGTAGAGTTCCATCCCTGGAGGGCTGTCTTTATCCTGGAGCTCTCCGGGGACTACTTCTTCGGTCTTGGCGGGGGGTAAAGTCATGTCAGGTCCCTCCTGGTCTCCACCGTGAGCTTGGTCAGTTACGTTAGAACCCACTAGGGCCTCTATTGGCGGGGTAGCCTGGTTGATAGGGTCGGACATAATTTTACTATCTACTTTTTCCGCGTTTACCGTCTGTAGAAAGCTAGGTAGTATATTGGCAACGTAATCCTCTAAGTACTGAGGTGTCTGCCGTCTACGCTGCGGGCGATCTACTTTAGGAGAACCGTTTTGTGGAGTGTTCAACATAGGCCATGTCAATATTAATACCACCATATTAATATTACACTAGTTACCCTCCGGCTCGAAGGACCAATTGTAACTGAGGGGTACAATTCCCTGACTGTATTGATAAGTATGGTATCATTAAACCACTACCGCTTTATGTACTTTAATTACTGGCCATACAGTACATGATATATAAATATGATGAACACTTCCCACAATAAATCGGTTCCACACAAAGTTATAATTAAGTATTTATTGCAGCAAAAGGTACATAATATACTTCTCTATTATACTTTGGATGCTCTTGTAAGGCAAAGGAATGTGCGTAGGCAAATCAATAATGAATGTCCATTCTCTGGTTACGCAGGAGGTAATTATACGACCTGAATCTTAGGGAATTATATCTATGGTGCACTGGTAATATATAGCGGGAGATACTGAAGGGTCCCCCCGGTTGTAAGCCAGCAGGGGTAGAGGATCTGTCGGTAGTAGAGAGTCTGGTCAACGATGACTAAGGAGACTCCAAGTACAGGAGACGGTGCAATAGTCTCTTGATCCACAGACGAATACAGCTGTTCTCCGTAGACTGTAGCTCCACAGTGAAGAAAGCTAGCCTGCCTCAGGCTCTCTGAGGCGCAGACTCGACGTGGCTCCTCACAGGGTAAATCCCACACACGTGTAGGCGTCGGCGATTCTCCGCTCCATAAATCACAGGACCAAAACAAATATAATCCAGCTGTAAATGGCTATGCAGTCGTCGGGTAGATTAATCCAGTGTACACGTCCACACGATCCTCGTCTAGGTCTCCTCGGGTGAAAGCGCCATGAAAGCAGCCCAGCCTGGATAAGCACTCTAGCTGGTACGAGGAAGCGTTGGTGATGCTGGTCACTGTAGAACTTTAGCCGCACGATACACTATACACAAATAGACTATTACTGACTTAATAGAAATATGTCGCACTCGGCGGTATAGCGCCAAACTCTGACACTTCAGTTATTAATTCGCACGCGGTCTCAATGCTCTCTTTGGGGCCAAACAGGCCATACTTCACCGCACGGAGTATCGTGGGTGAGGCTTCAACTTTAGTTCCTAAGTGCTTCTGTATTCACCTGCGCCATATTTATATGCACGGCGAACAATCTAGTGCCAGCCTCATTTCTGTCTCGTATTCTTGGGCAAGGCCGGGCATGTACAGACATGTCTTGACGGTGGCTTTGAACCTGACTCTGGAGGCATGGCCCTGGCGCCTGTGGACCGCTGTCCAATAGGAGAATGAAATATTATGGTCTGTACTAGGCTAAAGGGATATTCCGTGTATATGTACAAGGAATATACAAGGGATATCAAAACGATATACAAATACTATGCAATATATATCAATCAATAAATATATATATTCGGTTTAATCTGATCCTTTGTAACAGTTACCATATGAAACACACGTTTCATATGACTTAATTCTGTTTGAACCAGTTACACACACACACTGCTGTGCTTAACCTAAAACACATTTAGCAATTCTACTTCTCAAGTGAAGTACGCAGAGAATGTGCAAATATACAATAAATTCACCAAACACTACACAAGACCAATGCTGTGATGAAAATATAATTTATTTATCTACATGTTACGAAGGATCAGATTAAACCGAATATATATATTTACTAATTGATATATATTGCATAATATTTGTATATCGTCTGATATCCCTTGTGTATTCTTTGTACATATACACGGAATATCCCTTTACCTAGTACAGACCATAATATTTCGTTCTCCTATTGGACAGCGGTCCCTTAGGCGCCACTGCCATACCCCCAAGGTCTAGTTCAAAGTCACTGCCAAAGACATGCCTGGACATGAACGGCTCTGCGCAAGAATACGAGACAGGAATAAGGCTGGTACTAGTTTGTTCACCTAACGTATAAATATGGCGCAGGTGAATACAGAAGTAGTTCGAGTTACCCAAGTGAAACCTCACCCACGATACAACGTGCAGTGAAGTAGGGCCCGTTTGGCCCCAAATAGAGCATTGAGACCGCGTGCGAATTGATAGCTGAAGTATCAGAGTTTAACGCTGTACCGTCGAGTTCGACCTATTCTATTAATTCAGTAATAGTCTATTTATGTATAGTGTATCGTGCGGCTACCGTTCTACAGTGACCAGCATTACCAACGTTTCCTCGTACCAGCTAGTGTGCTTATCCAGGCTGGGCAGCTTAACCTGGCGCCTTCATCCGAGGAGCCCTAGACGATGACCGTGTGGATATGTACACTGGATAACCTACCCGACGACTACATAGCCCTTTTCGGCTGGATTATATTTGCTTTGGTCCTGTAGCTGATGGAGCGGAGAATCGTCTACACCCACAATTGTGTGGGATTTACCCTGTGAGGAGCAACGTCGAGCCCGCCTCTAAGACGCCTGAGGCTGGCTAGCTTTCTTCCATGCAGAGCTGCATGCCGGAGAATAGCTGTTATTCGTCTGCGGATCAAGAGATTATTGCACTGTCTCCTGTACCTGGAGTCTCCCTATTCTTCGTTGACCCAGACTTTGCTACCGACAAATCCTCTCCCCTTGCTGGTCTACAACCGGAGGGACCCTACTAGTATCTCCCGCTGCCCTACTAGTGTACCATAGATATAATTCCTAAGATACAGGTGGTATTCATTATCTCCTGCGTAATATTATAATGGACTTACGCTCTTGACTTACTCACGCACATTCTTCGCCTTACAAGCGCGACTCTAAGTAAAGTAATGTAATCTACTATTATTGCTGCTAATAAATATTATTCTAACCAAGATTTGTGTGGAACCGTGTCATTGTGGAAGTGTTCATCTCATATACCTGTGTACTGTATGGCCAGTAGTAATGTACATAAGACAGTAGTGGTTTAATGATACCATACTTATTTAATACAGTCAGGGAATTGTACCCCTCAGTTACAATTGGTCCTTCGAGCCGGAGGGTAACTAGCGTAATATTAATATAATATTAATATTGACATGGCCAATGATGAACACTCCACAAACGGTTCTCCTAAAATAGATCGCCCGCAGCGCAGACGGCAGCCACCTCAGTACCTAGAGGACTACGCTGCCAATATACTACCTAGCTTTATACAGACGTTAAACGCAGAAAAAGCGGATAGTAAAAGTATGTCAAACCCTACCGACCAGGCGACCCCGCCAGTAGAGACCCTAGTGGGTTCTAACGTAACTGACCAAGCTCACGGGGGGGACCAGGAGGGACCTGACATGACTTTACCCCCCGCCAACGTCGACGAGGTAGTCCCCGGAGAGCTCCAGGATAAAGAAAGCCCTCCAGGGACGGAACCCGACCCACCACAAGAAGAGACGCGCACCCAGGAGATAGACCTCCTCGGTACGCGACAGGAGAACGGATCTCCAACGAGTACTACCAGAAGCCGATCACCTCTACCAGCGTCTTCCCCCAGCGAGGCGGACAAGATGCTGGCGCAGGCCTTTATCGCCACCCTGGCAGCCTCAACCGAACACGATCGACTCCAAGCACAGACGCTTAGCGAGCGCGAACATTCTTCCATGGAACAAGAACGCTTCCACGCGAAACTCCAAGCGCAAGCCCTTAGTGAACGCGAACACTCTGCGACCGAGCGAGAGCGCTTCCAGGCGCAGCAACGGAGTGACGAAGACCGGATACGCCTAGAGACTAGACGCCTCCAGACGGAGGAGAATATGGAAAGAGACCGCGCCGAAGCCCAGCGCGCCGCCGCCGGTGCCCAACGCGAAGCAGAGCGCGACCTCGCTCACACCAAGCGCGAAGCCGAGCGCGACCGATTACAAGCGCAGATAATGGAGCAACTGATTGCCAGGGTAACCCCCCCTCCCTCCGCACGGGGCTCCAGGGCCTCGTCAAGACAAGGGTCTAGGGCACCCTCCCCTACCCGATCAAGCGACCCTGAGCCCGGCCAACAGAGAGAGCCTATACCCCCCTCCGAACCTCTTCCCCGACCGGTCCAAGCGAGACCCAGCAACAGGGAAGAACCGGCCTATGCCGCGGAGAGGCTAAATAGACGACTACAGGATCTAGATGACCTGGCAGAGGAAGAAGAAGAGGGAGAGGAGGAGAGTCAAGCCCAACAGCATCATCGTACTCCACAGGACCAGGAGGTCCAGTACAGCCCAGACTTTACCCCCGCGGCTCTGCGCTACAGACCCCCGACTCAATTCACGGGTGAGCTTGACGCACAACCAGCCCCGAGGAACAGCACCTGGGTACGCGGGCCTTGGTACCCGACAGGTACCAGCCCACCACGACAAGTAAGAGGAGACTCGCCTAGGAGGCCTCTCCTCCAACGCTCACCAATGTGCCAGCCATCCATGGCATCGTACCTGGGCACACCGACGTTCCCGGACTTCACACACGAGAACAGAGCACAGTACACAGAGCTACGAATGTGCTTAGAGACAATGATGTCCGATGTAACAGATGAACCGTACAAGTATGCTATCCTACTCAAGCACCTGAAGGTGCCCAGAGCGCACAATATAGCGCTGGCATATTCCACCTCTACTACCCCATACACCGCGGCTCTAGCAGCCCTCGACCAACATTATGGACGCATATGGGACTACGTAATACAAGAGATAAGGAATATTGACCGTCTACCCCCAGCAACAGACAATCGCTCATTAGATGACCTGTCTATCAAGGTACAATCCCTGGTAGGGATGCTGGGGGCACAAAAGGAAAAGGGTATGCACGAACTGTACGCGAACTCTAATGTTGAGAGGATTTTAGAGAAGCTTCCGCCCGCCCGACAAGAGCGCTTCAGGCGGCAAAGAGACCACCGTGATCCTAACGGTCCCGAGCCATCCCTCCTAGACCTAGCCGACTTCCTGGCAAGAGAAGTCAACAGCCTATGATTGGATACGTTCGTGCGGAGCACGCCAAGCTCCAGAGAGGGACCTAGGAGAGCAAACGATGGCCGCAGGCTGGTGACCGCCATGCACCAAGCCGAATCAGTACCGAGCAACAAGAACCACAGTACCCCCTCGATGAAAGAGAAGTGGAAGATTGTATGCCCGTACTGCGAAAAGGAACACTGGCTGTCACACTGTGACACGTTCAAGAAGATGACCGCCGACGAGGTGAGTCAATGGATAAAGTCCAACCGACGCTGTTACCGATGTGCGCGCAGTCACATGGCAGCCGAGTGCCGCTTAAAGAAGAGGTGTAGTCGGTGTGACGGAGCCCACTTGGACGTCCTACATGACAGTAACAGAAGAAAGCCTGCACCCTCAAGCAGCACAAAGGCAAGTGTTATGTACATTGACCCCGCCAGCAGCGGGGGCGCCCGGGTGCTCTTGAAGGTGGTCCGCCTAACATTGAGTTACGAAGACAAGGTCATGGACACCGACGCCGTCCTTGACGACGGGTCAGAGAAGACCCTTCTCCTCGCGTCCGCTGCGGCCCAGCTGGGGCTGCGGGGGAGCGAAGAAACGATGACGATTCGGACAATAAGAAGAGACCTGAAGACGATCAAGGGCGAGAACGTCTCCTTCACTATCGCAGCAAGCGGGCAGCCAGAGAGACGGTATAGGATCACTAACGCTTTCACCAGCCAAGACATAAGCCTGTCGCAGTACACCTACCCCATCGCCAAGCTGATGGATAAATATGTGCACCTGCGTCAACTACCTATACCGCTCATAGACAGTGCCACCCCGACCCTGCTGATAGGATCCGACCATGCACACCTCATCGTCCCGATGGACCGGGTCCACACTGGGCCCAGAGGCTGTCCAGCAGCAGTCGAGACCCGCCTAGGATGGACACTACAAGGCCCCCTCTCTAGGTCCCCTAACCGAACAGCAGCCACTCGCTGCCTCCACTCCAGAGTGACAGAAGAAGACACCACCCTCCTACAGCACGTCGAGAGGCTATGGACACTAGAGACAATGCCCTTTAAGAACGAAAAGAAACACATTCGTTCCAAGGAAGACATTTATGCCATAGCCCTCCTCGAGCGGGGGACAAAGAGAGTCAAAGTCAACGGAGTGATGAGATACGCAACTCCACTCCTGAGGCGAGAGGGTATGCCTACCTTCCACGCCCCAAAAGAAGCGACGGAGCGGTATCTATCGAACACAGAGCGGCGCCTAGCCAGAGACCCCGCTCAAGCTACTGTGTACCGCGCTGAGATTGACAAGCTAATCACAGCGGGACACATAAAGAAAATTGACATTAAAGAGGCCGATCAGACGACCGAATCATGGTACGTGCCGCACCACAAAGTCCACCACAACGGCAAGGATCGTATTGTGTTTAACTGCAGCTACCAGATCGGATCACAAAATCTGAATAAAGAGCTCTTGCCCGGCCCAACACTCGGCCCCTCTCTACTAGGCGTGTTGCTACGTTTCCGCCAAGAGAAGGTGGCCATCAGCGGCGACATCAAAGGGATGTTCCTGCAGGTGCGACTAGTGGAAGAGGACAAGCCCCTGCTGCGGTTCTTATGGAGAGAGAGGATCGGGGATGAGCAACCATCCATCTATCAATGGGAAGTCCTCCCTTTCGGAACCACATGCAGCCCATGCTGTGCTACGTTCGCACTGCAAAAACACGTCGCAGAAGACCCAGCAGCTGATGAAGAGGTCCGACAAAGTGTAGGAAATAGTTTCTACGTGGACAACTGTCTGCAAAGCGTCTCGACGCCAGAAGAAGCCGAGGCCCTCCTACTCAAGCTCCGCACCTCCCTGATCAAAGGCGGCTTTGATCTCCGGCAGTGGGCCAGCAGCGACCCTCAAGTATTGCGCAGCCTCTCCCCAGAGGACAAGGCAGCAAGCAGCGAGACCTGGATGGCGACCATCCCAGGAGAAGCCCAAGAAATGACATTAGGACTAGTCTGGCACTTCAAAACAGACTCGCTCCATTATAAACACACACCCCTGACCAAGGAGCAGGGAAGGTCGACTTCACTACCGACCACAAGACGGAGTGTATACAGAACACTCGCCAGACAATATGACCCGTTGGGATGTATTCTACCTTACACCACCATGGCAAAGATGATTGTAAGAGCGTTATGGGACAAGGACCAGGGCTGGGACGACCCCATACCCGAACACCTTGCCTCCACATGGAGAGAGTGGGAGACAGAACTCAGCTCGCTCCCAGGTGTCAACATACGCCGCAGCTACTTCCCACCCACAGTGAGGCCGGAGACGTGCCAGATGGACCTGCACGTCTTCAGCGACGCCTCCGAAGTAGCCTACGGTTCGGTGGCCTACTTGCGGGCCCGAGAGGAGGGAGGAGAAATACATACTGCCTTCATCCTGGCTCGCTCAAGAATAGCCCCCCGCAAGCAACAATCTATCCCGCGTCTAGAGCTCTGCGCAGCCCTAGCAGGAGCGCAACTCGCCACGTTAATCCAACGTGAACTCACCATCCTGGTGCAAAGAACAATCCTGTGGTCAGACTCCATGACCGTACTCACATGGATCCAGTCCGATTCGTGTAGATACAAGGTCTTCGTGGGAGTCAGAATCACAGAGATCCAAGATTTAACAGAAGCAGCATGCTGGAGGTATGTGGACACAAAACAGAACCCAGCTGACGTCATCACACGGGGAATGTCCCTGGATGACCTCACCCGTCACAATCTATATAGTGACGGGCCCGAGTTCCTCAAGCTCCCGGAAGAAGAGTGGCCTACACCCACCCCACGGGAGGCGAGTGAAGAGGAGGCAGAGAAGAAGAAATCTATGTTCTGTGGGTTGACACACACACTCGTCCCCACAGATCCCAACATAGACGACTGCCTCACCCTTGAGAGTGCGCAGCTAAAGACATTCCTGTGGCACCACCCAGAGGTTCAGCCCACTACTGACATTACTGCAGCTAACTACGAAGAAGCAGAACTCCTTCTGCTACAGCGAGCCCAGAGAGACTCGTTCCCCGACGAGCTAGACTGTCTGCAGGGATCAAAGCCAGTCCCGTCAGACAGCAGACTGCTCCACTTAGCCCCTGAGAACGACGCCCATAATCTCATCAGAGTGGGTGGTCGTCTGAGGAGAGCCCCAGACTTACCGGATGACGTCAAGTACCCGATAGTCTTAAACAGCCGACACAAGGTCACAGAGCTCATCATAAAGAAATACGACGAGGACGTGCACCACGCCGGGGCAGAGAGAGTCTTCGCGGAGATCAGACGTCGTTATTGGATACTGCAAGGAAGAGAAGCAGTACGACGCTTCCAGCGGACCTGTCTAGACTGTCGTAAATGACGAGCACAGCCCAGTATACCCCGGATGGCTGACCTACCCCCCTGTCGCCTCCGACTCGGCGACAAGCCTTTTCACTCCACCGGTATGGACTGTTTCGGCCCGCTGTATGTAAAGAAAGGAAGAGGGACAGAGAAGCGGTGGGGTATTGTATTCAAATGCATGACCACCCGAGCGATACACATAGAACTCCTTCCAACCATGAGTACGGACTCATTCCTTATGGCCTTCCGGAGATTCACATCGCGGAAAGGAAAACCGTCTATATTATTGTCTGATCACGGGACAAACTTCAAAGGCGGAGAAAGAGAGCTGAGAGAGAGCTTCCAAGCTATGGGCCCAGAACTTAAGACCCACCTCGCTCCATCTCAGACTGATTTCCAGTTTAACCCCCCGAATGCACCTCACTTCGGTGGAACTTGGGAACGAGAAGTACGTTCAATAAAGACAGCCCTGTACGCCGTGCTTGGGGCCCAGACCGTGGCGGAAGAAGTCCTCACGACAGTCCTCACGGAGATCGAGGGAGTATTGAACTCAAAGCCCCTCGGTTACGTCTCAAGTGATGTAGCAGATGTCGACCCAGTCACCCCCAACACTCTCTTGATGGGGCGGCTGGACCCCGCGCTACCACAGACAGTGTACAGGCCTGAAGAAGCGAACGGCCGAAGAATGTGGAGGTACAGTCAAGTATTGGCTGACAAGTTTTGGAACAGTTTCCTCCTCCACTATCTACCGTCTCTACAGACCCGCCAGAAATGGGTGAAAGAAAGAGACAATTTGACAGAAGGAACAGTCGTCATGATTATCGACCAGTCACTACCCCGAGCTATGTGGCCGGCCGGCCGCGTAAGCAAAGTGATCACTGGTGCCGACGGAAAGGTCAGAGCGGCAGAAGTGCTCGTCCAAGGGCGGACATATACCAGAACCGTGGCGAGGCTGATAGAGTTGCCAAGGCTCCCCGACACTTTTGATGACGACCATGACCCCCTGACTTTGTGAACTGCCCTACCCTCACAACGGACATTGAGTAGTGGACAGTGCGGTTAATCTGTCTCTGCTTATCTAATTAGGTGGGACTAATTAGGAGGCGGCTGTTACGAAGGATCAGATTAAACCGAATATATATATTTACTAATTGATATATATTGCATAATATTTGTATATCGTCTGATATCCCTTGTGTATTCTTTGTACATATACACGGAATATCCCTTTACCTAGTACAGACCATAATATTTCGTTCTCCTATTGGACAGCGGTCCCTTAGGCGCCACTGCCATACCCCCAAGGTCTAGTTCAAAGTCACCGCCAAAGACATGCCTGGACATGAACGGCTCTGCGCAAGAATACGAGACAGGAATAAGGCTGGTACTAGTTTGTTCACCTAACGTATAAATATGGCGCAGGTGAATACAGAAGTAGTTCGAGTTACCCAAGTGAAAACTCCCCCACGATACAACGTGCGGTGAAGTAGGGCCCGTTTGGCCCCAAATAGAGCATTGAGACCGCGTGCGAATTGATAGCTGAAGTATCAGAGTTTAACGCTGTACCGTCGAGTTCGACCTATTCTATTAATTCAGTAATAGTCTATTTATGTATAGTGTATCGTGCGGCTACCGTTCTACAGTGACCAGCATTACCAACGTTTCCTCGTACCAGCTAGTGTGCTTATCCAGGCTGGGCAGCTTAACCTGGCGCCTTCATCCGAGGAGCCCTAGACGATGACCGTGTGGATATGTACACTGGATAACCTACCCGACGACTACATAGCCTTTTTCGGCTGTATTATATTTGCTTTGGTCCTGTAGCTGATGGAGCGGAGAATCGTCTACACCCACAATTGTGTGGGATTTACCCTGTGAGGAGCAACGTCGAGCCCGCCTCTAAGACGCCTGAGGCTGGCTAGCTTTCTTCCATGCAGAGCTGCATGCCGGAGAATAGCTGTTATTCGTCTGCGGATCAAGAGATTATTGCACTGTCTCCTGTACCTGGAGTCTCCCTATTCTTCGTTGACCCAGACTTTGCTACCGACAAATCCTCTCCCCTTGCTGGTCTACAACCGGAGGGACCCTACTAGTATCTCCCGCTGCCCTACTAGTGTACCATAGATATAATTCCTAAGATACAGGTGGTATTCATTATCTCCTGCGTAATATTATAATGGACTTACGCTCTTGACTTACTCACGCACATTCTTCGCCTTACAAGCGCGACTCTAAGTAAAGTAATGTAATCTACTATTATTGCTGCTAATAAATATTATTCTAACCAAGATATGTGTGGAACCGTGTCATTGTGGAAGTGTTCATCTCATATACCTGTGTACTGTATGGCCAGTAGTAATGTACATAAGACAGTAGTGGTTTAATGATACCATACTTATTTAATACAGTCAGGGAATTGTACCCCTCAGTTACACTACATATACCCAAATCAATGATGCAGACTGATGAACATATAAATGTTCTCTCCATATAACCAAATCAGTCAACATTTCAACATGGAGAATCACAACAATACATGTCCCAGTTTTCATGCTACTATGTGCATAACACTGTAAGCTCAGCAAATATCAGACAAACATAAAATACTGTATCCAGTACAGGTTAAAATTACAGTAAAACAAAAAAAAAATTAAAATATTTAAACAGAAAATACTAGACATTATCTCTTTGCCTAGCTGGATCTGGCAAGATAATTTTTTGTTGTGATTCTCCATGTTGACTGATTTGGGAAAATGGGAGAAAATGTATATTTTCATCAGTCTGCATCATTGGTTGTCTTGTGTAGTGTTTGGTGGATGTATTGTATATTTTCACGTTCTCTGTGTACAGTACTTCACTCTCCTTCCATTTTGGTTGAAGACAGGTGAACTCACCTGCTGCATTTTTATAGTGCTTAAACCTGATTGGTGTATCTACAATTAAGCAATGGTGTGTTTGTGCATCTGATGGCTGTGTTTAACCAATTGGCTCATATGTGTGGTAATTTGACATTCTGTGTCTAATGTAATGCAAGTGTGTTTAGTGTTTTGCAAATCACTGTGTGTATTGTTTTGCAAAAAGTGTGAGGCTGACATTGTAGGGGTGCAAATCTGGGCCTATATTTTGCTCCTTGAGTGTAAGGTTTTGATAATTGTGTAATACTTTTGATTTGAGTGTTTATGCAATTAAAGAAAACTGTAAAGACTAGAGATGAACTGTTTATTTCTTTTGTACATAGGCTGTGCATATGTTTGTTTGTTTGTTTATTTGCTTATGTGTATGATTCTTAACGTTAGGTTATGACTATAACCAAGTTCTGTTAATTAGGGGTGACGCTTGGCATCACTCTGCACTCTCTCGCGTACGTGCACGCGCACTGAATAAATTCCACAAATGTACCTTTAATACCAGTATTAGTCTGACCACACCCCTCATCAGCTTACCTTCATAAGCAGGTGTGTGGTCACCTGCTCTCCTCCTTCCCAAGCTTTCACCACAAGGTGAGGTCAAGGGCTGCAGCGGCCGTCGGATGCCAAGCGTCACCCCTAATTAACAGAACTTGGTTATAGTCATAACCTAACGTTCTGTCTCATTAGGGGCTCTGCTTGGCATCACTCTGCACAAAGGGAGGCCAAGCGGAGCCACTGGCCGACAAATACACCCCGCTGAAGGCCCCCCACAACCAACAGAACAGGGAGGGCCGAGCCCCCCCGACCCCCCCTAATGGAGGGCACCCTCCCTATTAGAGGTTTACCGAGAGGGCGACGGACCCGACCGCGCGAAGAGGCACTCAAGCAACTCAACGCACAGGGTGAGCAGACCGTGGCTTGACCCCACGACTACCCCCACGCACAACCCGCATGCCACCCGGGAACGAACGGAGGGAAACAACCTCGTTACTGCCCCCAGAATCACGGGATCAAGGGCAAACCCAACCCCGTGGCAAGGCCGTAGCAGCGGAGCGCGAAGGAAGACCCAGACCCACCAAAAAGACTGGACTCCCTGGAATGGGGGCCCGGAGAAGTCCATGATGCCAGCATCAAGACCCCACCAGGCGGGCACTTAGTGACCCCGCCCCCCACATCGCCAGCGTATTCGGACAAAGGCCCCTCAGCCGAGCGGGCCCTGTCCACCCCAACAGTACACCGCCTGACACACTGGCCCTGCAACAGGCAGACAGCATGGCCGTAACACACAAGAGTTAACCAACGGAAGCAGTCAGTGCACCGGGAAAAAAGACCAGGCAACAGGCTGTTAACCCTAGCCTGGAGACTGCGGACGAGACAGGCGCCAGAAAGGACAGCTGAACACAGCCGCCCCGGCGGAAGGGGCGTATGCTGGCGTTGTCGCATAACCAAGCCTCCACAGAGAAGGCTGACACGATCGGCAGACGTCATGAACGTGCAGGGGCACCCTCAACCGGTGAACCCGGGAGTTGACACTGCAGCAACACACCAGAGAACCAACCACCCAGGCGTTACCCTATGCAATGGTTGGTCCCATAACCCCTCAGGAAAGAAACCCCAAAACACACCTGCCGTACTTCCGCAGCCCGTGTTCCGGTTTCCAACAGGGTTATCCCGGGCCTACGGGTCAACGAAACATTACCCCGGACCGGGCCCGGTGATACGGGGAGCACAGGGTCCCCCGAGGAGGCTAAAACCACCCCAACAGGCCCCTCTTCGCCAAGCGCAAGAGAAGAGCGTAAAAATGGAAGACCAGCCCCAGCACCCCGTACTCGGTATTCCCAGGAGGTCACCCAACCAAGTACCAACCAAGACCAACCTGCATGGCGGCCGAGATCCGACGAGATCGAGCGCGTACAGGTCGGCACGGCCGTAAGCCATTACGACAGTGTAGAATACAATGTACCCAACAAGGGTTCCATAACGCTCAACCCTGTGACACCCGGACCGACCTAGCATATTTCCCCCTGAAAAAAGCCCAAGTCCCTCAGGGTACCAGAACAGCAGATCTGCATCCCCGGCGGACAACGGGTGTAACTGATCTGGACCAGCGCGACCAGAACCAGTCCCGTGCCCTAACTACGCCGACCTGCCAAACCCAGGAGAAGGGGCAGATATGCGTGTTGATCCTAAAACATAAAAAGAAGGCGCCACCCAGACGTTTCGGTACGAACCGCGCCCGGCGGCCCACCCCCAGGGCGTAAGACCCTTCCCCATATGTCCAGATCCATTCCGTTATCATCCCCTGACATGAACGGGAACCCATCGACAACCACACAGGGTGTCGGAAGAGGAAAAAAAACCCATCCCAATTGCTTCATAAAAACGCTGTTTTAACCCCAAGCAATCAAGGCGCGCCAGTCAGCCAATGTCCAACAGAACATCCTGAGCTAGCACTACGTGTGCGTTTTGACATACCCACATCAACAATAGGCTGTTTAGACCATCTTATTGAATCCCCAAGACGCCCAGGGGAACGACAAGAGGGGCGAGATGCAATCAACTCCATGAATGAACGAATGAAAAACTTTACCCAACAGTTTGCAGAAAGGGTACAACCCAGTACGGCGCAATACACACAATTAGGTAAGGGGAGGCAGACCTGAGAAATACGTTAGTCTTGTTCCCTTCAGGGACCCTCATTTCCAATCCATATAGACACATCCAACTCTTTATAACAATAAAGAAAAAGCATCACCCGTATGAACCAACTGCACAGCTGGGAGTAAAAAACCCGTTTTCACATGATTTTAATCCAGTCACTCTTTTTAATCAGAGTTTAAGACCAGACCCTCCCAGAAACACCTTCCCACACGAGTTTATAGTCATGAAAAAGATATGCCAACTGTGAGTCACGTGACCAACCGACTCAAGTTCACACATAAATCGGGCGCAGCAGAACTGTGAGCCCTACGCCCTAACTCGACACCTTTAAGACACCTCAACTCATGGAAGGCTTCGCCATAGCAACACCGCTACAACGGGCGGGGAAACCTGCCGGCTCCTGTCTTGTAATAGGAGTCGGCAGAATAACCCTCCCCCCCTCCCCCCCCCCCCCCCTGCCAAGACGTCCCACCGGCTTGGCCCTGACTGGCTCAGCAGAAGAGATAAAAAATCCCCTAAACCAATCAAGTGGGAAAAGGAGGGGTTTATTCGACACCCCCTCACGAAAACACACTTCATACCCTACACACAGAAAACAACCGTAGCCATAGCCATTTTGAAAACCTCCGGTAGAATGCAATGCATAGCATAAGCTAATACAATGCCCGCTACCCACAAAAATGTGAAGAGGATTTTACAACAAAACACAAGTCGCCTGTGTGTGAATCCTACACCCGTTGACTATGTCGTACATAGCAAAAAACGCTGACCGAGAGTAACGGCTAGGCCGTGGAATGTGCGTGTACGAGTATTACTGCAACTAAACAACACAGCATTGTGAGACACATACTTAGTTCAAGCAATGGAATAACACCAGTTTCTACCTGCATGTGGAGCATCAAGCCAATAGAACCTATTACTGAGTGTATGTTGCAGACCTTGCCTAACCTCGTAACACAACACGACTCATCTCACAACGTAAAAGTGCAGATTCATATATACACAACCCCACCATATGAATTGTTGAAGAAACACACAGTTTGTTCGGCCAAAACACAGTCCCCCTTATATCGGGGAACTTTTTTATTCACAACGTGTTCTAAGGCACAAAATCATAGAGGGGCCGGGAAGGGTGTAAAAGAGAGGGGATACAGAGGGGAAAAGTCACTCAGCGGCGTCTGCCACCTCGCGCCGCTCGAGTCTTGCCACCCCGAGGAGCCCCGGAGGGACGGTAGGTTACTGTCTGCTGGACACGACGTTCCCTACCGTCTCCTCCGGTCGTGGATGGGCCGGCGGTGGCAGAAGCGCCGCTTCGTCCCCTGGCCAGCAGCGGCGGCGGAGGCAGTGGTAGCGGCGACGGAGACAGCTCGACGTCGCGGAAGCCTTCTGACTCCACCGGCAAAGACCGGAGGCCGAAAATGGGGTTGGAGAATGGACCTCTCCTCTGCCATCTCTCTGCATGTTGAGGTCATCAACCGCAGGGCCTTCCCGAACAGGCCAGCGTCGGAGAGGGCGGCCGTCAGAAGAGGAGCTCTCTTCTTCTCTGGCACACGGGCCTGCTCCAGCCAAAGATGACGCTGGCCCAGGGTGGCCAGGGCGCGCACTTTCCCCATGGCTATGGCCAGCACCTGGGAAAGGTGCAGGACAGCTCCCGCAGCCTGGGTGATCTGATCGCATTTCACCTCGTTCAGATCTGTGCCGCCCGTCATGATCCCCGATACAAATCTAGCCAGGTGGGCGATGTTAGACGCCGCAGCCAGCGATTGTGTACCAGCGATGAATGACTGGTCACCCCAATAAGCCAATCGCCTAGCCGATTTCCCCTGGAGGACCGGCTTGCATAGGGGTTCCCACACCATATCCGGACAGAGGAGAGCGGCCATCGGACTGTCAAGCCGAGGCACGCCCTCCCCCATACCTTTGACTAACCCCGACACCCGCGTAACTGGTACGTAGGCGGGAGTTAGTCCCATGATGTTGGACACCGCCTGACCCCGACGAACATAGGCCCCCATTGAGGGGAAAAATGGGTAGACAACGTCCACCCCTCTCACTGGGGGACGCTGCCAGGGATGACCTATGAAATCATCAGGGACAGGTGCAGGCAATGGCAGCGGCAGCGGCACGCCGTTTGCGGCGGCGGCTACCGCCATGAGCTCGGGAAACAAAGCCCGCAGTTCCCCCTGCGGACCTTCCTCCACCGACCCCGCATCCCTCACATGCAGCAGGCTGCGACTGGTTAAGGAGCCACAGTCTGATGTGGCCGACAGTAGGGCATCCTGCTGATGAGGCCAAGGTGGTTCCTCGACATCCTCGAACAGGGAGCCCCATGGAGCCATTTCCCCCCCCTCCGGGGTCTCCTGAGGAGGGATACTCTCCTCCACGGGGCCATCATACAAAAATCCGTCCGCCTCTTCCATGAAGTCCTCAGTTTCCATGGGAAATCCAGAGCCGGACGCATCTTCGCTGGTCTCCAGCAGTTCCCCAAACCCAGGCCGTTCGCGTCTGCACGCTACCATCTTGCGACGTGAACGGGCAGACGCGAAAAGTTTGCGTCGCAAATCCTCTGGCTCCAAGACAACCCCCCGTTCACCAACGGGCGATTCCCCGGAACCAGAGGAACCAGAGTCGAGATCAGGCCATCGCCGGAGCGACGGCACCGACTCCTCGGCTCTTCGGAGATGCAAACTATCCATCGGCTGCCTCCTGGGCTGGGTCGGCAACCACGAAAGTAGCAACAGCCCAGCACCAAGGCGCACGACGGAGGCGGGAATGGAGAACCGCTGGTGAAGAGTAGGTCTAGCGGGTCTACTCTCCGCGGAATACATTATGACCCAAACTTTTTCTTTACAACAGATGTGAGAGAAGAAAAAATTAAGCACAATGTAAACTCGTCACAACTCTTTTCAACTAACAACACGTCAAGTGGGGTACTACCAGGCACTTCCTTGTGGTGAAAGCGAGAAGGAGAAGAGCAGGTGACCACACACCTGCTTATGAAGGTAAGCTGATGAGGGGTGTGGTCAGACTAATACTGGTATTAAAGGTACATTTGTGGAATTTATTCAGTGCGCGTGCACGTACGCGAGAGAGTGCAGAGTGATGCCAAGCAGAGCCCCTAATGAGACAGAACTGTGTTTTTATTTTGTTATTGGTGTATATGTGTGTATGTATGTACAGTATATATATATATATATATATATATATATATATATATATATATATATATATATATATATATATATGTATATATATGTGTATATATGTATATTTGTACTCCTGTTGGGGCTTCTTGGACCAGATCAATGTTTTATCTGGCTAAATAAAGGTTAAATAAATAAATAAGAAACTGATGATTTGGTCCTGTTAACTTTGAATTTTCTATGGGGACTGCCCAGATCCCTCTCATGGACCTGGACCTCACTTTGAGAACCTCTAATGATTCTAGTTATTCAGTATTCATCTCTAATTACTCTAAAATTGCGTATTTCTGTGTTAAAAAAAAGCCCCCAATGTTTTCTAACCCTAAAAACGCCCCTGCTGCTGACCCCTGCAAGTTCTTCACCTAGCATCTGTTCTAGTGTGTTCTGATCCTTGTGTGAGACTACTAGCAGGGCTGAGTTGTCTGCAAATAAAAACAAGGTACATGAGCATGCTGCTGACATGTCATTTATGTACAGTAAAGAAAATTGCATTTTGATTGTATTGGAGTACACTACATCTTGTAATCTATGTGGTGAGACTGCTGCTGCCTCTAAGGAATGCCACGATACGGCAATATCAGGGTCAAACCAGCTTATCAGGGGTCTCCGCGAGAAGGACCAGAAGTACAGCTTACAATCTGGGATTGCCAAGCCCCCATCCTGTTTCCTACGTTGAGTGGTGGTTCTTTTGACTCTTGGCCATTTGTTATTACAAATACATTTGGATATAATAGTTTCTTGCGCCAGTGGTCTATTGGAGGAGGTAAGGGGAGCATTGAGCTAACAAAATGTATCCTGGGCAGTACATTTTGACTATGGATGCTCAGGCCTGTAATGAGTTAGGAAGGCTCACCCATCTATTTAGATCTTGGTGTATTTTATTATATGTGCCTGTGAAGTTATATTTAGTTGTCTGTTTTAGTGTGGGGAATTTGGGCAATGGAACACACCTGTAAGTATTTTTTCCAAAAAATGCATTGTTTTGTATTTCTAATCAAGTACTCTAAAGCAGCATTTTTCCACTTCAAGATTTCAAGCTGTTTTGGGCTGGGCTCCGCCCATAAGCGCTTTGAGTGACAGTCACCCACAGTCTGCACTGGCAGACCGAGAGAGATATAGTATAGAGAGTTTGAGGGGGATACTAATTACTTTCGCCACGGGGGGCATAATCCCACGGGACAATGCATTGGTAACTTATTTCAAATGACAATATATACCCCTGTGAATATTATTGCACGGATCCGAATACGGGCATGTGCAATGATATTTTGACAGTGATATGCGAGTGGAGAAGCCCCATCCCCGCGCACCGGTCGGGAGGTTGTGTGTAAATGCGTGTTTCCCCCTCTCTCTCTCTCTCTCTCTCTCTCTCTCTCTCTCTCTCTCTCTCTCTCCCTCTCCCTCTCCCTCTCCCTCTCCCTCTCCCTCTCCCTCTCCCTCTCCCTCCCTCTCCCTCTCCCTCTCCCTCTCCCTCTCCCTCTCCCTCTCCCTCTCCCTCTCCCTCTCCATCTCTATCTCTATCTCTCTCCCTCTCTCTCTCTCGCTCGTTCTCTGCTGTCTCTGTCGGCACCCATGCAACGTGTTTGAGGAAGTGTCTGTATTTCCACACGCTCTGTTGTTGAGCGAATGGTTGCGCTACAAACATAGAGGGGGCAGGCGTTATTATGCAGATGAGAATTGTTTGACGTCAATGATACGCTAAGTTTCAGATGACTCAATTCAGTGAGGGAGAATATTGTGAGATGTGAATTGGAAGAATGCGCCAAAATGAGAATTAGAGACATAGACCCCATTAATATAAACCCACATAGCTAGAAAACAATGCTAAACACTGGAAAAGGCCATTTATAAGATAGTGTTCAACTATGGGGATGTCAGCCGGTAGTTGCACCGCTTTGGCCAACTCATTAACTCAATCAGCGCCAATCACGTAGAAAGTCGGGTTTTCTCGCAAACGGTTGAGCGCCAAAACGCGAGAAAAGTCGGGTTTTCATAGTTTTTTCTTTTATTCGATTTTAATAGTCTATACAGTCTCACGGACCTCGGTGTATCATTGGGACTCATTCTGAGACCCCGAGATTGCATTGCCGTCTGAATCCTGCTAGGTGGCAGTATCGCCTACCCTTTGAAACCTTATTTCACACTGTGTGTTACATTTTATATGGTCCGGGCGGAGAATTTGGACCCAGGTGTGACGGATCATATTGGGTCTGAGTTGTGTTTGATGTTAAATGAGAATGTCCCGAGGGGGAGTCGAACAGGGGGCTCCCGCGTCCGCGGGCGACGACACAGGCCGCTGCACTAAGAAGTGAATTCACTCCTAACTACCGTACCTATGCGTCTGTTAACCCTGTTATGGGGAAGTGAGTTTAATTTACCAGCCCGCACTGCCACAGTCACTCGTCAACACACCTGTTTCCGTGACTGTGGACATACCCACGAAGTTCCCCGTTACACTCACATCCCTAAACTCACCCCCTCAGGACATCCGGGTCACGGCACCACTGTGACGGATCATATTGGGTCTGCGTTGTGTTTGATGTTAAATGAGAATGTCCCGAGGGGGAGTCGAACAGGGGGCTCCCGCGTCCGCGGGCGACGACACAGGCCGCTGCACTAAGAAGTGAATTCACTCCTAACTACCGTACCTATGCGTCTGTTAACCCTGTTATGGGGAAGTGAGTTTAATTTACCAGCCCGCACTCGCACTGCCACAGTCACTCGTCAACACACCTGTTTCCGTGACTGTGGACATACCCACCGGCTTCCCCGTTACACTGGCAAGTGAAACACTTCATCCGAGCACCTTGGACCACGTCCAGCACACTTGATTCATAGTTTATCCCATTTCATGTCATGGACATCAATACTGGAATCGCGATCAGATTTGGAATATTCATTTTGGAATACCTCCTAGCAAAGGTAAGGACTATATGACATCAAACCTACTTTGATCCTACAATGATTTCACATCGATCGCAATGATCAATGTATGTAGTATTCAAAACGTATACGTTGCTGACTAGCAGAACATCACAAAACAACCCCCCCCCCCTTTGATGCCTTCATGATGAAAACATAATACCTATTATATACCTTTGATTTGGAAATAATATCGTGTCCAAATTAAATTATATCTAAATGTTATCTAAATTATATCTGAATGTTATCTGAATGTTATCTGAGTCTGAATGATAATCTGAATGATCATCTGAATTATAATCTGAATGACATCTGAATGATATTCTGAAATATATCTGAATGATTAATGATATTCTCTTCTCCCCTCTCATATGTCCTTTATCTCCCCCATCCTCTTTCTCTCCTCTTCTCTCATCTCCTCTCTTCTATCCTCTCTTCCTCTCTCTCACCCTCTTCTCTCCTCTCTTCTTCTATCCTCTCCTCTTTTCTTTCATCTTGTCTCTCCTCTCTTCTTATCTCCTCTCCGCTCTACTGTACTGTCCAATGACGCAGAAATAGACTCCTAAAATATACTTTTCCCTCCAGGGGTTAGTCTAGTTCTATGTGATGTGTCACAAACAAGGAGTCGTTTCAGTTAACCCACAAAGCCCAGGTCCAGTGGAGCGCTAGTGTGAGTCAATGAGGTCAGCAAGCTACTTCAAAAGAATCACATGCTGCATGACCTCATTTCACTACTCTGCTCGTATCAGACCTGAACATGAGTGGCAGAGAGATTCCAGTATCATATCCTATACTCATATCAGCTTTTATATACTTTACTTGTTTTTAATATTTTGTTCTGGATGTAATTTTGTTCTTTATCTTCTCCTACACATACAGCCAAATGCCTTGTACTGTATACTCTATGCATACTGTATTTATACTACAATATAGAGACTAGAGGACAACCTCATTTACACACTATTGCTATGAGCTGAACTTGGGTCCGATAGGATGTTTTAGAAACTATTCTTATGAGCTGAACTTGGGTCTGATAGGATGTTTTACAAACTATTGTTTTGAGCTGAACTTGGGTCTGATAGGATGTTTTTATACAAACTATATTGTTATGAGCTGAACTTGGGGCCTTATAGGACATTTTACAAACTATTGTTATGAGCTGAACTTGGGACTTATAGGACGTTGTTTTGTTTTACGATGTTTTACATGTAGGAGGATACATTAAGTCATGGTAATGTAATTTATGAAAGTTAACTTTATTTAAATCAGCTTTATTCGTAAATTATTTATGAGCATGATAAGGTTGGTGGTTATAGTATGGTATTATTAATGCATCAGACTGCAGACTGATTAACTACTGCTCTGCTGAAAGAATCTCTTTGCTAGGAGCTGTAAGTGCAAGCCTAGTATAACTATGGGCCAATAGCCATCATTTGAGCCTCCTTTTACCTTTATTGGACAGTGCGTGACAGGAAATTGGGGATGGAGACAATGGGGGGTGACATGCAACAAAATTCCTAGGCCGGATTTGAACTCAGGACATTGTTATTATATGGTATGTTTCCCATGAGAGCGACTAGGACGCGCCACATTATTATATGGTATGTTTCCCATGGAGAGCGACCAGGACGCCCCACATTATTATGGTATGTTTCCCATGAGCGACCAGGACGCCCCACATTATTATATGGTATGTTTCCCATGAGAGCGACCAGGACGCCCCACATTATGTTTTTCAATATAGACTTATGTTACAACCCCAGTATGTCTGGAAGGGGTGAATAACATAAAGGATGATTGTGTTGTAATTTGTGATAAATGAACCAAATGATAAATAAAGCAATGCCCACAACAAGTTTAGGTGAAAGAAAGTAATATATTGTGCCTTTTATATATACAAACAAAACAGACTAATAAACAATGACAATGGTGGATTTGAGACACACACAACCAAGGGGGAAAAGGGGGGGGGTGAAGGGAAAAGGAGCTTGAATGATGCCAAAGGAATAAACTAAGTAAAACAAAACACAACTAACTCAGTAAGGAATATCTTGTCTACCTATACACAAACACAAAGATCAAATAAAACCTACTGCTCACTACCTAACCAAACATATGGTCTAAAACATACAATGAGTGGCATCACTCCTGACCTAGTGTGTCTAGGACAATACTATCACTACAAGTAGCACCAAATGTGTTGGGCCCCTTACATGCTCCAATTCCCAACCCACACACACATACACTTGTACCAAGTTGGCTAATTATATCAGAGTCAAACATTTAACCAACAGCATAGAGACAAAAGAAGGGGGGGAAACAGGAAGTTGCTACATGGGTTTTTAAAACAAGAGGAGGGCTTCCGATTGGTCAACTGGTGATTTGCTTGATGGCTGGGATGACTGGCTGGTTTCCAATTAGTGTCCTGATGAAGGACAGGGACCTGGATCAAAGTATAGCAGGTGAGAGGTAGTGGGTGAGAGAGAGAGAAAGAGAGAGAGAGAGAGAGAGAGAGAGAGAGAGAGAGAGTGAGAGAGAGAGAGAGATGAGAGAGGAGAGAGGAGAGATGAGAGAGAGGAGAGAGAGAGAGAGAGAGAGAGAGAGAGAGAGAGAGAGAGAGAGAGAGATGAGAGAGATAGAGAGAGGAGAGTGAGGAGAGAGAGAGAGAAAAGGGGGTAAAAAAACCCAAAAAATTTGCGGTTGGTACAACAACCACTGGGGAAAAATGGGGGACACTGATGTAAACAAGACGAAAGTCTTTCTCTGGTCTGCATCCCCTTAACAATTGTATGTATTGAGCTGTACTGTACCCATTCTGCAATCTGTTAATAAAGTTTTCAATCAATCAATCAATCAATCACTCAGGTCGATTATGATGATTCGACAGAAACATGGAACGAGTCGACGGCAAACGGAACAAGTTGACAGCAACAGAGAACGAGTTGACGGCAAAAGAAAAACAAGTCGACAGAAACAGAGAACGAGTCGACAGCAACAGACAAACGAGTCAGCGGGCAACAGAAAACGAGTCGACAGAAACAGAGAACAAGTCGACAGCAACAGAAAACTAGTCAGTGGCAACAGAAAACGAGTCGACAGAAACAGAGAACGAGTCGACAGCAACAGAAAAAAGAAAAGTAAACCAAACAGTAGACACTGGAGCAAACATCATCAGTAACACCAGAAACAATCACCTGAACTGAAGCAACTGTGGCGGTTGCTTTTCCCTCTACCTCCTCTGGCTGAGGGTTCCCTCTAAGGTGATCCAACTTCAACATGTTAACATGGCAAACACGAGTCTTGCGCTTGCGGTCAGGGGTACTTATCAAAAGGCCTACAACCTTCTCACGAGTCACAGATAACTGAGGAATTACAGCCACTCTTGTCTGGTCTGTAGAGTTTGGGTGACCTTTGGTCTCTTCCAGTGGGCACCTGGAGACATCAGGGCTTGCAGTTAGAATGTCATCACTAACAAACAAGGATGTTAGCACAGAGTCAGCCAGATTAACCATATGACCAATTTCTTCCCTTTTTCGTAACTGAGCGTGGGTGTCCACGCAGGCAGGGAAGGCTTCAGGGAATAACTGACCAAGGTCTAACACAGGACACTGTTCTGGCTGATCCAATACTCCTAGCACTGGCATCACTTTTCCTCCAGCTATGTCATTACCCATTATGAAGGCAACACCTTCGATTGGCAATGCATGACGCACAGCAATATCAAAGAACCCAGAAGCCAAAGCTGACTGGACGTGGACCTTATGCAATGGCACAGGAAAGAAACCCATTTCAATTCCCTGCACTATAACACTAGAGCCACAGGACGTTTGATCCGAAAAGGGCAGAGCGTTAGCAAGCAGGAAGGACTGCTTAGCACCAGTATCCCTTAGGATATGAACAGACTTCTGATCAACTCGGATTTCCAGTGAGCGAAATTAACCCATAAAAAATGAATGGCTTAAAACTAGGATCCGGTTCGGTGGGCTGACCTGAGGCAGACAGCCTAATTATCTTAACAAAGCCGACCCCTTTTGTCTGGCCTGAACTCTGACCTTGCTGTTGTTTACGTTTAAGAATGTGGCAGTCAGCAATGAGATGCCCAGTCTTATGGCAGTAATAACATTCACGTCGGTTTTTGAGTGGGCAGGTGGCAGTGTCATATGGATTGATTGTGACACAGGGCCTTCAGGAAGTGACCCTGCAAACTCATCACTACGGGATGGTGTAAAGACCATTTTGTGAATAAGCGTGAACTCATCTGCAAACACTGCAGCATGTGACAAATAAGCAGGGGTGTAAAGTACTTGAGTAATTGTACTTCGTTACAATACTTAAGTACTGTTTTGGTGGATTTGTACTTTACTCAAGTATTATTAGGTTTGTATACTTTGTACTTTTACTCCATTACATTTCAGAGAAGAAAAACATACTTTTTACTCCTTACATTTAAAATGCAGACCTACAAAGTACAAAGTACAAATCTCACAGGTCCAACCATTTTAATTAGTATATTTTAATTGTTTATCTGGCCGAACTAACGTTAACGTTATTAATCCTGCGACCGCAGGTAAACAGCCAATCAAATCCCCATCAATGGAAAATGAACCCGCCCATACCCATGCTGATTGGTCCTTGTGCAACACTAGAAAGCGGGGATCTTTGATTAAATACCTGCTATCAGAAGAATAGACAGTCAGATCCTCATTATTAATATTGTGATATTATTCAGGGTACTCCAGTATTCTGTCTTTAATATTGTGATATTATTCAGGGTACTCCAGTATTCTGCTTTTAATATTGTGATATTATTCAGGATAATCCAGTATGCTGTGGTTAATATTGTGATATTATTCAGGATACACCATTCTGTTTTTAATATTGTCATATTATTCAGGATACTACAGTATATCAAGTCTTTAATATTGTGATATTATTCATGCTGTGATGTGAATGCCGTCCATGTTAGTTTACCTTCAATGGAGAAGTGCATTAAATAATTGTAATGCAAAAAAAGTGTCCTCTGTTCTTTAATTTCAGCATCGTCTATCGCAGAACACATTCCATTGTGGGCAGAGTGTATGCTTGGTTTCATTCAAGCCTTGCCTAAACACCAGCTGATGATTTCACTAATTGGCTCACCTCTTCAACTAACTCAGCTGGTGCAATGTATAGTTAAAATGAAAACTTGGCCCACGATAGAATGAGTTTGAGACCCCTGGTATATCCCTTTAAAAAAAATGTACTTAAACTTTTTAGTACTTAAGTACATTTAAAAGTAGGACTTTTTTACTTTTACTCAAGTGTGTTTTTAGCCAGATACTTTGACTTTTACTTGAGTCAGATTTTGAGAGAGTACCCATACTTTCACTTAAGTATAATTTCTGGGTACTTTTTACACCCCTGCAAATAAGGTACCTTCTGCTCATTTAAGTAGACCACAATGCGTTCAGACACACAATTCTTAAATTCCTCCAACAGCATTAGTTCTCTAAGAGTGTTGTAGTCCGTAGACTTGTTAGCACTACACCACTTGTCAACAGTGGCGAATCCTCATGGAAGCCAACGCCAGGCCTCCCTATGAAAATATGAATTAATATCAAATATGAAATATGAAAAAAATAAATTATATAATTTTTTTTATATAGTTTACAATAATAATGAAAAATTTCATCTGTGTTATAATTTTTTTTTCTTTTTTAATGTCTCCCTCTTCTTCTCACTCTCTCTAACACACACTGCAGCAGAGGAGACTGGAGAAGAGGCAGGGGGGAGGTGTCCTTCTCTAGCGTCCCATGTGAAACCAATACTAGCCAATCTGATTCCGTGATTCGAGCTGACTAAAGCCCTGCCCACACCTTAAAACGGGGCTTTGAGAAGGAATAATTAGTTTTGAGTCTACATACTGGCATCTAACGTGAATCACGTTACAACGGCTGAACCATAAGTGACGTCATCCCCTCGCGGGATTGATTGATTGTTTGAAAATTGTATTAACAGCAGGCACGTTCAGACTAATCCTGTATTCTATTATCAAACATTTAGCACTTTATTAGCCACTTAGTTTTAGCCGGCGGGACATTTATTGAGGACCAGCAGCACAGCATACCACTGTGGATATTATCTATCTGTCCAGGAGGAGCAAGGAGGACCAGTTTATTGACCAGGTAAGATGCAGTTTCTACAGTAGCTTGCATGCTAAGCTACTAATGTAATGTTATGGCTAGCTTGGATGCTAACTGAGTGATTGATTGATTGATTGAAAAGTTTATTAACAGATTGCAGAATGGGTACAGTACAGTACAGCTCAATACATACAATTGTTAAGGGGATGCAGACCAGAGAAAGACTTTCGTCTTGTTTACATCAGGGTCCCCCATTTTCAATTCATCATAACATATATGACATACATGACATACAGATAGACAGTACTGCTACATCTATACATTTATGACATATCAGATTTTGCAAATACAGTACCGTTTGTGATACAAAAGTGTCCAGAAAAAGAGTGTATATACATTTGACGTAGAAACTGTACATTGGAGGAGGTTGGGTGGATGGGTGGGGACTGTACATTGGAGGTGGGGGGGGGGGGGGGGGGGGGTTGGGTAGGGGGGGGACACACATTGTACACTGTACATTGGAATACTGACAAAGCCATGACTGAGTTGTCCTTACAGTAGAGGAGTGAAGTGTCATGTTTATTAGTCACATCCCTGTGAAGGAGGAGTGAAGTGTCATGTTTCATGATGCTAGTAGTACAGTAACTAGTATATTGGTGCGTCCTAGGGTTAAATGCTACAGTATGCTAACTATTTGGAAAAATAACTGTTCAAAACTGTTCTCTTGGCTTTGTTTTGTTCATAGTAGTAACGCTGCCGAGCCATACTGTACATGGTGACTGCTTGGTTTGACTGGCAATGGCCGCCGAGCCATACTGTATATGGTGACTGCTTGGTTTGACTGGCAGTGGCCGCCGAGCCATACTGTACATGGTGACTGCTTGGCTTAAGTAAAAAAAAATATATATATATATATATATATATATATTAATAACTTTTCTTTTTTTTATAAATTTTTTTTGGCATCCCCTATTATTTTACCCACGCGACGCCACTGCTTGTCAAAGAGAGTTCCCTTCTCTCTACCGAACTCAACAAATGTCTGACTTGAGGACCGCTTGTGATTCCTGAATCGTTGCCTATAGGCCTGTGGCACCAACTCATATGCACAGAGAACAACATACTTCACAATGTCATATTGCAATGAATCATCAATGAACAGAGAAGAAATCACATCCTGAGCTTTTCCACTCAGTTTACACTGTAACAATAGAGGCCATACCTCCTTCGGCCACTGAAAGGATGTAGCAATACGCTCAAATGCACTGAAGTAGGCGTCTACTTCGGTCCCTCGAAAAGGTGGAACTAGAGATATATTTTTACTTATGTCAAATGACCTAGACAGAATTGATTGAGATGAAGATGATGCCATCGGAGACTGGAAACCATCTCTTGCATTTTCCAACTCCAGCTGTCGTATCTTAACAGCCATTTCAGCCTCGATTTCCAGCTTGCATACTGCTAGCCTGAAATCAATTTGTCGTGCTTCAGCCTTCTCTTGAGCTTCCATGTGAAGCGGAGTCAAGCAAATTTTCATTCGTGCATTAACCACTGAACTGGTTGAGCTAGGAGAGAGCTGGTCAAAGCACGGTAAGGTAGCAGGTGGTTTCACCTCTGCCTTTGCACCCACGCCAACCTGTGACTTTTGTTGCTCCTCCTGAAACAAAGGAGAACTAACTTCTGTATTCCCCTCTTCCTCCAAGGCAGTAGAACCAGGCTGCTCTGGCAACATAAGTATCTCCATCTCCACCAATTTGTCCAACACCATAGACCTAATCTCTTTTTTAAGCAGAGACCTTGCTATCTGGAGACCATAGTGCTTGCCTATCAGTAACAAATCATCCTTTCGGCACTTAACAATAATTTCAACAGAGGGATTCTGAACAAACTGATCTATGGTAAACTGTGCCATGTCAGCAGTGGACAGCAACAGTACACCTGTGGTATATTTCCCTGCTCAAACTGTCAAATTATTATGGAAAATGGGTATGTTTGTTGAGTCTTGAGTCCCAAAGGTCAACGGCTCCAGAAAAAGGGGGAACTTGGTAAAGGACCAGTGCACCACACACTTTAGATAGGTTCTATTTTCTCCACAAACAGTTAGTTAAACTACATGGGTTTTAGAAGTCTCATATTAGTAAATCCCTAAAAAAAAGGAGATCAGTAATGTACATAAGCTTTTTATAATAGATCACAAGTAAAGTGATTGATTAGATTATGCACTATTTGGTCTGGGCAAACTGGACCTAGGGTGAGGATCTCCCTGAGTAAACAACCCCCCGGGAGATCACACTATATGTAAATACGACAGGATACTGGTCACGTTGGTCGGCCAGCTTTAAACATTAGAACAGATGGCTGTGTTGATCTTATCATCCCACACAATGGGCCTGTCAACAGACACCCAGTCATGGTGACTGATAAGGCCAACTGTAAAACAGAAAAGTGCTCTAAAAACAGCCTCCAGACAGGAGGTGTAGAAAAACACCCAGCTGCTATCTACTTAAAAGACCGGTTTCATGTGACTGTAGCCGGCCCTAAAATGGCTGGTGAAACTCCTCCTGTGCACAGGAACAGAGAGGAAAATACTTTTGGACAAAAACGTAGTTGATGTAATATTAGACATTCATACTGTACAGGACAATAACAGAATAATATAGATATTTTTAATCCTGTCAGTTTAAGATTAAGTAGGAAGTTTGTGGCCATTTGGAAACTGACTTAGATAAAAAGGTGGTTTAGATTAATGGTAAACTATTCAAAAATATGTAGTAACTAACTATAGGATAAGTAATAACTGTAAGACAATAAAATAGAATATATAGATTCTCTTTTATTGATCTTAGGACCAAAAGTAGCCAAATTCAGGCATACTAAGTCTAGGAAATTCGGCAAAAGAACTAACCTGTTAGGTAATTAAAGTTAAGAAATAATCCTTGGGTTTTAAGTTAGTAAAATCAAATATTATACCTTTAAAACGCTAAGACTCTAGAACAATATTCTTGTTCTTAACCATTAAAGCCGGCCTCTTCCAGGGTCAGAGGTGACGGCAGGCCTACTCAAAATGGCCGCTCTAGGGTTTCATCCAATCAGGAAGTAGAGACTCCTCCCCTCTGACGTAAGTTCTAGCGTATTCTAGGGGGAGGAGTCAAAGCGTTAAAATGGCCCGTACGACAGAAGACAGGGAGACGCTTTTTGAAACCACCCCATCACAAGCAGCCGAACCAGAGCAGACCGTTGGAAGCAGAGAACGAGAACAAAGGAAATCAACAACTCATCAACAAATGAAGACCATTCTTTAATCTACTCTCTTAGACTGGTGTTCAATGACAAACGGCATAGAGTTTGCGACCATTGAATATCATTGCACAATCCATTTTTTAATTGAACCAGATCAGCTGTTGTTCACTTTTGGACTTTGACAATAAAAGCGGATTTTTACATTAAATCCATTCTTCTCTTCATTGGGTGTTGCCGCCGTTCCTATACTTGACGCCGTGGTCTTACTAAGTACGTGTTGGGTTTATACGGGACAAATCACAACGGCAGGGTATATATCACATCAGGTTTTTAGAGACAGAACCATCCACCCTAATACATATAAATGGTGCCGTTGACCCTAACCTGAAACGCTTTAAGATTTTTTTTTCTCTCGGCTAAACGAGCAATTGGCTCGTGGAAACTCGGCGCTTGGGAAGATCGGGATCATCACGACAGCGTCCTAAAATCTGCACAGATCAGGTGAGTGGATACGGGCCGTGATGAGTAAAAATGTGGAGCGTTCAGTTCGAACTGGGGGTTGTGGGGGAACCCTGCAATGACCTCATGAGAGTCTCGCCGGAACGGAGGAACCGTCGGGGAGAGAGATGATGGGGTAGCAGGGAGCGTGACGATTCACAGATCATATTGGCATGATTCAATTTAAAAACGGGGTCATCTAGGACGTCACTCGAAAATTTATGAAACTGGGCTGCGTTTGCGAATGGCTCTTGATCGTGGCCAAATTCGTCTTGCGTTTGGGAAGCTCGGTAGAATGCACACTGGATTGCACACGGGCCGTGTTTTTTTCAAGGGTGTATGGTACGTTGGATATTTTTTTCGTGGTCTATACAGTGGGTGAATTATGAGAGTGTGCGATTGCTGGGTAAACGCCAGACCTCCGCTCACTACCGTATCTCAAACGGCAGGGAGAGGAAGGTATAGAACGTCGGCAACGACGCAAATGGTATTTTCAGGCTCCGGTTCACAACTGTACAGGTCGCGGAATCAGATGGATGTGTAATGAGGGCGCCAATATGGTGGTGTTCGTCACGGGTCGCGGGATAATAATGTAGTAGGTGAAATGAGCGTGGAGGGGGCCCTTCCGAAGCTGAACACGTACGGATTTTGAAAATATCACCCAGTTTAGCCGGATATTAGGGGATTTTCTCTGGGGGTATGAAGCTTTTCTAGCCATAATCGATCCGTTGTTTAGGGTTGGTTAGGGGGATGCGGGATTTGCCTGTTGACCACGAGAAGGTTAATTTCAGAAGGCAAGGACCGGCGGAGATCCATGGAACGTGTTTAGCTTGGGCGTCTCATTTCAATACGTTACGTCGCGGCAATCGGGTAGCGTGTAGCTCATTCCCAGCGGAAGAGTGCGTCGCGTGCTTCCACGTTTTCTCTGATTGGCCATGACGCCCATGTGACCACGGCAGCGCGAGAGAGCTGCATCGCGGAAATAGGCTGTCTATTGCCTCGCGCTGCAGCACGGAAATAGGCTGTCTATTGCCATTCTCTAAGACAAACTCTAACCTTAACCAGCTCCTTAACAGCGCCTAAACTTAACCCTTCTAACCATAACCAACTCCGAAACAATGCCTAACCTTAACCTTAACCATAACCATGCCTAACCTTAACCTTAACCATAACCAACTCCGAAAGAATATTGCCATTCTCTAAGACAAACTCTAACCTTAACCAGCTCCTTAACAGCGCCTAAACTTAACCCTTCTAACCTTAACCAACTCCGAAACAATGCCTAACCTTAACCTTAACCTTAATGCCTAAACTTAACCGGCGAAACAATGCACGTTAAAAAAAAATAAATAAAATTGAAGGGATTCGAACTTGTCACCAACGGACCGCAGGACCGCAGCGCTGCCAGTTGAGCTAAGCGTAGAATGAAAATCATCAGGGATTACGGCTACATAATGCCGCAAGCTCTGCTGCAAGCTCTGCCGCTCCGCTCTGCGGCTGCCGCGCCTGCCGCGGGGCGTGTCGCAGCCAATCAGGGAAAACGCGGAAGCACTCGGCAGCACTCTTCCTCTGGGAATAAGCAATAAGCAATCGGGTACTATAGGCTCTTAGCAACAAATTGTTTCATTATACTATTTACAATGTAAATGTTCATTGCATGTATTCTAATACAGACGCTCTTATCGCGGTGAAAATGAGCGTGGGGAAACTATTGAAAAAAGTAATGTAACAAGCGGTAGATACAATGTGCAAGCACTGGAAGTGAATGGATGTTTATAGCTAAGATAATGTGTTTAGCTAATTATGTATGTTTGAAGCATGTCTGTTAATGGTTAGGAATGAATGCCAAATATGTGTAGGTTATTGTTGTATTATTATGAAATTCTAGTGACCAACAGCCGCGGGGAAATGTGATAGGAAACGCCGTTTTTTCGGTGGCCGTTGGAAACGCTGCAGACGTTAGCTGCTACGTTAGCCGTGGGGGCGAGCGAGGTTAACTATGGCCGGGGCGTCGTGGTATCGAGTATATGGAGTGGATCGGAAGTGTGTTGGGGTCACTGGGATGTGTGCGGTACGTTAGAATTTTCGAATTCGGTGGGTTTAAGGTCATTGTTTAATGAAATAAGGAATCGAATCGGGCGAATAGTTTGACCCGGAAGTCGTTCTGAGCACTGCTAGATCAATGGCGGCAGCCGGCGGCGGGGTCAAGCTAGCATTTGCAAATGGCCTATGTATGTTGTAATGTTTTTGTTTTGATTAAATCTGTACACTAACGCTTAAAGGGATTAAAGTTCTGTTGCGGGGTGGAGCTGTGTTGTGCTAATATTGCGGTGTGTCGGCCCACTCGGCAACGGGACAGTATGCCGTTTGGGGACATTTATTGCGGTGTCGTGGTTGAAGCTAAGCTAATGCTAACTAGCCGCGCTAGCTATCACACAAATGGCTAACGAAGCTAATATGCTAAGCTACCTGTTACAAAGGGTCAGATTAAACCGAATATATATATTTGCCGATTCATATATATTGCATAATATTTGTATATCGTTTGATATCCCTTGTGTATTCTTTGTACATATACACGGAATATCCCTTTAACCTAGTACAGACCATAATATTTCGTTCTCTTATTGGATAGCGTTCCACCAGCGCCATTGCCATACCCCCCGAGTCGAGTTCAAAGCCACCGTCAAGGCTTGTCTCAACATGCCCGGTTCTGCCCAAGACTACGAGACAGGAATAAGGCTGGTACTAGTTTATTCGCCTAACATATAAATATGGCGCAGGTGAATACAGAAGTAGTTCGAGTTACCCAAGTGAAGCCTCACCCACGATACGACGTGCGGTGAAGTAGGGCCCGTTTTGCCCCAAAATAGAGTCTTGTCTTATCCTAATACGTTTTCTTCAACGTATCGTTCGCTCCTTACTAGTAAAGCCTTCATCACGAGTCAACGACCAAGTGAAGTGAGCAACCGTGCGTCTAAATAGAGCACTTATAGCCACGTGCGAATAGGATAGTAAAGTGTCAGAGCTTGGTGGAATAACGTCAAGTTCAACCTAGTTAATGTGAAGTACCGCGCACCGGAGAATCTACACCGGTGAATGCAGAGCCCCTTTCCGGCTGGATTATTATTATTATATTGCTTTGGACCAGGCTGTTGGAGCGGATAAGAATCATCTACACCCCACTACTGTGGGATTTACCCGTGACGTGAGGAACATTACTCGAGCCCGTCTCAAGGAGAGGCTGGCCGGCTTTCACCTGTGCTGCACGCATACTGGGATTACAGCTGCTGCTTTTCGTCTGCCGATCAGGGAGTAATATACCGCCTCCCATAGCAGGAGCTTATTGAGTCCCCGCTGATCCAGACTTTGCATTCGAACATTTCCTCCCCCTGCTGGCTTACAACCGGTGGGAACCCCCTACCAGTATATCCCGCTGCTTCCCCAGAGTACCATAGATATAATTCCTAATATTCAGGTTGTATTATTATCTCATGCGTAATATGAGAATGGACATTCGTTATTGATTTGCCTACGCACATTCCTTTGCCTTATAAGCGCATCTAGAGTAAATTATATTATGTATTCTTGCTGCTAATAAATATTCTTAACCCAGATTTGTGTGGAACCGTATCATTGTGGAGGAGTTCTCATCATATACCTGTGTACTGTATGGCCAGTAGTAATGTACATAAGACGGTAGTGGTTTAATGATACCATACTTATTAATACAGTCAGGGAATTGTACCCCTCAGTTACAATTGGTCCTTCGAGCCCCGGATAAGAATTAGCGTAATATTAATATAATATTAATATTAACATGGCCGATGATGAACACTCCACAAACGGTTCTCCTACACTGTAAAAAGTAACCAGCATTTCACAACATTTAACAGTATTATCTTACAGTAACATATCGCTGCTGTCGGGACAAAACCTCATAACTCCAAAAACCCAACTTTTCAGCAGATGAAAAAAACTAACACAGATTTGAGGGTGAATAGAGTTAGGAGGTTTAGACAGATGATCGGTTTAATGCTTTCCCATTGTTTAAACTTTGTAAAACCCACACACACATATGGAGGATGATCTACGGAGTTGATTTATATAATAAAAAAAAATTCAAAAAATGGAGTTATGAGGTTTTGTCCCGACAGCAGCGATATTGTAATTAAGGCCTCCTGTAATATCCCAACAAATACATGTAAAAAAGACAGTATCTTTTGATTTCACATTATATTATTCTTATTTCACAATAAAATACCGCAATCAAAATCCTCTGTAATATCACATCAGATGTTGTAATCTCACAATAGCATACCAACATATCACATTATATTATTCTTATTTCACAATAAGATACGGCAATCAAAATCCTCTGTAATATCACATCAGATGTTGTAATCTCACAGTAGCATATGAATATTTCACATAATTTATTTATTATTTCACAATAAAATATTGCAATCAAAATCCTCTGTAATATCACATCAGATGTTGTAATCTCACAGTAGCATATCAACATATCACATTATATTATTCTTATTTCACAATATTCACAATAAGATATTGCAATTTTATACAAAACAAGACGAAAGTGTTTCTCTGTAATATCACATCAGATGTTGTAATCTCACAATAGCATATCAATTTATCACATTATATTATTCTTATTTCACAATCAAATATTGTAATTTTATACAAAACAAGACGAAAGTCTTTCTCTGTAATATCACATCAGATGTTGTAATCTCACAATAGCATATCAACATATCACATTATATTATTCTTATTTCACAATAAGATACCGCAATCAAAATCCTCTGTAATATCACATCAGATGTTGTAATCTCACAGTAGCATATGAATATTTCATGTAATTTATTTATTATTTCACAATAAAATATTGCAATCAAAATCCACTGTAATATCACATCAGATGTTGTAATCTCACAGTAGCATATCAACATATCACATTATATTATTCTTATTTCACAATAAGATATTGCAATTTTATACAAAACAAGACGAAAGTGTTTCTCTGTAATATCACATCGGATGTTGTAATCTCACAATAGCATATCAATTTATCACATTATATTATTCTTATTTCACAATCAAATATTGTAATTTTATACAAAACAAGACGAAAGTCTTTCTCTGTAATATCACATCAGATGTTGTAATCTCACAATATATCAACATATCACATTATATTATTCTTATTTCACAATAAGATACCGCAATCAAAATCCTCTGTAATATCACATCAGATGTTGTAATCTCACAGTAGCATATGAATATTTCACGTAATTTATTTATTATTTCACAATAAAATATTGCAATCAAAATCCACTGTAATATCACATCAGATGTTGTAATCTCACAGTAGCATATCAACATATCACATTATATTATTCTTATTTCACAATAAAATATTGTAATTTTATACAAAACAAGACGAAAGTCTTTCTCTGTAATATCACATCAGATGTTGTAATCTCACAATAGCATATCAACATATCACATTATATTATTCTTATTTCACAATAAGATACCGCAATCAAAATCCTCTGTAATATCACATCAGATGTTGTAATCTCACAGTAGCATATGAATATTTCACATAATTTATTTATTATTTCACAATAAAATATTGCAATCAAAATCCTCTGTAATATCACATCACATTTTGTAATCTCACAGTAGCATATGAATATTTCACATAATTTATTTATTATTTCACAATAATATATTGTAATTTTATTAAAAAAAACAAGACAAAAGTCTTTCTCTGTCATATCACATCAGATGTTGTAATCTCACAATAGCATATCAACATATCACATTATATTATTCTTATTTCACAATAAGGTGTTATATATGGTTGCTAGGGTGTTTCTAGGTGGTTGCTAGGGTGTTATAAGTGGTTGCTAGGGTGTTTCTAGGTGGTTGCTAGGGTGTTATAAGTGGTTGCTAGGGTGTTTCTAGGTGGTTGCTAGGGTGTTATATATGGTTGCTAGGTTGTTTCTAGGTGGTTGCTAGGGTGTTATAAGTGGTTGCTAGGGTGTTTCTATGGTTGCTAGGGTGTTATAAGTGGTTGCTAGGGTGTTTCTAGGTGGTTGCTAGGGTGTTATAGCTGGTTGCTAGGGTGTTTCTAGGTGGTTGCTAGGGTGTTTCTATGGTTGCTAGGGTGTTATAAGTGGTTGCTAGGGTGTTTCTAGGTGGTTGCTAGGGTGTTTCTAGGTGGTTGCTAGGGTGTTATGGGTGGTTGCTAGGGTGTTTCTAGGTGGTTGCTAGGGTGTTATAAGTGGTTGCTAGGGTGTTTCTAGGTGGTTGCTAGGGTGTTATATGTGGTTGCTAGGGTGTTTCTAGGTGGTTGCTAGGGTGTTTCTAGGTGGTTGCTAGGGTGTTATGGGTGGTTGCTAGGGTGTTTCTAGGTGGTTGCTAGGGTGTTATAAGTGGTTGCTAGGGTGTTTCTAGGTGGTTGCTAGGGTGTTTCTAGGTGGTTGCTAGGGTGTTATGGGTGGTTGCTAGGGTGTTTCTATGTGGTTGCTAAGGTGTTATAAGTGGTTGCTAGGGTGTTTCTAGGTGGTTGCTAGGGTATTTCTAGGTGGTTGCTAGGGTGTTATGGGTGGTTGCTAGGGTGTTTCTAGGTGGTTGCTAGGGTGTTATAAGTGGTTGCTAGGGTGTTTCTAGGTGGTTGCTAGGGTGTTATAAGTGGTTGCTAGGGTGTTTCTAGGTGGTTGCTAGGGTGTTTCTAGGTGGTTGCTAGGGTGTTATGGGTGGTTGCTAGGGTGTTTCTAGGTGGTAGCTAGGGTGTTATAAGTGGTTGCTAGGGTGTTTCTAGGTGGTTGCTAGGGTGTTTCTAGGTGGTTGCTAGGGTGTTATGGGTGGTTGCTAGGGTGTTTCTAGGTGATTGCTAGGGTGTTTCTAGGTGGTTGCTAGGGTGTTATATATGGTTGCTAGGGTGTTTCTAGGTGGTTGCTAGGGTGTTATAAGAGGTTGCTAGGGTGTTTCTTGGTGGTTGCTCGGGTGTTATAAGTGGTTGCTAGGGTGTTTCTAGGTGGTTGCTAGGGTGTTATATATGGTTGCTAGGTTGTTTCTAGGTGGTTGCTAGGGTGTTATATGTGGTTGCTAGGGTGTTTCTAGGTGGTTGCTAGGGTGTTATAAGTGGTTGCTAGGGTGTTTCTAGGTGGTTGCTAGGGTGTTATATGTGGTTGCTAGGGTGTTTCTAGGTGGTTGCTAGGGTGAAAAGCATGGTGAAGAGGTCGTGACCCGGGTGGGCGGGGTCTGCCATGATCTTCCTCGCCCTCCTCAAGGCCCTGGAGGAATGTAGGGACTCGAGGGAGGGAAGGGGGCAGCCGATCACACTCTCCGCTGATCGTATCACCCGCTGCAGCCTTGTCCCTGACCGTGGCTGCAGGGAACCAGGTGATGATGGAGAGGGTGAGGATGGACTGGATGATGGCAGTGTAGAACTGGACCATCATAGTCCTCTGCAGCTTAAACTTCCCTAACAGGGGAGCCTATATCATTGGGACAGGTCTCTGCTCATCAGCAAGGAAAGGTACTGCTTTGGGGAGAAAGTATATCATCTATCACTACTGCCACCAGGTATGGGAGGGTGCGGGTAGTATTAGGAGAAGTGTGGGTGTGTGGGGAATTACTGCGAGTCGCCCTGGAGGGCAAGAAGGACCAGCTCACTACCCCTAGGTTAGTAAATCCTATAGGCCCCATCCACCACTCTGCTAAAGCTCCACTCTACTCCTGCACTAAAGTCAGGGATTCAGTTGGACTCAGATCTGCATGCTGCGTTCCCCCTACCTGGTGAAAGTTCATAGGGATAATCCACCCTGCTACACAAACATCTCAAAACAAACTGGTCAGACTACATGCTTGACCTTACTCCTAGAACCCACCTCACCCCTGCCCACTTTGACAACCTAGGATGGCTTAGAGACGACAGAGTACAGCAACATGCAATGGGCCTGGTACCCAGATTCGGCTCAATCAGGGACTAAACATGTTTCGCAATTATGCCACATCAATGTGGAACGCCCTACCCAAAGCTGTAAAGGAATGTGAATCACTACCCACTTTCAAAACCACTCTCAAAGAACACCTATACGGGAGACTGCAATTCGAAACTGGCCCCTGTAAATGTCCTAACCCAACCCCCTCCAATGTACAGTAAATTACCAAACATGGTTTTGTCAATATTCCAATGTGCTTGTATACAGTTGTACAGTGTCCACCCACCCCTCCTATACCCAACCTACCCAACCCCCCCACCCCACCCATCCAACCACCTCCAATGTACAGCCCCCCCCACCCCACCCCACCTAATGTACGGTTTCATAAATGTATAGATGTAGCAGTACCAGGCCATGTGAGCGGATTGGAGCGTGAGCGGCGCGGGGCGCGGAGCGGGCGGTTTTGACGTGAGCGATGAGTGGGTTTTAAAATGGGTCGGCGCGACGTCCGGAGCGAGAGTTCTCCTCCGCTCCAATCCACTCCAGGTCGCTCACAGTGGTTTAACACTGTTGATGTAATATACATGCAGTACAATGCCAAAGCAACAGATGGCGATGTACAAACATGAAGGCCATTTTCAACCAATGAGAAGGGTGAACCTGTGATATCCGGTTCAGGCTTTGTCACTGTAGAGACGCCCACACTCACTTCTGTTAGAAAAAGTATCGACGCCATTGTTGTTGACGTTAGCTTACATGCTAACGTTAATGGCAGCGACCATAGCATTGTGGCTCGGCTAGCCTATCATCGCTTAATAAAGCTAGTGAATGGATAAACAACGTTATTTAACATTGCAGAATGGGTACAATTACAATGCGGCTCAATACAAACAATTGTTAAGGGGCCCAGGGGGTGTAGACTGTTGTAGTTTGAGCTAATTTACACCATGCTCCAAAAAAAAAAAAAAAATCTGCCGAGCGATCTGGCGCGGGGCTCGATTCAAGGTGAGCGGGGAGCGAGCGGAGAGCGACTTGGGGGCGGGGTCAACATGATCGATTAGCGGAGCGGACCAAGCTTTAAAGAGCGAAGAGCGGATTTCTCGGCCGCGCCGATCCGCTCACGTGGCCTGAGCAGTACTGTCTGTATGTCATGTATGTGTGTGTGTGTGTGTGTGTGTGTGTGTGTGTGTGTGTGTGTGTGTGTGTGTGTGTGTGTGTGTGTGTGTGTGTAAATGAATGAACCGAAATATGTAGTTTGCTGATAGATACACAAAATGGGTTTATTTATGTTGATTTAATTTGGTTGTGTTGATGTTTCCATTTTTGCAAAATGCATATTCTGTTTGTTTTACACAATAAGTCTATTGGTGTGTTGTGTGTGTGTAGGGGCAGGTGTAGAAGATTTTTTCTTCTTCCTGTTCCTTTCGGCCATGGTATTTGGTGAATTATATGTACTGTTGGACTGTGGTAATTCCATGTACGAATAAATAAATGATGATGACGATGTATGTCCTGATGAATTGAAAATGGGGGACCCTGATGTAAACAAGACGAAAGTCTTTCTCTGGTCTGCATCCCCTTAACAATTGTGTGTATTGAGCTGTACTGTATTGTACCCATTCTGCAATCTGTTAATAAAGTTTTCAATCAATCAATCAATCAATCAGTACCCGTTCTGCACCTGCGTATTGGGGGCCACTATATAATGCATGATTAGGAGACATGTTGAGACTTGTCTAAGGCTGCCTGCACACACACCAGCTTCCTGGGCGGGCGCCTCCCAGAATGCACTACACCTGTACCTCGCCTCCCAGAATACCTGCAACCTTCCTCCATTGTTGTATCAGCGTGTGCTGTGTCTCTGCATCGTTAATCGACAATAAAACGTGAGTAGTGCATGATAAAGTCGATGGTGGATATCATTCTGTATCTATGATTTCGATTGCAAACGCCAGCGGAGTAGTGCTGTGTTCGTTTTTTACATGGTTATGCGTTTTTACACGTTATGCGTGCCTGCTGCTAATTTAGCTATGTTAGCTGTTAGCTATGTCTGACCTCTGTTGGGTAATGCAACGTTGCCTACCAAACAACGGGACCACTGTGTTTTTTTTTGTATTGCTCCTGGCTGTTCAAACGAATTTTACCGTGTGAAAGAGAGGAAAGTTGGTTCATTTCCACAAACTACCAGTGAAAAAGTGTTGTTCTGAACTGGAGCTATAGTATAGCCAGCCATTTAGCTACCTGGCTACCTATATAGCTTCAGTTCAGCTAACTAGCTACATGCAGCATTTAGCCAGTGATGGACAAGCTACTTGGAAAATGTAGTAAGCTACACTAGTTACACTCGATTAAATATAGCTCAACTACAATGGAAGCTATCCCCAGATAAATGTAGCAAGCTACACTACAAAAATAGCACACTACTTTTTCTTTTTTTTTTACTTTTCTTTATGATCAGGTTTCCACCAAACAAATACAGTAGGCAGGCAAAAGAAAGTTCAGTTTGTTTATGAAACAAGCCCTCAGTCTGGCTTTTTGTGTCATTATTTTAACATGAACTTGTATTATGTACAAAATGTTAATAAAGTATGAGGAAATAACTGTGGAAACGTAATAAATAAAAGGCCAATTCAATCAAATAAACACTAAAATATATACTCTCTCTATTGGAATGGAGACTTTTCAGCACAGGATAAACTGCCCACTTTATCAACCAAAACTTCTTCAATATCAGAATTTTAACTAATAATAACTGTCTTACTGAATTTTACTATTATGCTACCATGTCTATACTACCACCAACTATGCTGTCTATACTACAGTATGTACTCAGAGTATAACACTCAAGCTCGACACTGCTAGACAAACAATACTAATTTATAGACTATATTTGTTTCCTGTGCAGTACACCTGAGATTAATCACCTCATCCAGTACTGTTTGACATGAATTTATGCGTCGTTCCCTGTGTTTTTTTTCTTTCCTCTTGCCTCCCTCCCTTGTCCTAGGGCCTGCCTACTGATTGCCTGCCTGAATCTTTCCGGCCGACAAGGCGTACAGGACAGTAATCTGCACTGACGTCTCCCCAGATCCATGCACGGATTGCTTCCTGGTTGTATAGGTATATGCAACACAGATCATAGTTTATAGACTATATTTGTTTCCTGTGCAGTACACCTGAGATTAGCCTATAGTATACGTTCATAATCTGCATGCAAACTGTAATCTCTCCTTTCTCTGGTTTCCTTTTTTCTAGGTCATCAGAGAGGTCTTTAACATACAGTATCCTGTTCAGTGGCATCTTGTTCAGTGAGGCAGCCAGGCTAACCAGTGTTCAGTGTGAGGCAGATGTAATGATTGGGTAGGTAACTATAGCACGCACAACAATGTTCCACTGTAAATATATTCGATGTCAGCATGTGTCTGAGAGTGTGCATACCTTTGTCCAGCACACGCAGCTCCACAGTAACGCCCCCAATTATCAGTGCGGGGTACCTGACTGCTCACAGAGGTTCAGAAAACACGCAGCACTGAGATCTCATATATATAGGCTGCATAGGTGCTACCTGCAAGCTGGTCAGCCGCCTAGACCTAGATCAGCTCTACCACCTGACACATCCTTGAAATGTGTGCTTGAGGCTTGTGCATTTAAGTGTGACACTTTAGCCTCTCTTATCAAGCATTTGAAGACACACATAAAGGGAGGAATGGAATCGCCATGTCCATTTAGAGGTTGTGATTGCAGGTTCACAAACGTAATGATTTTTGCTTCACATATTTCCAGGAAACACAAGGATTCAGTTTTAGATGACTTGGTACTAGACAAGTCTACAGAGTCATTGCCAGAACCCAGTCAGACGTATTCAGAAGCTGCTGGTGAACATGATGAACCAGAAGTGCCATTAGCTGTGGACGAAACCCTTTTTTTACATAACCTTACACTTTTCTATTTGAAATTGCAATCTAAGCTACTCTTACTGGCAAGCACCATACAAACCATTATTGAGGACTTTCAAATTGCTCATGAACTTGGCCTGTCTCATTCACTTAATGTTCTGAGTGAGAAATTGAAGAAACTTGGAATCCCTCAGGCCACTATAAGCAGCATGGTTGATGAAGTGAACAGAGATGATCTACTCACACTTTTTAACAAGGGAAGACTCAGTACAGATACAAAGAGGAAGTCTGCTTTTAAAGAGTGTTTCAACCATGTTCATCCCGTGCCTTTGCTCTTGGGCAATGATGAAAATTACAAAGAATGTAGTCATATCTGATGGCACTGTACTAAAGGGCTCTTTGGTTGCCATTGCAGGAGACAACTTAGGATCCCATTCTATTGGGGGATTTTTAGAAAACTTCAGTCGATCTAAATATTTTTGTCGCTACTGTCAGGTACAGAGAGAGGATTTTGTGAAGAATCCAGTGTTGTGTGGTGCCACAAGAACGGTCCAATCATACACAAGTAATTTGCAAGACCTGGAAACTAGTGCCACAGACTCTGTATGCGGTATCAAGTTTGACTCTCCTTTCAACCAGCTTTCTCATTTCCATGTTTGCCAGCCTGGCCTCCCACCATGTCTAGGCCATGATTTATTTGAGGGAGTCATGGCTTATGACCTTCCTTTATATATTCACCATTTAGTCCAGGAGAATCATTTTACTTACCTGCAGTTAAATCGGTGCAAAAACAAGTTCCGATATGAAGGGAACGATGGTAGGGACAAACCAGCAGACCTCTCTCCCAGCAGTGACAAACTAAGTGGGCATGCAGTTCAAAACTGGTGTTTCCTTAGATTACTCCCTCTCTTGGTGGGTGGCAGGATTAAAGATCCCTGTGACAATGAGGTGTGGCAGCTCATTTTGCAGCTGAGAGAGATGGTTGAGCTTATCTGTGCACCAGTCATTACAGAAGGCCAGGTAGCATATCTGAAAGTCATCACAGAGGAGTACATATGCAACAGGAAAAGGCTCTTCCCCAATGCCCCCCTGAGGCCAAAGCATCACTATATTGGCCATTATCCAGATCTAATCATCCACTTTGGCCCACTTATTCGCCTGTGGACTCTGCGGTTTGAAAGCAAACACACTTTTTTCAAACAGTGTGCCAGAAAATTGCACAATTTCAAAAATCTGTGCAAAACACTAGCAGAGAGACACCAACTCCTCCAGGCCTACCTGAGTGCGGGAAACTTGTTTCCTCCTGTTATACAGGTAGAGAAGGGGACTGCCTTTTATTTGGATGATTACAACAACAAGATCAGGGCATCTGTAGCCAGTTGTCAATTTGAGTCTCAGTCTGCAGTGGCTTGTAACAATGTTACAGTCAAAGGCACAGACTACAGAAAGGGGATGTTCATCTTGTTTGGGAACAGTGATGAAGGACTTCACATGGGGAAGATTATGCTGGTCATTGTTGCCCAAAACTCTGTCCACTTTGTCTCAGAGAAACACATTTGTGTGAAGTTGATTGACATGGGTGTGTACTGTGACTTAGGAGTGGCCCAAGAGGATTACGTGTGCATTAAGCACAAAGATGTACTGGACTACTATCCTCTTCCAGCATACAACGTGCACGATCAGATGCTTATTGCGCTCCACCATTCTTTTCCAGGAGCAGTTTAAACAGGAAAGGGAGGATATGACAGATGTGAGGACATACGTAAGTGGAGCAGGATATCAAGTAACCTTAAGATAGTTGATTTTGTATTTAAATTTGTATTGTTGATTGTATAGCGAGCACATGTTGGCAGTTAACCGCATATAGTGCACTGCAAACAGACAAGTAGGGAATATGCACAAACTGATTCATGATTGACCCTAATCAATGAGACTAGGTAATGGAAGCTATAAAGGAAGCAGTTTGGTCATATTTACCGGGCCTCCCTGATGACTTACTGACCACCCTACTTGAGGATCTTGGAGTGGAGAGTGTCGAAGATCTGGCCTTAATGGAGAGGGTGGATCTGATCCGACACCTCAAACCAATCCAGTGTCGGAAGCTGATGGATGGTCTTAAGAAAGGTAAATTCATATTTAGACTTGCGTGACACTTGGAACTATGCCCTTGGAACATTGGCATAACTGTTTTTGTCCCTTCTAGGGTTAGTAACCCTTAATATGGAGGTGCTCCCTCCCCATCCAATTGCTTCAAGTTCCCCAACACATCCAATTGCTTCAAGTTCCCCAACAACGAACTCTGTGAACACTCTGTCCTCTCCGAACACCTCTATGCAATCATTCACGCACTCTCTGTTGTGCAGCCCCCCAAGCACTTCAAACTCTTCACAGCCTGGCAGCGCATGGCATGTAGACTTTTGTGTCAACTGGAACCGGATGTCAACAGCCATTCAACGTGCAGTGGAAAAAGAACAGAGACCAAAGCCAGATGAGAGAAGGGCCTTTGTGAACGCTTTGGTGGATCAGATGATGGAACACGAGCACAACCCAACCAGAACCACGTGCCTCAGTATCGTCCGAACAATTGTCAGGAGCCATCCTGACACCTTTGCTGACATTAGCAGGCGAGGTGAAATAGTTGGAGACGGATGCCACTCTCTTCTCCAACAAGTAAAAACAAGAGTGGAGTATAAAAGCAGGAACAACACTCTGGCTAGACGCCGCAGAGGCAGAGAGGAAAGACGGCCCACTGGCGTGGCAGGAGAGTCCAGGCTGACGAGAGGTCCTGTTGACCAATACGGGTAGGGGTGGCAAAACAAACGGCGCCAGTGTCCTCTCCATTCACGCTCGCAGCAATTAGGGGTTAAAGTGGCACTGCCAATGCTAGACTAACTTAGGTTATTTGGATTGAATGTTTAAATTATGTGTCGATTTTTTTTTAATATAATTTCTAGGGCTGTCCCTGACTAAGGATTTGGATAGTCGACTATGATTGGCCAAAATATGCAGTTAGTCGACAAAAATTAAATAAAAAGTAGAATATATATATATATTTATATATAGTTTTTTTTTATCATTCCATTTGGGCTGTGGGGGGTGCTTAATGTCTGAAGGCTTCTTGTCCTCTGCAAAAGCATGCAATTGGTCCACTGATGGATACATCTTGATATTTGTCTAGTCTAGTGTGTTCATTAGATGGGTGAAATCCTCTTTCAGTGCTTCTGTGCCTGTTTTCGTAGGCAGTTAGCCTCTGGTATGCGTGCCATTAGCGTTAGAGGCCTTTTTTCTTTTGGAAAGAATGATAAAAAAATATATATATTATAATTTTTTTTTTTAATGTATTCCACTAAGAGGTTGCCTATGATTCCTTCCTATCCCTAGGTGTGTGAGGTGGGGCCCAGCAAGCTTACCGGACGGGGAGACAGAGGAAACCATGGCGGCTTTGAAAAGAGATCTGCGGAACATCTACTCAGGCATGCAATCTACTTTACTTTTGGTGAATTGACACCATGAATAAATATCCCACATTAAGCAAAAAGGCCACCTTAATATTCAGAATGAGTAATACAATTAAAGGTTTGCCACTCAATTTCCCAGATGTGGCAACATCAAATCTAATTGTTGTTACTTGGTTTGTATGTCTGTACACAGAGGAAGGGATGGGTGGGACAGCGAGAGCAGAACTTCTGATGGAGAGGACCTACGTCATCCTGCGGCGTTACTTGAATAAAATGCCTGCACCAACGATGGTGGCGGTCAAAGAAGAATGGCCTTTTCTCTTCTCTCAGACGGGGCTTTTCTCCCACTTTGGCCTCCTGACAGACACCGATGTCCTTCAAAAGATCAAAGATGCCCTGTGTCATCGAGGACGGACCATCCTGCAGTTCTGCCAGAAACTGGACAACACGAAGATCAGGGATGTTCTGGCCAGATATCATCCAGAGGTTTCGGAGATCAGTGCCTGCATCGTCCTGCTCCTTATGGTGTACTTCAAGGAGCCTACGGAGAAACTACTGCTCGAAGTTGATGTAAGTTTATTTAAATATTAAAATATTTGAAATGCGAGTGATTACATTAGGGGCGACTGAAGCTCAGTTGGTAGAGATGGTCGTTCATCGACTGTAGGGTTGGTGGTTCGAATCCTGGCTCTGACTGTCCGCATGTCGGAAGTGTCCTTGAGCAAGACACTTAACCCCCAAGTTGCTCCAAATGGGCCGAGCTGATGTGTGGTGAGCTGTAGTGCGTGGATTAGCTTATCTTCATCCTTTCATAATGTTAAATCTGCTATTGTGTGTTACTTTGTTGCAGACCTGTGCCACTGTTGCTGATGTGAATACTGCAGCACTCCCAAGCACCCCCTGTTTGATAATTCAAGGTAATAATGTTCAGGGATGAGCTTGTGTTCCTTTGCATCGAGGGGGAAAATCTGACAGAAGGCAGTTTGTGATACGGCACACATATGACGCTTATAAATAATATCCTGAGCTGGCATGTCTCATGTTCAACTTTGTCAGTGCTGTAAAGTTGAAACCTTTTTAAATCTTAGACAAACAAAACACTTTGCTTTCATGAAATATTGTAAGCCGTCATTTGAGGCTTTATAAAAGCAGCACAATGAACACAAATCTGTCAGTGCGACCTCATCTTAAATAAGAGACAGCATTGCTTGTTGTAAGAGAGGCAGAGTTGATTTGGCAAAAATATATATATATATATGCATTTTTCTTTTTCTTTTTAATAATCGAATTTTATTTTCATATTCGAATCCCATGCCCATCGAACGAAGCTTTGAAGTATTTAAGACAGCCTTAGTTCTGTGTCATGTCCTTGCAGGAATGTATACCTATCCACAACAACGCATGACGGGGTATCTGTTCATTTCAGGTGACGCAATGCAGCCTTCTGGATGGATGCTATCCATCGAGGGAGAAGTTGTGATGGGCCCACACCCATTATTTTTGCATGGGGTAGCTGCTTTATTCACCAGCTACTATGTCTTCAACCTGGAGTATCCTTCCGTTGGATCATCCACACTTGAGTTCATCCAAAGGTATTTTAACACTCTGAACACATGATCAATGTCATCAGTAAGACTTATCATGCAAAGACTATCTGGCTATTAAGTCCATGCCTTTCTACAGAGGCCATAAAGTAGATTAAATGCTTTGAGTATGAAGCCTGGAACCAACTATGTGAATTGGGACCACACCATCACTTGATGTTGCTGCTATCTTGTTAAGAAATTGACATAATGGTTTAATTCACATTATAGTATGGCTTCAAAATTCGGATGAGTAAACATTATGTTAGAGGTACCATGAAAAAACACAGGTGAGCACCTTGATAAATGCTGAGTCTATTTAAAACTGAAACGTATCTTTGCTTATTAACAGGTTCTTCTTGGGCATCAACCCGGAGAAAGGCTCCAGGGCAAAGAAGCGAAGCGCCATCAACCCTCAAGTGACCACCCTTTTTCGTAAGCTCATAGACTTTGAATGGTCTGCATCTGCATAGACAATCGTCCTTCTCCTGTCGTCCCCTGACGTGAACACCCTTCTTCGTAAGTAAGCTCATAAACTTTGGTCTGCAAAGACAATTGTCCTTCTCCTGTCGTCCCCTGACGTGAACACCCTTCTTCGGAAGCTCATAGACTTTGAATGGTTTGCAAAGACAATTGTCCTTCTCCTGTCGTCCCCTGACGTGAACACCCTTCTTCGGAAGCTCATAGACTTTGAATGGTCTGCATCTGTATAGACAATCGTCCTTCTCCTGTCGTCCCCTGACGTGAACACCCTTCTTCGGAAGCTCATAGACTTTGAATGGTTTGCAAAGACAATTGTCATGCTCCTGTCGTCCCTGCGCCTCTTTTGTTATTTTGAGTGCCTCTTTTGTTCTTTTGAGTGAGTGCATAAAGTGTATTCATTAGTTCCATTTTCGGGTAAGACCTGGAAGTACTAGTTTCATGGCGACAGTGGCTCGGGAGGTAGAGCAGTCGTCTGGCAATCCGGAAATTCCCGCTCCGCCCCGGGCTGCGTGTCGATGTGTCCTTGAGCAAGACACTTAACCCCTACATGCTCCCGTCGGTGTGTGAATGGGTAAAATGTGCACAAATTGTAAAAAAAAAAAAAAAAACAGCCATTTACCATTTTACTTACGAATATTATTACTTTGTCTTAGTTTTGCCGTTTTGAGCAGTGTTGACCAGCAGTTTATAAAATAATATTTAAAATGTTTATTAGCAACGCCGAGCTTTCAAACCATTGCGTTTCTCTGTACGAAACTCTCGTGCAACTGTGTACCTTTGAATTTTCACTGTGATACTTGTACAACGAGCGTTTCGCAGAGGACCAGTTCTTCAGAGTTAATATGGGATTTTCCTATGGGTCAAATGTGCACAAATTGTAAAAAAGAAAACAGCATTTACCATTTCAAGAATAAGAATATAATTCTTTGTAATATAATTCTTTGTAATAATTCTGTCTTTTGACAATAAAATCCCATAATTAACTCTGAAGAACTGGCGAAACGCTCGTCATACAAGGTGCATCAGTCAGCTAAAGCCGTTTTGAGCAGTGTTGACCAGCAGTTTATAAAATAATATTTAAAATGTTTATTAGCAACGCCGAGCTTTCAAACCATTGCGTTTCTCTGTATGAAACTCTCGTGCAACTGTGTACCTTTGAATTTTCTCTGTGATACTTGTACAACGAGCGTTTCGCAGAGGACCAGTTCTTCAGAGTTAATATGGGATTTTCCTATGGGTCAAATGTGCACAAATTGTAAAAAAGAAAACAGCATTTACCATTTCAAGAATAAGAATATAATTCTTTGTAATATAATTCTTTGTAATAATTCTGTCTTTTGACAATAAAATCCCATAATTAACTCTGAAGAACTGGCGAAACGCTCGTCATACAAGGTGCATCAGTCAGCTAAAGCCGTTTTGAGCAGTGTTGACCAGAAGTTTATAAAATAATATTTAAAATGTTTATTAGCAATGCCGAGCTTTCAAACCATTGCGTTTCTCTGTCTGAAACCCTCATGCAACTGTGAGTACCTTTGAATTTTCTCTGCGATACTTGTACAACGAGCGGGATTTTCCTATGGGTAAAATGTGCACAAATTGTAAAAAAGAAAACAGCCATTTACCATTTCAAGAATAAGAATATAATTCTTTGTAATAATTCTGTCTTTTGACAATAAAATCTCATAATTAACTCTGAAGAACTGGCGAAACGCTCGTCATACAAGGTGCATCAGTCAGCTAAAGCCGTTTTGAGCAGTGTTGACCAGAAGTTTATAAAATAATATTTAAAATGTTTATTAGCAATGCCGAGCTTTCAAACCATTGCGTTTCTCTGTCTGAAAACCTCATGCAACTGTGAGTACCTTTGAATTTTCTCTGCAATACTTGTACAACGAGCGGGATTTTCCTATGGGTAAAATGTGCACAAATTGTAAAAAAGAAAACAGCCATTTACCATTTCAAGAATAAGAATATAATTCTTTGTAATAATTCTGTCTTTTGACAATAAAATCCCATAATTAACTCTGAAGAACTGGCGAAACGCTCGTCGTACAAGGTGCATCAGTCAGCTAAAGCCGTTTTGAGCAGTGTTGACCAGAAGTTTATAAAATAATATTTAAAATGTTTATTAGCAATGCCGAGCTTTCAAACCATTGCGTTTCTCTGTCCGAAACCCTCATGCAACTGTGAGTACCTTTGAATTTCCTCTGCAATACTTGTACACCAAGCGTTTCGCAGAGGACCAGTTCTTCACAGTTAATATGGGATTTTCCTATGGGTAAAATGTGCACAAATATGTAAAAAAAGAAGAAAAAAAAGCAGCCATTTACCATTTTACTTACGAATATGATTACTTTGTCTTAGTTTTGCCGTTTTGAGCAGTGTTGACCAGCAGTTTATAAAATAATATTTAAAATGTTTATTAGCAACGCCGAGCTTTCAAACCATTGCATTTCTCTGTTCGAAACTCTCGTGCAACTGTGTACCTTTGAATTTTCTCTGCGATACTTGTACAACAAGCGTTTCGCAGAGGACCAGTTCTTCAGAGTTAATATGGGATTTTCCTATGGGTCAAATGTGCACAAATTGTAAAAAAGAAAACAGCCATTTACCATTTCAAGAATAAGAATATAATTCTTTGTAATATAATTCTTTGTAATAATTCTGTCTTTTGACAATAAAATCCCATAATTAACTCTGAAGAACTGGCGAAACGCTCGTCATACAAGGCGCATCAGTCAGCTAAAGCCGTTTTGAGCAGTGTTGACCAGCAGTTTATAAAATAATATTGTAAATGTTTATTAGCAACGCAGAGCTTTCAAACCATTGCGTTTCTCTGTTCGAAACTCTCGTGCAACTGTGAGTACCTTTGAATTTTCTCTGCGATACTTGTACAACGAGCGTTTCGCAGAGGACCAGTTCTTCAGAGTTAATATGGGATTTTCCTATGGGTAAAATGTGCACAAATTGTATATAAAAGAAGAAAGAAAACAGCCATTTAACATTTCAAGAATAAGAATATAATTCTTTGTAATATAATTCTGTCTTTTGACAATAAAATCCCATAATTAACTCTGAAGAACTGGCGAAACGCTCGATGTGCAAGGCGCATCAGTCAGCTAAAGCCGTTTTGAGCAGTGTTGACCAGCAGTTTATAAAATAATATTTAAAATGTTTATTAGCAACGCCGAGCTTTCAAACCATTGCGTTTCTCTGTCCGAAACTCTTGTGCAACTGAGTACCTTTGAATTTTCTCTGCGATACTTGTACAACGAGCAGGATTTTCCTATGGGTAAAATGTGCACAAATTGTAAAAAAGAAAACAGCCATTTACCATTTCAAGAATAAGAATATAATTCTTTGTATATAATTATTTGTAATAATTCTGTCTTTTGACAATAAATGCCGGCTTACCTCGTGTAATTATTTGTAATAATTCTGTCTTTTGACAATAAATGCTGGCTTACCTCATTTGTGCGTTTGGACTGTTGTTTTTAATGTACAATAGCCTACGTGTATTTTTGAAGTCCAGCGCAGTATACTTCCTGGCAGAAGCTCACACTTTGGTTTTCTGTCATGATTAATCACGTCATCCAATAGTATTTGACAGGAAACTATTGTATGAGCTTCCTCCAGAAGTATACTGGAGCTGGGGACTATACAGTTATGCATACCATTGTAAATTGACTGTTATTTTGCCAAATTATATAATATAATAATTATTATTATTCAATTATTTTGTTGGCAAGTCTGAAAAGTAATGCAAAAGACTTGCCAACAAAATAATTGAAAAATAATAATTATTATATTATATAATTTGGCAAAATAACAGTCAATTTACAATGATAGACATGCATAACTCTATAGTCCCCAGCTCCAGTATACTTCTGGAGGAAGCTCATACAATAGTTTCATGTCAAGATACAATAGGATGACGTGATTAAACACGACAGGAAACCAAAGTGTGAACTTCAGGAAGTGTACTGGAGCTGGACTACAAAAATACATGTAGGCTATTGTAAATACACAATACATTGTTGTAATATATATACAACAAAATAATGTGATATTACAGTAATTTCTTACAATTTGATGTTGTGAAGTCACAATACATTGTTGTAATATATATACAACAAAATAATGTGATATTACAGTAATTTCTTACAATTTGATGTTGTGAAGTCACAATACATTGTTGTAATATATATACAACAAAATAATGTGATATTACAGTAATTTCTTACAATTTGATGTTGTGAAGTCACAATACATTGCTGTAATATATATACAACAAAATAATGTGATATTACAGTAAATGTCTTACAATTTGATGTTGTGAAGTCACAATATATTGTTGTAATATATATACAACAGAATAATGTGATATCACAGTAATTTCTTACTGTTAGAAGTTGTGAAATTACAACAATGTATTGTACTACCATTACTGTGAAATTACAACACATTGCTGTGAAGCCATTCACAGTAAATTATTGTGAATCTTACTGTAAAAGTCATGCAAAATATTGCCAGTAATTTATTGTAATATCACAGTAATTTCTTCCAGTATGAAGTTGTGAAATTACAACAATGTATTGTACTACCATTACTGTGAAATTACAACACATTGCTGTGAAGCCATTCACAGTAAATTATTGTGAATCTTACTGTAAAAGTCATGCAAAATATTGCCAGTAATTTATTGTAACTTTAGGGTGAACAATTTTACAGTGTAAGCTAGATCGCCCGGAGCGCAGACGGCAGCCACCTCTTCACCTAGAGGACTACGTTGTCAGTCCAATACCTAGCTGTAAAAGGAAGTTAAATACGGATAAAGTAACTAAAGCGGATAGTAAAATTATGTCCAACCCTACCGACCAGGCTACCCCGCCAGTAGAGACCCTAGTGGGTTCTAACGTAACTGACCAAGCTCACGGGGGGGACCAGGAGGGACATGACATGACTTTACCCCCCGACAACGCCAACGGGACAGTCCCCGGAGAGCTCCAGGATAAAGAAAGCGCTCCAGGGACGGAACCCGACCCACTACCAGAAGAGAAGCGCGCCCAGGAGACGGACCTCTAGGCGCGCCCAGAGAACAGATCTCCAACGAGCACTGCCGGAAGCCGATCACCTGCGCCGGTGTCTTCCCCCAGCGAAGCGGACAAGATGCTGGCGCAGGCACTCATCGCCACCCTGGCAGCCTCCACCGAACGCGATCGACTTCAAGCGCAACAGACGCGCGAGCGCGAACATTCTGCAACCGAGCGAGAGCGCTTCCGGGCGCAACAAAGGAGTGAAGACGACCGCATAAGACTGGAGACCAGACGCCTTCAGACGGAAGAGAACATTGAAAGAAGCCGCGCCGATGCACAGCACGCCGCCGCCAATGCACAGCGCGACGTCGCAAATGCACAGCTCCACGCCGCCCATGCCAGCGCCAATGCCCAGCGCGACGCCGCCAACGCACAGCGCGACGCCGCCCAGGCCAGCGCCAATGCGCAGCGCGACGCCGCCAATGCCCAGCGCGAAGCAGCGCGCGACGCAGCCCATGCCCAGCGCGAGGCAGAGCGCGACCGGCTGCAGGCGCAGCTGATGGACAAATTGGTTGCCATGGCGACACCCCCTCTCTCCGCACGGAGCTCCCGGAGATCGTCACGACAAGGGTCTAGGACGCATTCCCCTACCCGACCAAGCGACCCGGGACCCCGCCAACAGGAGGATCCTGTCCACGTCTCCGAACCCCCTCCCCGGCCGGTCCATACGAGACCCAGCAACCGGGAAGAACCGGACCACGCCGAGAGACTGAACAGAAGACTCCAGGTCCTAGCAGAGGAAGAGGAAGAGGAAGAGGAGGAATGTCAAGCCGACCAGCAGCAACGTACTCTGGACCAGGAGGCCCAGTACAGCCCCGACCAGCAGCAACGTACTCTGGACCAGGAGGTCCAGTACAGCCCAGACGTCAGCCCCGAGGCCCTGCGCTACAAACCCCCGACTCAACTCACGGGTGAGTTTGACGCACCGCCAGCCCCGAGGAACAGCACCTGGGTACCCGACCTTCGGTACCCACCAAGCACCAGCCCAAGACGACACGTAAGAGGAGACTCGCCTAGGAGGCCTCTCCCCCAACGCTCACCGATGTGCCAGTCATCCATGGCATCGTACCTTGGCACACCGACGTTCCCGGACTTCACACATGAGAACAGAGCACAGTACACAGAGCTACGAATGTGCTTAGAGACTATGCTGTCCGACGTACCAGATGAACCGTACAAGTATGCTATCCTACTCAAGCACCTGAAGGTGCCCAGAGCGCACAATATAGCGCTGGCATATTCCAGCTCTACTACCCCATACACCGCGGCTCTAGTAGCCCTCGACCAACGTTATGGACGCATATGGGACTATGTGATACAGGAGATAAGAGACATTGACCGTCTCACCCCAGCCAGAGACAACAGAGCATTAGATGACCTCTCTATCAAGGTACAGTCCCTGGTAGGGATGCTGGGGTCCCAAAAGGAAAAGGGGATCTATGAACTGTACGCTAACTCTAATGTAGAGAGGATACTAGAGAAGCTCCCTCCCGCCCGACAAGAGCGCTTCAGGCGGCAGAGAGACCACCGCGACCCCAACGGCCCAGAGGCATCCCTCCTAGACCTATTTGAGTTCCTCGCCAGGGAGGTCAGTAGCCTACGACTCGACACGTTCGTATGGAGTGGACCAAGCCCAAGACCAGGACCTCGGGGATCAACAGATAACCGCCGGTTGGTGACCGTTATGCACCAAGCCGAATCAGTACCGCAGCACAAGAACCACAACACCCCCTCGACGAAAGAGGACCAGTGGAAGATTGAGTGCCAGTACTGTGAGGGAGAACATCGGCTGTACCAATGCGACACTTTCGGGAAGCTGACCACGGACGAGGTGAGTCAGTGGATCAAGGACCACCGCCGCTGCTTCCGCTGCGCGCGCAGCCACCTAGCAGCTGAGTGCCGCTTGAAGAAGAAGTGCAGCAGGTGCGGTGGCACCCACTTGGAGGTCCTGCATGACATCAACAGGCGTCAGCCAGGACAACAGAGTGGGCCCGTCGCAGTAATGTACCATGCCGAGGCGGTGGCACCAGTACCGAAGAGCCACCAGACCGCTCCCTACTGTACCTACTGCGACGGCGGACACTGGCTGGCACAGTGCGCCGAATATAAGACACTGAACCCCGTCCAAGTTGACCAGTGGCGTGAGGCGGCCCAGGCGGGCGCCGCTTACCGCGCAGGGGCGGCCCAGGCGGACGCCGCTTACCGCGCAGCACGGTGCGGAGCCCACCAGAAGATCCAAGGCAACCGACCAACAGGAGTGCTCCACATTGACCAGCATAGCGGGACCCCCCCGAGTGCTCATCAAAGTGGTCAGAGTGCTCCTGAGCTACGAGGACAAGGTCCTGGACACTTACGCCGTCCTGGACGATGGGTCTGAAAAGACTCTCCTCCTCGCTTCCGCAGCAGCCCAGTTGGGCCTGCGGGGTGTCAAAGATACCATGACCATACGCACCATCAGAAGGGACCAGAAGACCATAAAAGGTGAAAAGGTCTCCTTCAAGATAGCAGCGGTGGACCAGCCCGAGAAGCAGTATAGTATAACCAACATCTTCACCAGCCACGACATAGGCTTGTCTCAGTACACCTACCCCATCCCACAGCTGATGGCTAAGTATGTGCACCTACGTCAACTACCTATACCGCTTATCGACGGCGCCACACCGACCCTGCTCATCGGCTCCGACCACGCGGACCTCATTCTCCCAATTGAGGCGGCCCACATCGGACCCAAAGGATGCCCAGTCGCGGTTCAGACCCGACTGGGATGGACGCTCCAGGGCCCCCTCTACGGACTTGACAGTCAACCCACGTCTACACGCTGCCTACACACAAAGGCGAGCGACACCGGCCACTCCCTCGTACAGCAGAGGCTATTGATATTAAGCGAGAGGCCCGTGAGAGAACCGTGGGCACCAGAGGGAGTTCGGAACTCCACCCCCCTCAGCTGCGCTCCAGACGTAGCTGACCTCGAACCCAGCACCCCAAGCGACTCCTTGACGGGGCGGCCGGCACCGGCCCCTCCTCAGACGGGGTACAGAGCAAACAAGAGAAACAGACGGAGGAGGAGGAGGCACAGCCAAGCACAGATCAAAGCAGTCTCAGGCCCGCTTCCTCCTAAGCCCCCCTTCATCCCGTCCAGTCATCATGACCATAGACCAGTCACTACCCCGAGCTGCGTGGCCGGCCGGCCGCGTAAGCAAAGTGACCACTGGTGCCGACGGAAAGGTCAGAGCGGCAGAATTGCTCGTCCAAGGGCGGACCTATAACCGACCCGTGGCGAGGCTGATAGAGTCGCCAAGGCTCCCCGACTCGCTTAATGACGACCATGACCCCCTGACTTTGTGAACTGCCTACCCTCACAACGGACATTGAGTAGTGGACAGTGCGGTTAATCTGTCTCTGCTTAGCTAATTAGGTGGGACTAATTAGGAGGCGGCTGTTACAAAGGGTCAGATTAAACCGAATATATATATTTACTGATTGATATATATTGCATAATATTTGTATATCGTTTGATATCCCTTGTGTATTCTTTGTACATATACACGGAATATCCCTTTAACCTAGTACAGACCATAATATTTCGTTCTCTTATTGGATAGCGTTCCACCAGCGCCATTGCCATACCCCCAGAGTCGAGTTCAAAGCCACCGTCAAGGCTTGTCTCAACATGCCCGGTTCTGCCCAAGACTACGAGACAGGAATAAGGCTGGTACTAGTTTATTCGCCTAACATATAAATATGGCGCAGGTGAATACAGAAGTAGTTCGAGTTACCCAAGTGAAGCCTCACCCACGATACGACGTGCGGTGAAGTAGGGCCCGTTTTGCCCCAAAATAGAGTCTTGTCTTATCCTAATACGTTTGTTCAACGTATCGTTCGCTCTTTACTAGTAAAGCCTTCATCACGAGTCAACGACCAAGTGAAGTGAGCAACCGTGCGTCTAAATAGAGCACTTATAGCCACGTGCGAATAGGATAGTAAAGTGTCAGAGCTTGGTGGAATAACGTCAAGTTCAACCTAGTTAATGTGAAGTACCGCGCACCGGAGAATCTACACCGGTGAATGCAGAGCCCCTTTCCGGCTGGATTATTATTATTATATTGCTTTGGACCAGGCTGTTGGAGTGGATAAGAATCGTCTACAACCCACTACTGTGGGATTTACCCGTGACGTGAGGAACATTACTCGAGCCCGTCTCAAGGAGAGGCTGGCCGGCTTTCACCTGTGCTGCACGCATACTGGGATTACAGCTGCTGCTTTTCGTCTGCCGATCAGGGAGTAATATACCGCCTCCCATAGCAGGAGCTTATTGAGTCCCCGCTGATCCAGACTTTGCATTCGAACATTTCCTCCCCCTGCTGGCTTACAACCGGTGGGAACCCCTTACCAGTATATCCCGCTGCTTCCCCAGAGTACCATAGATATAATTCCTAATATTCAGGTTGTATTATTATCTCATGCGTAATATGAGAATGGACATTCGTTATTGATTTGCCTACGCACATTCCTTTGCCTTATAAGCGCATCTAGAGTAAAGTATATTATGTATTCTTGCTGCTAATAAATATTCTTAACCCAGATTTGTGTGGAACCGTATCATTGTGGAGGAGTTCTCATCATATACCTGTGTACTGTATGGCCAGTAGTAATGTACATAAGATGGTAGTGGTTTAATGATACCATACTTATTAATACAGTCAGGGAATTGTACCCCTCAGTTACACTACCTATGCTAACGACATAGCATAATGGGACTCTCAGAATGTCTCGCAAGGTGCTAAACAAGGAGCGAGGCCATCTTGGGTGGGGGCGCCGTGTTTATTATCTAGGGTAGGGGCGCGGGGCGTCCATTTTGAGGGATTTATTTTTTTCTAGGTGGTGTTTGTTTGGGATTGCAGTAGGGGGCGGCAGAGGCCGGGTTTAGGTTTCCATTCAGAGCTGCTTTGGTTTTCATATTTTCCTACACACAGGATGTTTTTTCTTTTAAGGGTTAATTTGTTAGTAAGGTTAGATTGTTAAGCAGTGGTAGTGTTGGTAGTATGGTTTAGTCTAGTAGTGAGATGTAGGGGGAGGTGGGATCCCAGCCCCCCCTCCTCACTCACTCACTCTCCCTCTCCCAGCTTCCGTCCCCCCTCCCCCGCTCTCCCTCTCTCTCCCCCTCTTCCCCTCCCCTCCTCCCCCTTCCCTCCCCCTCTCCCCTCCTTCCTCCTTCCCTCTCCCCCTTCCCCCGCTCCCTCTCTCTCTCTCTCTCCCCCTCTTTCCCTTCCCCTCCCCTCCCTTCCCCCCTCTCCCTTCCTCTTTCTCTCTCTCTCTCTCTCTTTCTCTATCTTGTCAAGTTGGGATCTAAGGTGGCTTGCTATTTGGTATTCAGTTAAAGGGTTATGTTTTCAATTTAATGTTAATGGAGGAAGCTTTAGGCTTGGAACTGTGTCAATTATACGCAGTTATGGCCGGTTTTGGGTGCTGGTGAATGTTGATTCGGGGAATGGGGCAGACAGGGTGAGGTTGATGGGTGTTGCGTATAGGGTGGGAGCGCACAGGTGTGTATTAGGAAGTGGGATGAGGTACAGTAGTACGCATTCTCTTTCTCTCCCTCTCCTTCTCTTTCCCTCTCTCCCTCTCTCTTCCCGTTATAAGCTTCACCAGTAGAGGTGTGCATCACATAGTTGTGATGGGAACTCAGCAGCGCTTAGAAGCCACATCGTAGGGCTGAACGGCAGGATTACTTTAGTGTTGGTTTAGTTAACGCCCGCAGAATGGTAATGGCGGGGAGGACAGATGCAATGACAGTGGTAATGGACAGCGTCAGGGCGATAATGTCGTGGCAGCGGGCGGTGGGGCTGTACTCTCTGGCTCACTCCAGGTCTCCAGCCACCTTCCGGTCCCTTGACTTAACAGAGAAGTGAAGCGCTGCTGACCCGGGGCAACGCGGGTTCGGGTTGACGAAGCTGCATATGGACCATATGATGTGGTCCCTGGGTGGCGGCCAGGCGTGTTGAACCAGTGGCGCTACGCTTTGGTCGGCATGACGCTCGTACTTCTTCCCTTGCATTTGGACGAGCTCCGGCTGGTAAGGCAGGGGCTCCATGTCGGTGTCTTTTGTGTTGCGTTCATGGTTGTGTGGCTGTAAGTCAAAGTGTACTTTGGCGTTAGGTTTGGGACTCTCTGCGCTGATGGACCTGCGTATGGGAGGTCGCGCTGCTCGGCTGCACCTGCGGTTGCGGTGTTGATAGGGAGACAGGAGGTTGTGACGGGGGCCGAGCAGGGGTGGGCGTCCCGTTGATGCTGGCATATCAGGAGTACGCCCCGGCTACCTTACTGTGATCGGCGTGGTGGACATTCTGGGTTAGAGGATGGTAAGGCCGGGGTGTGCAAAGGGTATGACATAGAGGACGTGCCTGGGGCTGTGTGCATTGGTGGTTCAGTGGTAGGATTCTTGCCTGCCACGGTTGTATGAAGGTATATGCAGTTTTTCCATAGTGGGTTGGTTCTAGTTCGGGCTTAGGCGAACAAGGTGTGTAATTTTTTCATTTCAACGGGGTACCAGCTCCCAACTCCCCCACTGAGGTATCGGGGGTCGAGGGGTGCATTTGGTTATGGCATTAGGCTTTATGTCATATTATGTGTGGGGCTTATGGTAGTGGTGTTTGTTGTTGTTGGTGTGAATCTGAGATGCTGTGTAAGTGCAGCAGTGGATGGGAGGTTGTGTGAATTTTGGATATCCTTGTGGGGAGGGATTTTCTTTCAGGTTGCTACTGGGAGGGATGCCTTGGGCTACGAATGGCGGACCGGTGGGATATCAGGGGTCTGCAGGGGATTTCGTTAGGAGTGGTGTCTGCGCCTGTGATTTATAAGACAGGTGTGGGATGCTACGCCAAGCACGGGGATTCTGTGATATGAGTCACTGAAAATTTGTTTTTTTTCCTCGTGAGATGTTGGCGGGTTGAGTTAACACCTGAAATTAGGTGTTAAAAAGGGGGAATGTGGATTAATTATGAGTAAATTATGTGAATAATGTGATGTAAAATGCGATGTATGATAGGAATACATTTTAGACTTTCTCAGATAGAAATAAATACAGCAACACATAGAAGATGATGTTAAAATTACATCTACACATAGGCATTAAGCTGTCAGTGAAAATTAGAATGTTATATGAGAAAAGAATTACAAATTCATTAAGGCGAAGAAGACATTTTAATCAACTAAATTACCATATCCAGCACAAATGTTTAGAAATGATAGGCTGTGGAAATAATTCTCATTGTTCTAAGGAGGATCAACGTACCAGAAACAGACGGGAGAGATTGATGCAAAATTGTGTTTTTCAGAGTCGTGTGAGAGGATACACAACAAAATGATTGGAAGATCCAGTTTTCCAGATTGGGCAAAGGACAAAACGCAGCTAAGGCTGTGTTGTTATGATTCAAATAAATTGCACTAACTCTCTCTAAAGTGGTATTAGTATAGAGATGCGCAACATTTCCATGCTTAAGATAAATAATGAAATGAAAAGCGAATATCACTGGAATATAAGTGTTTTTTCTTTCAGTCTCCACAGTTGCTCGGGGGCAGACAGAGGCAGTTCTGACGATTCCAAACTCCAACTGGGGAAAAATTTACTGTTAAAGTCTGGGTATAAGTATAATAAGCGTCTTATCAATTCCTGTCTGCACCAGTAAAATCTGAAAGTGTGAGTGAATTTTAACTCAAGTTTGTAAAAATAGTTTAAAACACAGAGAAACTTGTTTTTCCAAACGGTAATAATATGAGTGTGAGTGTGTGAATGTTAAATATAGAAGCAAATTCACCAACTTTGATAGGAGCAATTAGAAGCAAAAATAAGATAACAGAAACAAGGGTTGACAATCAGTCTATTTCAATAACCTGTAGTATAAAAAATAGAAGCAATATAGAAATGGCCAATAATAGTCAGGCCGATGGTGGGAGAAAGCCGGGAACCTCTGCAGACATTTCCCAGATAGACTTTACCAGTGATGATAATCTGATTGATTGGGATGGGATGGACTTCTCTCATGTGACCAGTATGATAGAGGGACTTGAAATAATGGGACCGACAACAGGTATGGACATAAACATGAGAAATTGTCTCAGCCCTCAAGTTCCCCATGCCTAGATCTTCCCCGGCACCAGAGCCAGAACGGGGCGAATGGATCCAGACCTCAGCCAGGGTCAATAGAGTGCTGGTAGTGCGGGAATTCCGGACATATGTCTAGGGACTGTGACCAGGAATATCGACCCCGAGGAGAAGGGTTTCGTCCTCAAGCCAGAGGAAGTGGTCCTCGATGGAATAACAGACGAAGAGGCGGCTACAGGGTCGGTATCAAGAACAGTGTCCACAGCCCATAAGCTCCCCCTGTCCAGAACCCCCCCAACACCAGAGCCAAGATGAGAGGCGGGGCCCAGAGACGGGAAGTCAGACCGCCAGCGCCAGGATGGAGGAAGAGACGCAGACCTGCCACTCTCAAGAACGACAGAGAGCGTTTATAGAAGCGTTCGGAAGACATGAGGCGGTTCATCGAGACCTGATGAAGACACAGCGGGCGATTGGTCAAGCCGCACACGAGACGCAGATACTGGAGCAAGAACTGGCTAGAAAGAATGAACTGCTGAGTGGTACAGTTTGTGATATCATGCTTTGGGCGTCAGAACTAGGCCGCCGTGATCAAGGAATGCCCTGTGCTCCGTTGCCCGGACAGGGAACTGGGCCGCAACAGGGTGATGAAAGCCGCGGGCGGGGTGAGTTTCCAGGCCCCTCCCCACTCCAGGCTCAAAGGACGGCGGCTGAAAGAACAGGTACGTGGCTTTCTCCCCGGAACAGGCTCAAGGGGGGCGGGCCCAAAGATGGACTGTCGGAGGAAAGAGCCATGGAGGTAATGGCAGAAAGCAAGGACAGACTCTGGGGCCGATGAACCCAGGGCCATCCGTTTACAGGCGGGGGGCCCACAGGGCCCCGCAACCGAGGGAACCAGGACAGGTTTGCTGGTCCTGTGGACTGAAAGGTCATTTCCAAAGGTCATGTCTGCGGAGGCCATCCGCAGAATAGAAAAATATAGATAGGTATTAAGAATAAAAATAAATTGAATAAAAAAAAAAAATACTACCGATTAGAATAAAAATAGAACAGAAGATATATAGATAGGTTAGGGGATTAGATTATGTGTGCAAGTTACTAAAATGGATGTGTGACAAACGTAGGCAAGTGAAATATGGTGTAACTGACATCTGCATGGCTAATCATACTAACAACAAAATGGTAGTGAAGAACATTTAATATTAGACAGTGGAATGTTGTGGTACTACTTCAGATAGTGATCAGTAGTAATTATCCATGCTTGAGCTATGATCAGATTGGTCAAAGGGTGGACTGCATGATTAAGAAATTAAGAAGATGATATTGATAGACGGACATTAAGAATCATGAATAATAGATATAGATATTCTTTTTATTTTTCTTTCCTAGTTTTTTACAAGCAATTTCTGCCTCAGGCCGGAAGTTTTCATTTTGTTTCTTCTTTTGATTTTTTTCTTTCTCTTTCTTAGTGTATACGGGGGTGGTTGTGCCCCTAGATAATAGGTTGATTTTGTTTCTTGGGGTGTGGTTGAAAAACGACACGCACAATTTTTGGTTATTGTTTTCATTTGTTTGTTTTGGCATGTTTTGCTTTGTTTTTGTTTCTTTTCTCTATTTTTTCTTAGGAACCTGACGGGCTGGGAGTGATCTCTCACCGGTCAGGATAGGAGGATGGTGACGACACAGCGGGACTGGTAGTATATGTCTATATAGTGGACTGAGAACAAAGTGGATGGACTAGAGCTGGTTCATGATTTTGTTCTCCGCCCATTGAGAATCCAGATTTAGGATCTGGGAGGTTATGTTGCAGTTTTGTGGGGAGTGTTGGAAAAACATGATTCTCTGTACATAAGCTCTGTAGATTTTGGTCGCCATTGGCCAAATAGCTTTTGTGTAAGGTGTGGACATGTGTAATTGATAATTGGCTTGTGGGGGACTCTGACGGCTTGTTAGAGGCTGACGGAGCGTGTGAGGGATGTGGTGTTTAAAGGCGACTGTGGTTTGTTGCCGTGCGTGTAGGGTCTGCTGGAGGAGGGGTCTCGTCAGTACTGGCTGTCCGAGCCCCGAGGAAGCTGTCCAGAAACGGAGGTATGATTGTGAAAATGATATTCCACACTCATAGGGTGGTGGGGTATACTACTGTGTTGAACTTGAGACATTGGTCTAGTAATAGAGTACAGCACAAAGTAATGAGAGCCATGTGAATTTTTTGAATATTAACGATAAGGAGCCATGAAATATATAGATAACTAATTTGGAGAAAGATGTATTGTCAATACAGAACAGTAGAGATGTAACTGAGCGAAAATGTGATCTTCCAATCAAATTGTCTGTTGTACATAACAAATCCAAATAGCAATAACAGGACAGAGGGACAAATATTTTCCTTCTGTGAAGACTGGAGCAGTACCAAGACTGCCCACAACCGGAAGGAGCAGTGATTAGCACAAGTCCAGAAGGATGTCCTCGACCACAAAGAGTTATCAAGAAACCTCAGGAGGTTGATGAGGGATAACTGGCAGGATGAAAGCTAATGCTAATTGGGATCTCAGTGATCCATGGAGGGAGCAGAATTGTATATATTTTTGTATTTTTACGCTCCCTCTTTTCTTAGAAATGGTTAATCTTTTTGTGCGGTGCAATAATCTTTTTCTTTCAGAGTCAGACACACAAAATAGACATTTGGATATTACACAATAAGTATAGTAAAATAAACAAAAAAGCTGATAAATGGGACGATGTTCTCTTTGTATAGAGAAACGGACCTAGACTGGATGTAAACTTTTAATAACTGATAAATATGTGTGAAAGTGAATAACGAGGGGGATGAATGGATCTGGTACTGTACAGAAATGAACTGTGTTTTAGAAATTCTTTAAATTTTTGTTTTTTTTAGGTCGTTTTTTAAAGTTAAAAAGTTATGGTATCTGTACGGTGTACGACCAGTTTGATTGAGAAGTTAATAGCAGGTATACGTGGGTATAGAAACCCACGACGGGGGACTGTGGTATATTTCCCTGCTCAAACTGTCAAATTATTATGGAAAATGGGTATGTTTGTTGAGTCTTGAGTCCCAAAGGTCAACGGCTCCAGAAAAAGGGGGAACTTGGTAAAGGACCAGTGCACCACACACTTTAGATAGGTTCTATTTTCTCCCCAAACAGTTAGTTAAAATACATGGGTTTTAGAAGTCTCATATTAGTAAATCCCTAAAAAAAGGAGATCAGTAATGTACATAAGCTTTTTATAATAGATCACAAGTAAAGTGATTGATTAGATTATGCACTATTTGGTCTGGGCAAACTGGACCTAGGGTGAGGATCTCCCTGAGTAAGCAACCCCCCGGGAGATCACACTATATGTAAATACGACAGGATACTGGTCACGTTGGTCGGCCAGCTTTAAACATTAGAACAGATGGCTGTGTTGATCTTATCATCCCACACAATGGGCCTGTCAACAGACACCCAGTCATGGTGACTGATAAGGCCAACTGTAAAACAGAAAAGTGCTCTAAAAACAGCCTCCAGACAGGAGGTGTAGAAAAACACCCAGCTGCTATCTACTTAAAAGACCGGTTTCATGTGACTGTAGCCGGCCCTAAAATGGCTGGTGAAACTCCTCCTGAGCACAGGAACAGAGAGGAAAATACTTTTGGACAAAAACGTAGTTAATGTAATATTAGACATTCATACTGTACAGGACAATAACAGAATAATATAGATATTTTTAATCCTGTCAGTTTAAGATTAAGTAGGAAGTTTGTGGCGATTTGGAAACTGACTTAGATAAAAAGGTGGTTTAGATTAATGGTAAACTATTCAAAAATATGTAGTAACTAACTATAGGATAACTAATAACTATAAGACAATAAAATAGAATATATAGATTCTCTTTTATTGATCTTAGGACCAAAAGTAGCCAAATTCAGGCATACTAAGTCTAGGAAATTCGGCAAAAGAACTAACCTGTTAGGTAATTAAAGTTAAGAAATAATCCTTGGGTTTTAAGTTAGTAAAATCAAATATTATACCTTTAAAACGCTAAGACTCTAGAACAATATTCTTGTTCTTAACCATTAAAGCCGGCCTCTTCCAGGGTCAGAGGTGACGGCAGGCCTACTCAAAATGGCCGCTCTAGGGTTTCAACCAATCAGGAAGTAGAGACTCCTCCCCTCTGACGTAAGTTCTAGCGTATTCTAGGGGGAGGAGTCAAAGCGTTAAAATGGCCCGTACGACAGAAGACAGGGAGACGCTTTTTGAAACCACCCCATCACAAGCAGCCGAACCAGAGCAGACCGTTGGAAGCAGAGAACGAGAACAAATCAACAACTCATCAACAAATGAAGACCATTCTTTAATCTACTCTGTTAGACTGGTGTTCAATGACAAACGGCATAGAGTTTGCGACCATTGAATATCATTGCACAATCCATTTTTTAATTGAACCAGATCAGCTGTTGTTCACTTTTAGACTTTGACAATAAAAGCGGATTTTTACATTAAATCCATTCTCTTCTCTTCATTGGGTGCTTCCACTCTTGCCGCCGTTCCTACAAGACCGTGTCGGTCTTTATAAGTATTAGGGGTTTAACAGACGGACAAATCACAACGCAGGGTACATCAGGTTTTTAGAGACAGAACCATCCACCCCTAATACTATACACCAATCACAACATATCAATAACAGTAGGAAAGAATTAATTATGTGGATCATCACCACAAACAATCAAAACCAGGAACCCTTTACAGGAGATCCCGCCCGACGCCCCCATTTTATGCTACAACCCCAGTATGTCTAGGGGAAGGGGTGAATAACATAAAGGATGATTGTGTTGTAATTTGTGATAAATTAACCAAATGATAAATAAAGCAATGCCCACAACAAGTTTAGGTGAAAGAAAGTAATACATTGTGCCTTTTATATATACAAACAAAACAGACTAATAGACAATGACAATGGTGGATTTGAGACACACACAACCAAGGGGGAATGGGGGGGGGGGGGGTGAAGGGAAAAGGAGCTTGAATGAGGCCAAAGGAATAAACCAAGTAAAACAAAACACAACTAACTCAGTAAGGAATATCTTGTCTACCTATACACAAACACAAAGGTAAAATAAAACCTACTGCTCACTACCTACACTACCTAACCAAACATATGTCCAAAACATACAATGAGTGGCATCACTCCTGACCTAGTGTGTCTAGACAATACTATCACTACGTGTAGCACCAAATGTGTTGGGCCCCTTACCTGCTCCAATTCCCAACCCACACACACATACACTTGTACCAAGTTGGCTAATTATTATATCAAAGTCAAACATTTAACCAACAGCATAGAGACAAAAAGAAGGGGGGGAAACAGGAAGTGCTACATTTTAAAACAAGAGGAGGGCTTCCGATTGGTCAACTGGTGATTTGCTTGATGGCTGGGATGACTGGCTGGTTTCCAATTAGTGTCCTGATGAAGGACAGGAACCTGGATCAGAGTATAGCAGGTGGAGGGAGTGGGTGAGAGAGAGAGAGAGAGAGAGAGAGAGAGAGACACAACAGTACAAACAACATACAACAGCCCCATGCTGGAACGTAACACTTACAAGTGGCATTCAAGTCATATCTACCATAACCCTTTCTTTTTCTCTTTTTTACAACATTTTGTATTGGTGAAACAATGTGTTAACACTTTGGGTGCCGGGAGCCATCTTTAGACGTCTTTGCTGGCCATGCTAAAGTTGCCGGGGGACGCTGTACGTCGTCTTTATATCAATATTTCAAAAATCTGCGATCGGATTCATAATGTCCCTCCGCTGGCCTGAGATCCACCAGCAGGACCCACTGAGCTCTCTGGCGGTTCAGGAGCGCCATCTGGTGGCCGATCGGCGCAAGCGCTTAACAGGAAGCGCACTAGAGGTTTTGCTAGACGTCCGTATTGCTTCCGGCCACTCGGTACATGTCCCGTGACTCTAGCTCGTCACTCTACATAGCGATCGATTGCCAATAACTCGATAAACAACATGATTTGGACGTATATACCATTATACAAGCTGGAGATGGACCGGGTAATAATATATCCCATAATGATAAAATTTCTACTCGACGATGATCGCCCAACGGCGCGCGGAGACTGGGGTGAGTTTCAGCGTGTAACGTTACCGTCTTCGATAATAACTGATATTATCAACATTTGACCCACATTAGATGATTGGTATAACGCTGCCCACGGAATTATAAACGCCCCCTCGCCCATCCGGTCAACATCAGATGACGTGTAGTAACTTCTAGAAGTACGTCTAGTTGGAATTTTTTATATCGCGCTGATTGCCATCAAACTGTATTTCATCATCAATATAATGCATTTGGGGCTATATATCACGTTCTGGAGAAAGCTGCAGAAAGAGATGAAAACATACTTATACATTAGACCATACTTTACTATGAATATGTGAATGAAAAAGTTTAACGTTGCTACACAATGAACAATACATATAGGACTTTGAATGGGCCCTAATAATGGCAATGTAGCAATAGAATTTAAAAAGTTATAGCCCTGCAAAGAAGGGGACTTTCTCCATAGACAAATAGCGCTGGCAATCTATGGTATATCATTAATTTAACCTTAGGCAACCAAAGTGTTAATAATAATTACTAATAACAATAATAAAAATAAAAATATAACAAATAATCTGGTTCAGGTATGATACATTAATCAGTTATATGGTATACATAGTTAACTAGTAATATTACATAAATCTGCTGGGCTTGACACTCAGTCAGGAGGGAGAACAGATAGACTGTTAAAGTAGGAAATGAACAGCTGCCAATTTTTAAATAATCTTTTGTTGTGCATACTTAATCTTCTCTAGTTTTAGAAACAAGATCATATCTTGAAACTGTTTATTCCTAGCCTGCTCCAGCCTGCAAAAGATGAGTCCAGAGTGGAGGGAACAAACAGGTGGTAATTACTAATAGTGTCATAGTCACGGCGAGAGCCTTCCTCATCCCTCCTCCTTCCACACCATCACGGCGGAAGCCTTCCTCACCCCTCATCCTCTCACACCCTTATATGTGCAGCATCCGACCCCAGGATTCCCACGTTGCCAGTGGGACACTAATTGACACGTCTGTGAGGGATTCCCTCGTAACCGAACTACTACTTCAGCCCACGGATCCTGCTCTACCCTCGTCTTCCTAGGTACGGGGGGGAGGAGATCCTTAAAAACTCCTACTCATGCACAATAGAGAGCATCCTGACTGGTAACATCACCTCCTGGTTTGGGAATAGCACCGCACACGACCGCAGCAGACTACAGAGAGTGGCCCATTCAGCACAATTGGAGGTGGGCTTCCCACTCTCTAGGACATTTATACCAAGCGTTGCAGGGCCAAGGCTAAGAGAATAACCAAAGACTCTAGTCACCCAAACAACTGCCTCTTTGAACTGCTGCGGTCAGGCAAGCGCTACCGGAGTCTCATGGCAAGTACAGAGAGACTCAGAAGGAGCTTCTACCCCCAGGCCATCAGGATGCTCAATGACTCTATGTAACAAACCATCATCTGTTACGGGGTGGTAGGTGTGTAGGACCCAGGTGCAGTGCAGAATGGAAAAGACGAGAGGCAGGTGTTGGTCTTCAAACAAAGGGTACTCTTTTATTTAGAGTAGGAAAAAGGGTACACACAGACAAGGGCGTATAAATAAAAGAGGAAATACATCTGTCTCCAAAAACACGTTAGAGCACAAACACATAAACTTATCTATACAATAAATGGTGAAAGCAAAGGGGAGAAAACGATGTCTCCAAAACACTTCACAAAAGAAATACGTCGGGGTGACAGTGCTGCATATGCACACAATAAAGTCATACAAGCGATAAGGAAAAGACACTGCAATTAATACAAATGGTGAACAGACTTATTCTCCATGGCAGGAATGATAAGTGTTACTCACATAGGCACTACTCACGGGCAGTCTGTTGATCGACTCATGGTGTCTGTAGTAACATGGAAGAGCATATAAAGCCACCTTAACTAGACACACCAGATGCCAATGAATGCAATTAGGGCAGATAGACAGGTAAATTACAACCAAGTAACGCTAGGGCTTTGCTCCCGGAGGAGCGCAAAACCCCAAACGTTACAATCATCTACACTCATTGCACACACATCCACATGCACACACTCACTTTAAACAAACACTCACCTTGACACTCACTTTAGACACTTTAACACTTTAACACTACATTATATTTATCTATCTATTAACCTCTTTACATTTACATTTACATTTAGTCATTTAGCTGACGCTTTTATCCAAAGCGACTTACAAGTTCTGTGCGACAAGACAGCAAGAAGGGTATAACTCTATCAGCTGAGTAACAATGTTCATCAAAGTGTTGCGTGTTACAGTGTAGGTTAGTTTATTAGGACAAGTGCATGACATTAAGGTTAGTCGGGGTTAGATTTTTTTTTTTTTTTTTTTTTTTTTTTTTATCATTTCAGATAATGGTTGAAGAAGTGAGTCTTTAGTCGACGGCGAAAGATTGGACGGGATTCGGCTGTCCTAACTGGGATGGGTAGTTCATTCCACCATTGTGGGGCAAGGACTGAGAATAGGCGGCTTCTCTTTGATGACCCTCCGGGAGCTTGGATAGGAGTAGATCTGAGGCGGCCAGAAGACGCAGAGCGTAGGGGTCTTGAGGGTGTGTAGTTAGAGACCATTGACCGGAGGTAGGCGGGAGCGGTTCCCTTTGCCGCACGGTATGCTAGGTCGAGGGCCTTGAAGCGGATACGTGCAGCAATGGGGAGCAAGTGCAGGTCCCTAAGAAGTGGGGTGACATGGGCTGACTTCGGTAGGTTTGAGATCAGGCGGGCCGCTGCATTTTGAATGAGTTGAAGAGGCTTGGTGGCAGTGGCCGGGAGGCCAGCTAGCAGTGCGTTGCAGTAGTCGAGGCGGGAGATGACTGTTGATTGGACGAGGAGTTGGGTGGCTTCTTTTGTCAGGAAGGGGCGTATCCTTCTGACGTTGCTCAGGAGGAATCTGCAGGTTCTGGTTGTCGCTGCGATGTGAGCAGAGAAGTTCAACTGGTCGTCGAGGACAACACCAAGGTTCTTGGCGGTCGGCGACGCGGTCACAGCTGCATTCTCGACTGTGATGGAGAGGTCGGTCAGGGGGGAGGATTTGGCCGGCAGGTGGAGCAATTCTGTTTTGCTTAGGTTCAGTTTGAGGTGGTTGGTCGTCATCCAGGCGGAGATGTCGGACAGACAGGCCGAGATCCGCTCAGAGACGTGGATATCTGAGGGAGGGAAGGAGAGGAAGAGTTGAGTATCATCGGCATAACAATGATATGAGAAGCCATGAGATGTGATAATGTTACCCAGTGATTTAGTGTAGAGGGAGAAGAGAAGGGGTCCTAGGACCGAGCCCTGGGGGACACCCGTCCGGAGGGGGCGGGTGGCCGACAGAGTCCCTCTCCATGACACTTGGTAGGAGCGGTCATTGAGGTATGATGTCAGCCATGTCAGCGCAGATCCAGCCACTCCCATTCCTGCGAGGGCCGCGAGGAGGATCTGATGGTTGACTGTGTCGAAGGCTGCAGATAGATCTAGGAGAATCAGGACAGAGGAGAGGCCTTTCGCTTTTGCTAAGTGAAGTTTAGACCGAGCGGTCCGTCAGGGGACCGCAGATGACATCACGTCATAAATCAATGTCTACAGGGCCGCCTCAGGGGGTGTGCAAGCAGTGCGGTCGCACAGGGCCTCGCGGGAAGGGGGGCCTCGCAAAAAATAAATAAAATAAAAATTATTATTATTATTTTTTTATAATTTTATTTTATTTTTTTTGCGAGGCCCCCCTTCCTGCGAGGCCCTTTTTCATCACAGACCTAAAATCTAGTTTTGCTTACATGCTTATATATTTCACATTATACGTTTGTAGAATAGTGTTCCGGTTTCTGCGGCTCTGCTGCTCTGCAGATAGACACGTTTATAGAATAGTGTTCCGGTTTCTGCGGCTCTGCTGCTCTGCAGATAGACACATTTGTAGAATAGTGTTCCGGGCTCTTCCCGGATCCACGAGGTACAGGATCTATTCAGCGCTATCCAGAGGAGCGAGTGGATGTCTTTTGAAAAGCAGCATGGAGCAGAAGAAATAACACTGTGTGCCATAAGCTTGTTATCAATACCAAGTATGATGGTTATGCCAACTTTGCCAAGACGAAGAGGATGTTCGGCAGATGGACTGAAGATGAAAGTTGTTGCATGTTAGAACCTTCAGTCAGGCTATAGCTATGTCGGCTAGTACTAGTAGCAATTAGCTAAAGGCAGGGACGCATAACTAGCGTTAGCTAAGTTATCGAGTGCTAACGTGTGGCAGATAAACTAGGACTCCCAAGGGACTGGTACTTTTCATCTCCACGGAAAATGCATCGATGTCATCTCCTTCCAACTTTGCCATTGATACTGCGTTATTGTGAGTTTTTCATGCAACCTATTCTATTCCCGCCGTTGAGCTCTCTCTCTCTCTCTCTCTCTCTCTCTCTCTCTCTCTCTCTCTCTCTCTCTCTCTCTCTCTCTCTCTCTCTCTCTCTCTCTCTCTCTCTAAAACACAGTGCTTCCCAATCCTCTCCTCGAAGCACCCCAGCCGTTCCATGTATTTGTTAAATTCCACCACCAGCACACCTGATTCAACTTAACAAGCCCTTTATTAGTTGAATCAGGTGTGCTGGTGGTGGAATTTAACAAATACATGGAACGGCTGGGGTGTCTCAAGGAGAGGTTTGGGAACCACTGCTCTAACACACACACATACATGCTCTCTCTCTAACACACACACACACACACACATACATGCTCTCTCTCTCTCTAACACACAAACACACATGCTCTCTCTCTCTCTTTCTAACACACACAGACATGCTCTATATCTCTCTCTAACACAAAATGACATGCTCTCTCTCTCTCTATCTTTCCCTCTCTTTCTAACACACACACACACACACATATACATGCTCTCTCTCTAACACACACACACAAACAGACATGCTCTCTCTCTATCTCTCTCTTTCTAACACACACATACATGCTCTATCTATCTCTCTCTCTTCAATTCAAATGGGCTTTATTTCACATTCTTGTATTTCTCCCAGTAGGTATGGGAGTTTTGAGTTATTGTCCATGTTTTCAAAGTCTCTTTGGGTGTTTGCAATTTGTGGGAAGTATATGTCTTGGTATAGTGGGCAGGTTGTTAAGAAGTGGAGCTCGGTTTCCACCTCATCTTGTGTGCAGTGGGTGCATAGTCTGTCTTCGCTTGGGAGCCAGGTCTGCCTATGGCGGCCTTTCTCGATGGCTAGGCTGTGCTCGCTGAGTCTGTACCTAGTCAAGGATCTTCTTAGTATTGGGTCAGTCACAGTGCTCAGGTATTCTGCCACTGTGTACTCTCTGTTTAGGGCCAAATAGCATTTCAATGTGCTCTGGCTTTGGGTTGTTTCTTTCCAATCTCTCTCTCTCTCTCTCTCTCTCTCTCTCTCTCTCTCTCTCTCTCTCTCTCTCTCTCTCTCTCTCTCTCTCTCTCTCTCTCTCTCTCTCTTTCTCTCTCTCTCTCTCTCTCTCTCTCTCTCTCTCTCTCTCTCTCTCTCTCTCTCTCTCTCTCTCTCTCTCTGGCCTTGCTCTGGTGGAGGGTCAGGGGCATTGCCGGGTCTGTGCAGCGATAACACTGTATATTGACTGTAGAACGGGAGCTCTCTCTCGCTCTCTCGCTCTCTCTCTTGCTATATGTTGACTGTATCATGCCCAGCCTCGGGCAGCGCTATTATTTAAGAATATGTTGACTGTATGAAAAAATTAAAATTAAAAATAAATATATATATATTGTTTTAATTTTATTTTTCTTTACCTTTTAGGGGGGGGGGGGGCTCGCGTTTAAATATCGCACAGGGCCTCGCATTTCTCCCAGGCGGCCCTGCATGTCTACATACTGTATGGATTAATGTTGCATTTTTTTTCCAAATGTAGCCAAGAGTAAAGACCCTAATCCTGTCAAAACAGCAGTCATAGTGTATATTTTCAGCAATACGTTTGTTTACCAATAGGTTAAAGTGTTATTAGTGAAATATTAGTTTTTGAAATGCATTCATTTACAAGCTATTATCCGCCATTTTGAATCCGCACCGCAAAACGGTTTGTAGTCATATGAGGAGACGAGACCTTTAGCTTTGAATGAGTGTTGAAATTTATTTGTATAACACATTTAGACATGACACTTGTCAACCAAAGTGCTTCACAGTAAGTCGCATAGCTAAAATCAAAGGAAAGTGCTAAAGTATCAAATAAACAGAAAATATAAACAACCAATGGACAGACAAAGAAACAGAACAACACATCAAAACAAGCAAGGCAAGAGTCAGAGTGAGTCAGGGAAGGCCAGGGAGTATAGATGGGTTTTGAGTTTAGATTTAAAAGACTCAATGGAGGGGGCAGATTTGATGGACATGGGGATGCTGTTCCAGAAGTCAGCGGCTGCAACAGCCAAAGCACACACCCTCGCCCCCCTAGACTTGAAATTGGACCGACGGGTCCAAACTCAGGGGCCTTACCATTTAGGCATTTATAAACTAATAGGAGAACCTTGAATTATATCCTGTAGCGCACCTGCAATCAAATTACTTGTGGATGGACGTTATTAGCATAGATTGGAGCACAGTTAGTTTGTATACCTTCTGTGAACGTTTAGCAACAATCCGTGTTGCAAACCAATTAAAAATGGCGGAGCCATATCTATTATAAAGAAATAACTGTACTTACAGTAGATTTCATTCATGGTTCTTGCTGCACGCCTGCTGATATTAAATCCAAATAGATTTTTTTGTACACGTGATGTCAAGAATGAGCTGAACGAGCTAAGTTTTTCATGTCTGGTCATTTTTGGCATGGTGTTCACCGTCAAAGATGCAAAGAAAAATCATAATTTATATTCTCCTTTGTTTCATCACAATTTACTCAAGTCTAGTAATAGACACAATATCGCTGACACTGGGAATAGATTCCATGAGATCCATAGATGTCCCTAGATACCAAGAACATGCAAATGGACCTTGTAGAGGTGGAGCAATCTTCCATTTACTTAGGTATGTATTTTAGGCAGATTTTCAGAAAATAGGGCTCAGTTAAATAACACATTGCACTTTTCCAGAAAGTGAGAGGGGCAGGCTACTCCAACGCTGAAAGTCAGCTTTCATGTTAGTGATTAATGTGGGAAAGTTAGCTTCTAAAATATAGTTTAGGCAGGAGGGTTTTGTAGGTGATGCGAGATTTGATGGGGAGCCAGTGGAGGTGGATGAGGGTGGGGGTGATGTGCTGCCAGTGTTTGGTGCAGGTTAGAACCCTGGCAGCTGAGTTTTGAACATACTGGAGCCTGTCCAGGGTTTTTCTTGGGACCCCGGACAGGACCCCGTTGCAGTAGTCCAGGCGGGAGGTGACGAAGGCGTGGATGAGGGTCTCAGCTGTGGTGTCGGAAAGTGATGGTCGGAGTCTGGAAATGTTTCTGAGGTGAAAGAAGGCGGATTTGGTGAGGGAATTGACATGGGATTGATAGGAAAGGGTGGAGTCCAGGATAACGCCCAGGTTGCGGACCTTAGGGGATGGGAAGATGGAGCAGCCGTCAATGTTGAGGGTGAGATCCCCAACCTTCCGGAGCAGGGCCTTGGGTGCCACAACCATGAGCTCAGTTTTATTGATGTTGAGTTTGAGGAAATTAGATGACATCCAGGTTTTTATTTCGTGAAGGCAGTTGATAAGGGCCTGAGAAAGAGCCAAACTGTCTCAAAATAGATTCAATATGAGGGATGGAGGTTATAGGATGCGTCAAATAGAGCAGAAGGTCGTCAGCGTAAAGGGTACCCTGTGTTCGATTCTGTGATGGGTGATACCACGGAAATGGGGCGAGGACTCTAGTGCAATGGATAGAGGTTCGGCCATGGCGGCAAACAACAATGGGGACAGGGGACAACCTTGGCGTGTGCCTCTAGAGAGTGGGAAATAAGGAGAATTTATAGAGTTGGTAGTAACACAAGCTAAGGGGGTCGAGTAGAGCAACCTGACCCATTAAATTAATGTGTCACCAAACCCACATTTCTGCAGAGTCGTGAACAAGTACTCCCACCCACGAGGTCAAAGGCCTTCTCTAGAAGGAGTGAAGGAGATGACTGAGAGCTAGAAGGAGATGAGTGAGAGCTAGAAGGAGTGGGTGTGATGACTGATGATTGAGAGCTAGACAGGAGTGAAGGAGATGACTCAGAGCTAGACAGGAGATGATTGAGACAAAGACAAGAGTGAAGAAGATGACTGAGAGCTAGACAGGAGTGAAGAAGATGACTGAGAGCTAGACGTGAGTGAAGGAGATGGCTGAGAACTAGATAAGAGTGGAGGAGATGGCTGAGAGCAATTTGACCCAACTCTGCGATTGGAAAGAGGAGATTTTGGCCGATTCATAGATGTATGACTTGGCCAATTATTATGGCCAAGTCATACTGTACATCTATGAATCAGCCCAAATCTCCTCTTTCCAATGGCAGAGTTGGATAAAATCGCTACAGGCCTGATATTCTATATTCATATTTCATATTGCATGTGTCCGAATGGCAAAAGGGGCTGAGGGGAATGGTGATTGATGGCTGCTCTGTTCCCGCCTGTTGGCTCCTCCCAGTGGAGAGAGGAGGACTGACAGCTTCACACATGCTGACGCGTGTATATTTTCCCTAACGGAGTTGCACTTCCGCGTTCGGTTTGCGCAATCTGATTGGCCACTGACGTTTTTCTCAGCGCCAATCGTGTTACTCCTAACAAACTGGTTAAGCTTGGCGACTCTTTCGAAGTCGCTCTCTTTCGAAGTTGGTTAAGGTTAGGGTTAAGGTTAGGGTTAGGGTTAGTTGGTTAAGGTTAGGGTTAAGGTTAGGGTTAGTTGGTTAAGGTTAGGTTAAGGTTAGGGTTAGGGTTAGTTGGTTAGGGTTAGGGTTAGGGTAACAGCCTGCTGGCGCGATTGTTAGGAGTAACGCGATTGGAGCTGAAAAAAACATCAGTGGCCAATCAGATCACGCAAACCGAACGCGGAAGTGCAACTCTGTTAGGGAAAATATACACGCCATGCTGACCCACACACACAGCTGTCTCTCAATCAGCAATCAGCGTACCTCTCAGAGAGAACAGACAAAGAGCCTCAGTGTGTGTTTGGAGTGGGGAGTGAGAGAGCTGTTGGGAGACACAGACAACCGTGAGTTGACCCCCAGGTAAGCGGGACAGCGGCCCGGCCTACTAGTTAAGGACTGGACTACAGTGAAGGAAGTTAGGTGCTCCAGTGGGAGCCGGTATGATTTTGTTGTTTGCTTCATTTTCTGTGTTACTTAAATAAATGCCCCTGGCCATTGTCCAGCGGGGAGCTAAAGCTATTTGTGTGTTTGATTACTTGTACAACCATATTGCACCTTCCACCTACCCCTGTCTGCTACCTTTGGTACACTACAAAAACCCATGTAAATCATCTGCTCTTTGTTCATTGTAGTACGCTTGATCTGAAGAATGTGCTGAATGAGCTCACTTCACTTTTCACCTTTGGTAAATGTTAGCATGGTGTTATTCACCGTCAAAAAAAAGAAAATATAATAATTGATATTCTCCTTTGGCTCATTACAATTTACTCAAGCATAGCAACAGACATTATGTCTGACACTGGGGATACATTCCATGAGGTCCATAGATGTCCCTGGATACCAAGAACATGCAAATGGACGTTTTTTTAGAAAATATGGCTAGGGGTTAAGAGGTTAATTATAGTGCCCCCTTTAGACCAATTATTTGTTGGAGAGCATGTACACACAACTTCCAATCAATGGATCAAAGTTCATGTTGCTACCATTTACCATCACACAGGAATTTGCTAAAGCATTTCTGAAGGAGAGGATTTCCTGCAAGTTTTGTAATGTTTGGACAAAAAACCTTTGATTTATAGTTCGATTTATATTATGTATGCTTGTACCTTTTGTGCATTTGTAGCGTCCCCTAGTGGTAAATTTGAATGAGATCTTCAGGGTATGTTTCTGGTCTATATCTGGACATACCCTGCACATTTCGTGCCTAACGGTTGTTGACTTGTATCTATTTATGTACTTAACCACGCCTTTTTGAAGTTATTGGTTCATATATTCAAAACTTAAATAGATATCAACAATCCTTATACTAACTTTAATAAGCTCCATCCAATAAGCGTGTAAATCAGACTTACAGTGTAGGAGTTCTGACCTTTCAAAGTAAAAAAGTTTGACCTTTAATTATAGAGCCCCCTTTAGGCTAATTGGGGTCATATTTGTTGAAAAGCATTTACACACAACTTCCAACCAATGTTTTTTTTTTATTTGTGTAACCGAGGGGTTACAATACCCTGACTGTATTAAAGATTGTGATATATTAAACCACTACTAGTTATGTACTTTAATTACTGGCCATACAGTACATGAATATATATGGTGAACACCCACACAAGAATACGGCATTGACACATAAAGTTCTATTTGGAGGGTATTTATTATTATTAAGCAACGTTAGGTTACAGATTGAGAATTAGGCTCGCGCTTGTATGGCGAAGAACATACGTAAAGTCAGTCAAGAGCATAAGTCAATGAGAATAGTATGAATACTAGGATGGGTCTAAGCTGACGCCACCTGTGGTATAGCAATTACATAGGGCACACTGGTACCAGCTGGAGACACTGGTGGGTTCCCTCCAGGGTGTAAGGCCGGTAGGGGTAGAGGAATGTTCGGGTACAAAGTCTGGGTCAACGAGGAATAACGAGGCTCCAGATACAGGAGCCGGTGCATGTACTCCCTTGATCAGCAGACAAAGCAGCAGTTGTAATCCAAGATGCTCGAATAGCATTGACGACAGCTAGCCAGCCTCTTCCTAGAGGCGGGCCCGAGTGATGATCCTCACGGGGGTAAATCCCAAACGACAGTGGGATCGACGGTTCTCTTCTCCAGCGGTCACGGTCCCAAAGCAATATAATCCAACCAGAAATGGTTCTGCAGTCGCCGGTGTAGGTTCTCCTGTGTACATATCCAACGGTTCTCGCCTAGGACTCCTCGGGTGTGGGCACGGATTTAGGCCGCACAGCCTGGATAAGTGCACTAGCTAAATACATGACGAACCGATGGTAATGCTGGTCACTGAAGAACTGTAGCCGCACGATACACTATAAATGATCGACTATTACTTCACATTAGATTAAGTCGAACTCAACGTTACTGCGTTAAACTCTGACACTTTTGCATTCTATTCGCACGCGGTTCTCAATGCTCTATTTAGATGCAAGGTTGCTCACTTCACTGCACGTTGACTCGTGGTGAAGGCTTGGACATTGAACTTGAACTAATGACTAAGTGCTGCTGTTTACACCTGCGCCGTATTTATACGTAAGTGACAATCTAGTGCCAACCTGGTCACTTTGGTCCTGAATCACTACACTGCCAAAGGCATGTTCTAACATGCCCCAAACTCGCCCACTGCACCTGTCTGAGTGCGAGACTGCTTGGAGCCTGGGGGGGGGCTGTCCAATAGGAGAGCGAATATTACTCTGGTTTGTACGCAGGTAAAGGGATATTCCGTGTATATATACAAATAATATACAAGGTATATCAAACGATACAAATATATATTCAGTTTAATCTGGCCCTTTGTAACAGCCGCCTCCTAATTAGTCCGCACCTAATTAGTTAAAGTGAAGACAGATTAATAGTCCTGTCAACTACTCAATGTCTGTTGTGGGGAGTAGGGCAATCTACAAGGTCAGTGGGTCATGATCGTCATCAAGGGAGTCAGGGAGCCTTGGCAACTCTATCAGCCTCGCCACGGGTCGGGTGTAGGTCCGCCCCTGGACAATAACTTCTGCCGCTCTGACCTTTCCGTCGGCACCAGTGATCACTTTGCTTACGCGGCCGGCCGGCCACGCAGCTCGAGGTAGTGACTGGTCTATGATCATAACGACTGTGTCCACTTTTAAGTTGTCCCTGTCCTTGACCCGCTTCTGGGATGGTAGGGAGCTTAGGAGGAAGCGGGCCTGAGACTGGTTGATCTGTGCTTGGCTGTGTCTCCACATCCTCCGTCTGTTCCTCTTGTTCGGTCTGTACCCCGTCTGAGGAGGGGCCGGTTCCGGCCGCTCCATCAAGAAGTCGTTTGGGGTGCTGGGTTCGAGGTCAGCTACGTCGCTTGGAGCGCGGCTGAGGGGGGTGGAGTTCGGAACTCCCTCTTCTTGGGCCCACGGTTCTCTCACAGGCCTCTCGTCTAATGTCAATAGCCTCTCAACGGGCTGTACGAGAGAGTGGCCGGTGTCGCTCACCTTTGTGTGCAGGCAGCGTGTAGACGTGGGTTGACTGTCAAGTCCGTAGAGGGGGCCCTGGAGCGTCCACCCCAGTCGGGTCTGAACCGCGACTGGGCATCCTTTGGGTCCGATGTGGGCCGCCTCAATTGGGAGAATGAGGTCCGCGTGGTCGGAGCCTATAAGCAGGGTCGGTGTGGCGCCGTCGATGAGCGGTATAGGTAGTTGACGTAGGTGCACGTACTTCGCCATCAGCTGTGGGATGGGGTAGGTGTACTGTGACAGGCCTATGTCGTGGCTGGTGAAGACGTTGGTGTACGTACAGGCGATCTTCCATACTTCCTTTGCCTGGGGGTTGTCACCTGTCTGTGGTGGTGCCGACTCGCGGTAGTCCGAGTAGCACCGTGACTCCCAGTGTCTGCTGTAGCAGTCAGGACACCAGGGGGCAGTCCTATGGATCTTCGGTAGTGGTGCCACCGCCTCGGCCTGATACATCACCGTGACGGGCCCACTTTGGTTTCCTGGCGGACGCTTGTTGATGTCGTGCAGGACCTCCAAGTGGGCGCCGTCGCACTTGCTGCATTTCTTCTTTAAACAGCACTCAGCTGCCACATGGCTGCGCGCGCAGCGGAAGCAGCGGCGGTTGGCTTTGATCCACTGACTCACCTCGTCAGTGGTCAGCTTCTTGAAAGTGTCACATTGATACAGCCGATGTTCCTTTTCACAGTACTGGCATACAATCTTCCACTCCCCCTTGGTCGGGGGGTTGCTGTGGTTCTCGTGCTGCGGCACTGACTCTGCCTGGTGCATAACAGTCACTGACCGGCGGTTATCATTAGATCTCCAAGGTCCATCTCTTGGGCTTGGTCCACTCCACACGAACGTGTCCAGTCGTAGGCTGCTGACCTCCCTGGCGAGGAAATCAGCTAGGTCTAGGAGGGATGCTTCTGGGCCGTTGGGGTCGCGGTGGTCTCTCTGCCGCCGAAAACGCTCTTGGCGGGCTGGAGGGAGCTTCTCCAGTATTCGCTCCACATTAGAGTTTGCATATAGTTCATGTCTCCCCTTCTCCTTTTGGGACCTCAGCATCCCCACGAGGGATTGTACCTTGATAGAGAGGTCATCCAGTGCTCTATTGTCTTTGGCTGGGGGGAGGCGGTCGATATCTCTTATTTCTTGTATCACGTAGTCCCATATACGTCCATAACGCTGGTCGAGGGCCACTAGAGCCGCGGAGTATGGGGTGCTTGAGTTGGAATATGCCAGCGCTATATTATGCGCTCTGGGCACCTTGAGATGCTTGAGGAGGATGGCATATTTGTACGACTCGTCGGGGACGTCGGACATCATAGTCTCCAAGCACATCCGTAATTCCGTGTACTGTGCTCTGTCCTCGCGCGTAAAGTCTGGGAACGTCGGTGTGCCAAGGTACGATGCCATGGATGGCTGGCACATTGGTGAGCGTAGGGGAAGAGGCCTCCTGGGCGAGTCTCCCCGTACGTGTTGTCGTGGGTTGGTACTCGGTGGGTACCCAGGTGCTGTTCCTCGGTGCTGACTGTACGTCAAACTCACCCGTGAGTTGGGTCGGGGGTTTGTAGTGCAGTGACTCGGGGCTGACGTCGGGGCTGTACTGGGCCTCCTGGTCCAGAGTACGTTGCTGCTGGTGGGCTTAACTTTCCTCCTCTTCCTCTTCCTCTTCTAGGTCCTGGTGTCTTCTAGTCAGTCTCTCGGCTACGTAGGCCGGTTCTTCCCGGTGGCTGGGTCTCGTATGGACCGGTCGGGGAGGGGGGTCGGAGACGTAGACAGGATCCTCCTGTTGGCCGGGTCCCGGGTAGCTTCGTCGGGTAGGGGAAGGTGCCCTAGACCCTTGTCGTGATGATCTCCGGGAGCTCCGTGCGGAGAAAGGGGGTGTCGCCCTGGCAATAAATTGTTCTATCATCTACGCCTGCAGCCGGTCGCGCTCTGCTTCGCGCTGGGCATGGGCGGCGTCGCGCTCTGCTTCTCGCTGGGCATTGGCGGCGTCGCGCTGTGCATTGGCGGCGTCGCGCTGTGCTTCGCGCTGGGCATTGGCGGCGTCGCGCTGTGCATTGGCGCCGTCGCGCTGTGCATTGGCGCGGTCTCTTTCAATGTTCTCTTCCGTCTGAAGGCGTCTCTCCTCCAGTCTTATGCGGTCGTCTTCACTCCTTTGTTGCGCCTGGAAGCGCGCTCGTTCGGTTGCAGAGTGTTCGCGTTCACTAAGGGCTTGCGCTTGGAGTTGCGCGTGAAGGCGCTCTCGTTCCGCTGCAGATTGTTCGCGCTCGCTTGCTTGTTGCGCCTGGAGGCGCTCTCGTTGTTCGCACTCGCTCGTCTGTTGAGCCTGAAGGCGCTCTCTTTCCATGGCAGAGTGTTCGCGCTCACTAAGGGCTTGCGCTTGGAGTTGCGCGTGGAGGCGCTCTCTTTCCGTGGCGGAGTGTTCGCGCTCACTAAGCGTCTTTGCTTGAAGCCGGTCGCGTTCACCCTGAAGTCGGTCTCTTTCGGTGGAGGCTGTCAGTGTGGCGATCAAGGCTTGCGCCAGTATCTTGTCCGCCTCGCTGGGGGATGACACTGATGGAGGTGATCGGGTTCTGACAGGGCTTGTTGGAGATCTGTTCTCCTGGCGCACTCCGAGGTCTATCTCCTGGGCGCGGTTCTCTTCTGGTCGTGTGTCGGGTTCTGTCCCTGGAGCGCTTTCTTTATCCTGGAGCTCTCCGGGGACTATCCCGGTGCCGTTGTCTGGAGGTATAGTCATGTCATGTCCCACCTGGTCCCCCCCGTGAGCGGAGTCAGTTTGGTCTGAACCCACTGGGGTCTCTACTGGCAGGGTCGCCTGGTCGATAGGATTTGACATGCTTTGACTATCCGCTTTATCCGTATTTAACGTCTGTTTAGATAAGCTAGGTGGTAGAACGACAGCGAATTCCTCCAGATAGGGAGGTGGCTGACGTTTGCGCTGCGGGCGTTCTAGCTTGGGAGAGCCGCTTGGGGAGTGTTCACAACTGGCCATGGTTAATATTAATATTATATTAAATATTACACTGATACCCTCCGGCTCGAAGGACCAATTGTAACTGAGGGGTTACAATACCCTGACTGTATTAAAGATTGTGATATATTAAACCACTACTAGTTATGTACTTTAATTACTGGCCATACAGTACATGAATATATATGGTGAACACCCACACAAGAATACGGCATTGACACATAAAGTTCTATTTGGAGGGTATTTATTATTATTAAGCAACGTTAGGTTACAGATTGAGAATTAGGCTCGCGCTTGTATGGCGAAGAACATACGTAAAGTCAGTCAAGAGCATAAGTCAATGAGAATAGTATGAATACTAGGATGGGTCTAAGCTGACGCCACCTGTGGTATAGCAATTACATAGGGCACACTGGTACCAGCTGGAGACACTGGGGGGTTCCCTCCGGGGTGTAAGGCCGGTAGGGGTAGAGGAATGTTCGGGTACAAAGTCTGGGTCAACGAGGAATAACGAGGCTCCAGATACAGGAGCCGGTGCATGTACTCCCTTGATCAGCAGACAAAGCAGCAGTTGTAATCCAAGATGCTCGAATAGCATTGACGACAGCTAGCCAGCCTCTTCCTAGAGGCGGGCCCGAGTGATGATCCTCACGGGGGTAAATCCCAAACGACAGTGGGATCGACGGTTCTCTTCTCCAGCGGTCACGGTCCCAAAGCAATATAATCCAACCAGAAATGGTTCTGCAGTCGCCGGTGTAGGTTCTCCTGTGTACATATCCAACGGTTCTCGCCTAGGACTCCTCGGGTGTGGGCACGGATTTAGGCCGCACAGCCTGGATAAGTGCACTAGCTAAATACATGACGAACCGATGGTAATGCTGGTCACTGAAGAACTGTAGCCGCACGATACACTATAAATGATCGACTATTACTTCACATTAGATTAAGTCGAACTCAACGTTACTGCGTTAAACTCTGACACTTTTGCATTCTATTCGCACGCGGTTCTCAATGCTCTATTTAGATGCAAGGTTGCTCACTTCACTGCACGTTGACTCGTGGTGAAGGCTTGGACATTGAACTTGAACTAATGACTAAGTGCTGCTGTTTACACCTGCGCCGTATTTATACGTAAGTGACAATCTAGTGCCAACCTGGTCACTTTGGTCCTGAATCACTACACTGCCAAAGGCATGTTCTAACATGCCCCAAACTCGCCCACTGCACCTGTCTGAGTGCGAGACTGCTTGGAGCCTGGGGGGGGGGCTGTCCAATAGGAGAGCGAATATTACTCTGGTTTGTACGCAGGTAAAGGGATATTCCGTGTATATATACAAATAATATACAAGGTATATCAAACGATACAAATATATATTCAGTTTAATCTGGCCCTTTGTAACAATTTGTATTGGTCACCTCTTAAGCCTGGAGCCATATTTTCTGAAAATCCGCCTAAAGGTACAATCCTAAGTAAATGGAAGATTGCTCCACTTCTACAAGGTCAATTTGCATGTTCTTGGTATCTAGGAACATCTAGGTACCTGGGGGTATTCCCAGTGTGAGAAATATTGTGTCTCTTACTAGGCTTGAGTAAATTGTAATAAAAAAAGGAGAATATAAATTATGATTTTATTTTGCATCTGTGCCGGTGAATAACACCATGAAAACATTGAGGTGCTATTGATTTCACTCACTGAGCTCATTCAGCACATTCTTGAGATCAAGTGTACAAAAAATCTAAGCAAATAAATGAAGGGAAAATTATTAAACAGAAGGATTTGTAGATACAGTAATAACTTATAATTAATTTGAATTATAAATGCATATTTGACCTTGACCTTGACCTTATTATGGCCAAATTATGGATAGGGAAAAGGCTCCTCTTTCCAATGGCAGTGTCCTCTTAAGCTGCGACAGCCCATATCAGGCCATATTTTCAGACTTTTTGCAACCGGCATCTTGGCGACCCCTAGTGGCTCGGGTGTAATACAATATATATATCGAATTGAAGGCTTATTTGTTGCCTGTCGACCGCGACAAAATCCGACAAAATCCGTTCAGCGGTTCTCGAGTTACATGCCGGTATTAGAGGCTTGTGCAAAGTACACGGTATTGCGCAAAATACCACTCCCGACTCAGGCTGCAGTAGTTCCGTCAATCTAGATCTGATCTCGAAATTGATTGTGGATCGTTGTAGCCAATGAGTGTGGCTTCCAATGATACCCCATGTGGGGATGTGTGAATCAGGGATCTAGGTGAACAACAAAATTATTTAACAGGAAGCCAAATTAATTGAAGTCTATGAGAAAACTGAGTTTTTCTTTGTACACAGTTTACCAAAATCACTCCTAATCACTCATTTCTGAATGGATCTTCATGAAATTTGGATACATTTACATTTACATTTAGACATTTAGCTGACGCTTTTATCCAAAGCGACTTACAAGTTCTGTACGACAAGCCATCAGGAAGGGCACAACTCTATCAGCTGAGCAACAATGTTCATAAAAGTGTTGAGTGCTACAGTGTAGGTTAGTTTATTAGGACAAGTGCATGACAGTACGGTTAGTTAGGGTTAGTTTTTTTTCTTTTTTCTTTTTTTTCAGATAATGGTTGAAGAAGTGCGTCTTTAGTCGACGGCGAAAGATTGGACGTGTTTCGGCTGTCCTAACTGGGGTGGGTAGTTCATTCCACCATTGTGGGGCAAGGACTGAGAATAGGCGACTTCACTTTGATGACCCTCCCGGAGCTTGGATAGGAGTAGGTCTGAGGCGGCCAGAAGATGCAGAGCGTAGGGGTCTTGAGGGTGTGTAGTTAGAGACCATTGACCGGAGGTAGGCGGGAGCGGTTACCTTTGCCGCACGGTATGCTAGGTCAAAGGCCTTGAAGCGGATTCGTGCAACAATGGGGAGCCAGTGCAGGTCCCTAAGAAGTGGGGTGATATGGGCCGACTTCGGTAGGTTTGAGATCAGGCGGGCCGCTGCGTTCTGAATGAGTTGAAAAGGCTTAGTGGCCGGGAGGCCAGCGAGCAGTGCGTTGCAGTAGTCGAGGCGGGAGATGACTGTTGATTGGACAAGGAGTTGGGTGGCTTCTTTTGTCAGGAAGGGGCGGATCCTTCTGACGTTGCTCAGGAGGAATCGGCAGGTTCTGGTTGTCGCTGCGATGTGAGCAGAGAAGTTCAACTGGTCGGCGAGGATAACACCAAGTGTTACAAAGGGTCAGATTAAACCGAATATATGTATTTATTGATTGATATATATTGCATAATATTTGTATATCGTTTGATATCCCTTGTGTATTCTTTGTACATATACACGGAATATCCCTTTAACCTACTACAGACCATAATATTTCGTTCTCTTATTGGATGGCGTGCCACCAGCGCCAGTGTCTTACCCCCAATGCCGAGTTCAAAGCTACCGTCAAGGCTTGTCTCAACATGCCCGGTTCTGCCCAGGACTACGAGACAGGAATAAGGCTGGTACTAGTTTATTTCCCGTACATATAAATATGGCGCAGGTGAATACAGAAGTAGTTCAGTCCGCAGTTCAGTTCAGTTCAGTCTTAGTAACAAGTGAAGCCTCACCCACTATGCAACGTGCGGTGAAGTAGGGCTCGTATTGCCCCAAGATAGTCTTGTTTATCCTAATACGTTTGTTCAACGTATCGTTCGCTCCTTACTAGTAAGCCTTCATCACGAGTCAAAGACCAAGTGAAGTGAGCAATTGTGTGTCTAAATAGAGCACTTATAGCCGCGTGCGAATAGGATAGTGGAGTATCAGAGCTTGGTTGAGTAACGTCAAGTTCAACTTGGTTGGTGTGGAGTACCGCGCACCGGAGGATCTGCACCGGTGAATGCGGAGCCCCTTTCCGGCTGGAGGATTATTATTATTGCTTTGGACCAGGCTGTTAGAGCGGAGAAGAATCGTCTACACCCACTGCTGTGGGACCTGCCCGTGAGGAGCATCATTCGAGCCCGTCTCTATTGGAGAGGCTGACCGGCTTCCACCTGTGCTGCACGCATACTGGGATTACAGTCGCTGCCTTTTGTCTGCTGAGCAGGGAGTAATATACCGCCTCCGGGAGCCTATTGAGTCCCCGCTGACCCAGACTTTGCATTAGAGCATTGCCTCCCCCTGCTGGCTTACAACCGGTGGAACCCCCTACCAGTATCCCCTAGATATAATTCCTAATATTCGAGTTGTATTCTTATCTCATGCGTAACCAGAGAATGGACATTCATTATTGATTTGCCTACGCACATTCCTTTGCCTTACAAGTGCATTCAATTAAAGTATATTATGTATTCTTGCTGCTAATAAATACTTAAAGACAACTTTGTGTAGAACCGATTCATTGTGGGGAAGTGTTCTCATCATATACTAGTGTACGGTATGGCCAGTATAATGTACATAAGACGGTAGTGGTTTAATGATACCATACTTGATTAATACAGTCAGGGAATTGTACCCCTCAGTTACAATTGGTCCTTCGAGCCGGAGAAGAATTAGCGTAATATTAATATAATATTAATATTAACATGGCCGATGATGAACACTCCACAAACGGTTCTCCTAAGCTAGATCGCCCGCAGCGCAGACGGCAGCCACCTCCCTATCTAGAGGCATACACTGTCAGTCCAATACCTAGCTTTAAAGGGAAGTTAAATACGGATAAAATAACTAAAGCGGATAGTAAAAGTATGCCAAACCCTACCGACCAGGCTACCCCGCCAGTAGAGACCCTAGTGGGTTCTAACGTAATTGACCAAGCTCACGGGGGGGACCAGGAGGGACATGACATGACTTTACCCCCAGACAACGCCAACGGGACAGTCCCCGGAGAGCTCCAGGATAAAGAAAGCGATCCAGGGACGGAACCCGACCCACTACCAGAAGAGAAGCGCGCCCAGGAGACGGACCTCGGGGCGCGCCCGGAGAACAGATCTCCAACGAGTACTGCCGGGAGCCGATCGCCTCGACCGGCGTCTTCCCCCAGCGAGGCGGACAAGATGCTGGCGCAGGCACTCATCGCCACCCTGGCAGCCTCCACCGAACGCGATCGACTTCAAGCGCAACAGACGCGCGAGCGCGAACATTTTGCAGCCGAGCGAGAGCGCTTCCAGGCGCAACAAAGGAGTGAAGACGACCGCATAAGACTGGAGACCAGACGCCTTCAGACGGAAGAGAACATTGAAAGAAGCCGCGCCGATGCACAGCACGCCGCCGCCAATGCACAGCGCGACGTCGCAAATGCACAGCTCCACGCCGCCCATGCCAGCGCCAATGCCCAGCGCGCCGCCGCCAACGCACAGCGCGACGCTGCCCAGGCCAGCGCCAATGCGCAGCGCGACGCCGCCAATGCCCAGCGCGAAGCAGCGCGCGACGCAGCCCATGCCCAGCGTGAGGCAGAGCGCGACCGGCTGCAGGCGGAGCTGATGGACAAACTGGTTGCCATGGCGACACCCCCTCACTCCGCACGGAGCTCCCGGAGATCGTCACGACAAGGGTCTAGGACACATTCCCCTACCCGACCAAGCGACCCGGGACCCCGCCAACAGGAGGATCCTGTCCACGTCTCCGAGCCCCCTCCCCGGCCGGTCTATACGAGACCCAGCAACCGGGAAGAACCGGACCACGCCGAGAGACTGAACAGAAGACTCCAGGTCCTAGCAGAGGGAGAGGAGGAGGAAGAGGAGGAATGTCAAGCCGACCAGCAGCAACGTACTCTGGACCAGGAGGCCCAGTACAGCCCCGACCAGCAGCAACGTACTCTGGACCAGGAGGCCCAGTACAGCCCAGAAGTCAGCCCCGAGGCACTGCGCTACAAACCCCCGACTCAACTCACGGGTGAGTTTGACGCACCGCCAGCCCCGAGGAACAGCACCTGGGTACCCGGCCCTTGGTACTAGTTCTTTAATAGTTGTCATACAGAAGTACAGAATACTTTCATACAAAATGCTTCTTACTGTTACGCTCCAGAGACTGTGCTAGACAAGATAGTATCAAATAACATAATAACATAATATAGCATGAATTTAGAAGAAGAAAATGAGGTCACAGTTGTTCGGTATAGACATATGTACAATGTTCTGAGTTACCATATAATATACAATACACAACTATGCAGTGTACTAATGTACAGTACTATCTAGTGCAAAGCAGAAATGGGATGAGGTACAATTTTAGGTACAATTTACAGTAAGGTGTACGAGTTGTAGTGCAATCCTTCATCCATAAATATAAAGTGTGGGGAGTGGGTGCTACAGTGTGTTTGTTTAAAGTGGGTGTGTGCTATAAAGTGTGTGTAGTGGGTGCTACAGTGTGTTTGTTTAAAGTGAGTGTGTGCGTGTGGATGTGTGTGCTATGTGTGTTTGGTGGTTGTTGTTGTGTAGTGTTCATTCATTGTTCGTTTAGCAGCCTGATGGCCTGGGGATAGAAGCTACTTCTGAGTCTTTCTGTGCTCGCCTTGAGACTCCTGTATCGCTTGCCTGACGGCAGCAGTTCAAAGAGGCAGTTGTTCGGGTGGCTCGAGTCCTTAATAATTCTCTTAGCCTTCCCCTTGCAACGCTTGTAGTAAATGTTCTGGAGGGTGGGGAGCCCCCCTCCGATTGTGCGTTCGGCTGAACGTGTCACTCTTTGTAGTCTGCTTTGGTCTTTTGCAGTGCTATTCCCAAACCAGGAGGTGATGTTGCCGGTCAAGATGCTCTCTATTGTACATGAGTAGAAGTTCTTAAGGATCTTCTGGCTGACTTGGAACTTCCTTAGGCGCCTGAGGAAGTAGAGGCGTTGTCGTGCCTTCTTCACCACACTGTTAATGTGTATGGTCCATTTCAAGTCCTCGGATATTTGGGCTCCGAGGTACTTGAAGCTGTTGACTCTCTCAACCGGTGCCCCGTCGATGCTGAGGGGGCTGTAGTCCTTGACCCCCGACCTCCTGAAGTCCACAATCATCTCCTTTGTTTTGCTGACGTTCAGGGAGAGGCTGTTTTCCTGGCACCATCCCGCCAGGACCTTGACCTCTTCCAGGTAGGCCCTCTCGTCGTTGGCAGAGATCAGGCCCACCACCACTGTGTCGTCAGCAAATTTGACGATTGTATTGCTACTCCGCTGAGCCACACAGTCGTGTGTGTACAGGGAGTAGAGGAGGGGACTCAGAACACAGCCCTGGGGGGCCCCTATGTTGAGGGTGATGGATGAGGAGGTGCAGTTGCCTGCTCTCACCACCTGGGGTCTGCCAGTCAGGAAGTCCAAGACCCACTGGCAGAGGTCATAGCCCAAGCCCAGGTCCCTGAGCTTGGCTATGAGTATGGAGGGGACTATGGTATTGAATGCCGAGCTGTAGTCGATGAATAGCATTCTCACATAGTTCCCCTGCCTCTTGTCCAGGTGTGATGCTGCTGTGTGCAGCACATGGGATATGGCGTCCTCCGTGGACCTGTTGGGGCGGTATGCAAATTGCAGGGGGTCCATGTTGATGGGGAGGGAGGAGCAGATGTAGCCCTTTACTAGCTTCTCAAAGCACTTCATGGCTATGGAGGTGAGAGCTACAGGGCGGTAGTCGTTGAGGCAAGCAGGCTTGGATTTTTTGGGTACAGGGATAATAGTGGACTTCTTCAGGCAGGTGGGGATGACAGCCTGTTCTAAGGACAGGTTAAATATGTCAGTGAATACTGGGGCCAGTTGGTCGGCACAGACTTTTAGGACGCGGCCGGGGATGCCGTCCGGACCTGCTGCCTTCCTGATATTCACTTTTTTAAAGGTCCGCCTCACCTCATGCTCTGTTACCCTGAACACTGCGCCTCCATCAGCAGCCGACCCCCCCCCCCCCATTGCCGAGGCTTGTGAGCTGGTGTTGTTATTACCAGCATCAAACCTCGCATAGAAGGTATTGAGGTCGTTTGCTAAGGAGATGTCACTGTTCAGTTTGAGGGAGGCGCCTTTGTAGTCTGTCATCGTTTTGAGCCCCTGCCACATAGCTCTAGAGTCAGCTTGTTCAAACTGGAGTTCAATTTTATCCCTGTAGCGTCGTTTGGCCTCTGTCACTGTCCTCCTTACGTTGTGTTGCGCCACCTTGTGGTCGTTCATGTTGCCTGCCACTAGGCCGTCATTGTATGCTTTGGTGCGCTCTCTCAGAGCTTCACGGACGGATTTGTCTACCCAGGGTTTTTGATTTGGGTAAACTTTCATTTTGGTAGTGGGGATTGTTTCTTTCACCCTAGTACAGACATAGTCCAGCACTGTCTCCGTGTAGGCATTAATGTTATCTGTGTCGCGGAATACAATCCAGTCTGTGTTGTGAAACACTGACACTAGTGTATCCTCTGACGTCACATCCCATTTCTGCACCTCTCGCGAGACTACGGGAGTACTTTTAATTCTTTGTCTGTACTTTGGTGTAAGGAAAATGGATGCGTGATCTGACTTGCCAAAGCCACTATCAGAATGAGCCTTGTAGCCACCTTTAAATTGCGTGTAACAGTGATCTAGGATGTTACCGCCTCTGGTGTTGCAAGTCACATGCTGGTAGAAATCAGGCAATACCTTTCTCAGATTGGCGCTATTGAAATCTCCCAGTACCAAAATGGCGGCGTTAACGTTCGTCGCTTGTATATTGTTTACCTCGTCGTGGAGTCTGGAGAGCGCGGCGTTGTTGTTGGCTTGCGGTGGAATATACACTCCGACCAGGATGATCGCCGTTAACTCCCTCGGGAGGAAGAAAGGACGACACTTGATGGTTATATATTCCAGTTCTGGGGAGCAGTGATTGGATAGTTCCTTCACATTCGTTGGATCACTCCAATTTTTGTTAAACATGAAGGCAATACCTCCACCACGTTGTTTACCGGACTCTGATTGTGTCCGATCCTTCCTATGGATAAAGAAATGATCCGCTGGTTGAATCGCGTGATCTGGAACCTCCGGCGTGAGCCACGTTTCGGTGAAGCAGAGAACGTTGCAGTCCCTAACGTCTCTTTGGTATTGAATCCTTGCTCGGATATCATCCAGTTTATTGTCAATTGATTGTACATTGGCTAGCAATATACTGGGCAATGGCGTTCGGTGGCGTCTGGATCTCAGCCTGTTACGGATCCCAGCTCTCTTCCCACGCCGTCTGGTTCGTTTGTTCCTGGGATCAAGGAACAAAGGCTCTGGTCCCATTCTCCGGAGAATCTCAACAGGCCATTGTTGCGGTTCGGAAAGCTGGTCCAGGGAGTAATCCAATCGGTAAGTTTCCCGTAATCCGATGTCTATAAGTGACTGACGGTCATACACATACCCACCAAGTACCAGCCCAAGACAACACGTAAGAGGAGACTCGCCAAGGAGGCCTCTCCCCCAACGCTCACCAATGTGCCAGTCATCCATGGCATCGTACCTTGGCACACCGACGTTCCCGGACTTCACACACGAGAACAGAGCACAGTACACAGAGCTACGAATGTGCCTAGAGACTATGCTGTCCGACGTACCAGATGAACCGTACACGTATGCTATCCTACTCAAGCACCTGAAGGTGCCCAGAGCGCACAATATAGCGCTGGCATATTCCAGCTCTACTACCCCATACACCGCGGCTCTAGTAGCCCTCGACCAACGTTATGGACGCATATGGGACTACGTGATACAGGAGATAAGAGACATTGACCGTCTCCCCCCAGCCAGAGACAACAGAGCATTAGATGACCTCGCTATCAAGGTACAGTCCCTGGTAGGGATGCTGGGGTCCCAAAAGGAGAAAGGGATCTATGAACTGTACGCTAACTCTAATGTAGAGAGGATACTAGAGAAGCTCCCTCCCGCCCGACAAGCGCGCTTTCGGCGGCAGAGAGACCACCGCGACCCCAACGGTCCAGAGGTATCCCTCCTAGACCTATCTGAGTTCCTCGCCAGGGAGGTCAGTAGCCTACGACTCGACACGTTCGTATGGAGTGGACCAAGCCCAAGACTCGGACCTCGGGGATCAACAGATAACCGTCGGTTGGTGACCGTTATGCACCAAGCCGAATCAGTACCGCAGCACAGGAACCACAACACCCCCTCGACGAAAGAGGACCAGTGGAAGATTGAGTGCCAGTACTGTGAGAGAGAACATCGGCTGTACCAATGCGACACTTTCGGGAAGCTGACCACGGACGAGGTGAGTCAGTGGATCAAGGACCACCGCCGCTGCTTCTGCTGCGCGCGCAGCCACCTAGCAGCTGAGTGCCGCTTGAAGAAGAAGTGCAGCAGGTGCGGTGGCACCCACTTGGAGGTCCTGCATGACATCAACAGGCGTCAGCCAGGACAACAGAGTGGGCCCGTCGCGGTAATGTACCATGCCGAGGCGGTGGCACCATTACCGAAGAGCCACCAGACCGCTCCCTACTGTACCTACTGCGACGGCGGACACTGGCTGGCACAGTGCGCCGAATATAAGACACTGAACCCCGTCCAAGTTGACCAGTGGCGTGAGGCGGCCCAGGCGGGCGCCGCTTAAAGCGCAGGGGCGGTCCAGGCGGGCGCCGCTTACCGCGCAGCACGGTGCGGAGCCCACCAGAAGATCCAAGGCAACCGACCAACAGGAGTGCTCCACATTGACCAGCATAGCGGGACCCCCCGAGTGCTCCTCAAAGTGGTCAGAGTGCTCCTGAGCTACGAGGACAAGGTCCTGGACACTTACGCCGTCCTGGACGATGGGTCTGAAAAGACTCTCCTCCTCGCTTCCGCAGCAGCCCAGTTGGGCCTGCGGGGTGTCAAAGATACCATGACCATACGCACCATCAGAAGGGACCAGAAGACCATAAAAGGTGAAAAGGTCTCCTTCAAGATAGCAGCGGTGGACCAGCCCGAGAAGCAGTATAGTATAACCAACGTCTTCACCAGCCACGACATAGGCTTGTCTCAGTACACCTACCCCATCCCACAGCTGATGGCTAAGTATGTGCACCTACGTCAACTACCTATACCGCTTATCGACGGCGCCACACCGACCCTGCTCATCGGCTCCGACCACACGGACCTCATTCTCCCAATTGAGGCGGCCCACATCGGACCCAAAGGATGCCCAGTCGCGGTTCAGACCCGACTGGGATGGACGCTCCAGGGCCCCCTCTACGGACTTGACAGTCAACCCACGTCTACAAGCTGCCTACACACAAAGGCGAGCGACACCGGCCACTCCCTCGTACAGCAGAGGCTATTGACATTAAGCGAGAGGCCCGTGAGAGAACCGTGGGCACCAGAGGGAGTTCGGAACTCCACCCCCCTCAGCTGCGCTTCAGACGTAGCTGACCTCGAACCCAGCACCCCAAGCGACTCCTTGACGGGGCGGCCGGGACCGGCCCCTCCTCAGACGGGGTACAGAGCAAACAAGAGAAACAGACGGAGGAGGAGGAGGCACAGCCAAGCACAGATCAAAGCAGTCTCAGGCCCGCTTCCTCCTAAGCCCCCCTTCATCCCGTCCAGTCGTCATGACCATAGACCAGTCACTACCCCGAGCTGCGTGGCCGGCCGGCCGCGTAAGCAAAGTGACCACTGGTGCCGACGGAAAGGTCAGAGTGGCAGAAGTGCTCGGCCAAGGGCGGACCTACAACCGACCCGTGGCGAGGCTGATAGAGTCGCCAAGGCTCCCCGACTCGCTTAATGACGACCATGACCACTGACTTTGTGAACTGCCTACCCTCACAACGGACATTGAGTAGTGGACAGTGCGGTTAATCTGTCTCTGCTTAGCTAATTAGGTGGGACTAATTAGGAGGCGGCTGTTACAAAGGGTCAGATTAAACCGAATATATGTATTTATTGATTGATATATATTGCATAATATTTGTATATCGTTTGATATCCCTTGTGTATTCTTTGTACATATACACGGAATATCCCTTTAACCTACTACAGACCATAATATTTCGTTCTCTTATTGGATGGCGTGCCACCAGCGCCAGTGTCTTACCCCCAATGCCGAGTTCAAAGCTACCGTCAAGGCTTGTCTCAACATGCCCGGTTCTGCCCAGGACTACGAGACAGGAATAAGGCTGGTACTAGTTTATTTCCCGTACATATAAATATGGCGCAGGTGAATACAGAAGTAGTTCAGTCCGCAGTTCAGTTCAGTTCAGTCTTAGTAACAAGTGAAGCCTCACCCACTATGCAACGTGCGGTGAAGTAGGGCTCGTATTGCCCCAAGATAGAGTCTTGTTTATCCTAATACATTTGTTCAACGTATCGTTCGCTCCTTACTAGTAAGCCTTCATCACGAGTCAAAGACCAAGTGAAGTGAGCAATTGTGTGTCTAAATAGAGCACTTATAGCCGCGTGCGAATAGGATAGTGGAGTATCAGAGCTTGGTTGAGTAACGTCAAGTTCAACTTGGTTGGTGTGGAGTACCGCGCACCGGAGGATCTGCACCGGTGAATGCGGAGCCCCTTTCCGGCTGGAGGATTATTATTATTGCTTTGGACCAGGCTGTTAGAGCGGAGAAGAATCGTCTACACCCACTGCTGTGGGACCTGCCCGTGAGGAGCATCATTCGAGCCCGTCTCTATTGGAGAGGCTGACCGGCTTCCACCTGTGCTGCACGCATACTGGGATTACAGTCGCTGCCTTTTGTCTGCTGAGCAGGGAGTAATATACCGCCTCCGGGAGCCTATTGAGTCCCCGCTGACCCAGACTTTACATTAGAGCATTGCCTCCCCCTGCTGGCTTACAACCGGTGGAACCCCCTACCAGTATCCCCTAGATATAATTCCTAATATTCGAGTTGTATTCTTATCTCATGTGTAACCAGAGAATGGACATTCATTATTGATTTGCCTACGCACATTCCTTTGCCTTACAAGTGCATTCAATTAAAGTATATTATGTATTCTTGCTGCTAATAAATACTTAAAGACAACTTTGTGTAGAACCGATTCATTGTGGGGAAGTGTTCTCATCATATACTAGTGTACGGTATGGCCAGTATAATGTACATAAGACGGTAGTGGTTTAATGATACCATACTTGATTAATACAGTCAGGGAATTGTACCCCTCAGTTACACCAAGGTTCTTGGCGGTCGGGGATGCGGTCACAGCTGCATTCTCGACTGTGATGGAAAGGTCGGTCAGGGGGGAGGATTTGGCCGGCAGGTGGAGCAATTCTGTTTTGCTTAGGTTCAGTTTGAGGTGGTTGGTCGTCATCCAGGCAGAGATGTCGGACAGACAGGCCGAGATCCGCTCAGAGATGTGGATATCTGAGGGAGGGAAGGAGAGGAAGAGTTGAGTATCGTCGGCATAACAATGGTAGGAGAAGCCATGAGACGTGATAATGTTACCCAGTGATTTAGTGTAGAGGGAGAAGAGAAGGGGTCCTAAAACCGAGCCCTGGGGGACACCCGTCCGCAGGGGGCGGGTGGCCGACAGGGTCCCTCTCCATGACACTTGGTAGGAGCGGTCATTGAGGTATGATGACAGCCATGTCAGCGCAGAGCCAGCCACTCCCATTCCTGCGAGGGCCGCGAGGAGGATCTGGTGGTTGACTGTGTCGAAGGCTGCAGATAGATCTAGGAGAATCAGGACAGAGGAGAGGCCTTTCGCTTTCGCTAAGTGAAGTGCCTCTGTGACCGCAATGAGGGCTGTCTCTGTGGAGTGACCAGTCCTGAAGCCAGACTGATTAGGGTCTAGGAGGTCATTCTGTAAGAGATAAGCAGTAAGTTGGTTGGATACAGCACGTTCAAGTGTTTTAGAAAGGAAGGAGAGAAGAGAGACAGGACGGTAGTTGCCTATGACGGTAGGGTTCAGGGATGTTTTTTTTATGGGGGGCGTGACTGTGGCTTGTTTTAGGGAGGTGGGGACCACCCCCGAGTTGAGTGAGGAGTTGATGGTTGCAGTTAGGAATGGGAGGATGTCTGGTGCGATGGTCTGGAGGAGTGGGGAGGGTAGCCGGTCCAGCTGGCATGTAGTCGGACGGTTCGACGTTACCAGTGTCAGGGTCTCGGCTTCTGTAATGGGAGAGAAAGATGACAGAGTGAAGGATGAGGTTCTCGATTCAGCATTTGGAATGGGTGGGGGTTGGGAGAAGGAGCTGCGGATGTTCTCCACTTTTTCCTCAAAGAAGATCGCAAAGTCTTCGGCAGAGAAAGATGAGGGAGGGGGGGTGGGGGGGGAGTGAGGAGGGAGGACATGGTAGCATGCAGTTTGCGAAGATTCTTGGCAGAGGCCTCAATCCTATGGTGAAAGAAAGAAGCTTTGGCATTAGTAATGTTTTTGGAGAATGTTAACAAGAGGTTGTGATATGTGTCTACATAATGCTTCAGGCTATGGCTCCGTCTGGATTTGTAAGCCATACCACCTTCTGGGGAAATACTACCTCTGGACTACTAACTACTACAGAAAAACTTGAGTAACAAGTTTTTTTACAACTCAAGTTCAGACCTATGTAACTCTATTACGTTAGCACTAAAGGTGAATTTCAGAAATTTCTGAAACTTCAGAATGTCATCTTTCAAAAGAGACCAGGCTCATGCATGTGCTATAAATATAAAGTATGTTTTTTTGGTTTGCAAAAAAAGTATGCAGTCCTCAAGTTCAAGTAAAAAAATTGCCACTTTTCTGCCCGCTAAAAATTAAACATGTGGGCCCTCTTGAGGACGATTCGCAACACGCCACTTTGCTGACCTCTAGCGGCTCAGGTGTGCATTTATCTTAATACAATATATATATAGATATGTGTTGCCTGTCGATTGCCCTTTCAGGTGACAAAATCTGTTCAGCGGTTCTCGAGTTACATGCCGATATGTGAGGCATGCGCCAAAGTACACATTACCACCCCTGACTCCCGGGGCTCTAGCTCCGTCAATGATTTGGCAATCTCGAAAGATTTTGGACAGGGTTGTAGCCAATGAGTGTGGCTTTCCAATGATACCCCTCTTTCCAAGGATACAACTCTATCAGCTGAGTAACAATATTCATCAAAGTGGTGGGTGTTACAGTGTAGGTTAGTTTATTAGGACAAGTGCATGACAGTAAGGTTAGTTAGGGTTAGATTTTATTTATTATTATTATTATTTCTTTTTTCAGATAATGGTTGAAGAAGTGCGTCTTTAGTCGACGGCAAAAGATTGGACGGGATTCGGCTGTCCTAACTGGGGTGGGTAGTTCATTCCACCATTGTGGGGCAAGGACTGAGAATAGGTGGCTTCTCTTTGATGACCCTCCCGGAGCTTGGATAGGAGTAGGTCTAAGGCGGCCAGAAGATGCAGAGCGTAGGGGTCTTGAGGGTGTTTAGTTAGAGACCATTGACCGGAGGTAGGCGGGAGCGGTTCCCTTTGCCGCACGGTATGCTAGGTTGAGGGCCTTGAAGCGGATACGTGCAGCAATGGGGAGCCAGTGCAGGTCCCTAAGAAGTGGGGTGACATGGGCCGACTTCGGTAGGTTTGAGATCAGGCGGGCCACTGCGTTCTGAATGAGTTGAAGAGGCTTGGTGGCAGTGGCCGGGAGGCCAGCTAGCAGTGCGTTGCAGTAGTCGAGGCGGGAGATGACTGTTGATTGGACGAGGAGTTGGGTGGCTTCTTTTGTCAGGAAGGGGCGGATCCTTCTGACGTTGCTCAGGAGGAATCGGCAGGTTCTGGTTGTCGCTGCGATGTGAGCAGAGAAGTTCAACTGGTCGTCGAGGACAACACCAAGGTTCTTGGCGGTCGGGGACGCGGTCACAGCTGCATTCTTGACTGTGATGGAGAGGTCGGTCAGGGGGGAGGATTTGGCCGGCAGGTGGAGCAATTCTGTTTTGCTTAGATATTAACATTAGGTGATGGCACACGTGACCAGACACAGATGCAAACAATTACATATTCGGTGATGGCGCACCTGACCAGACACAGATGAAAAAAATTTCATATTCGGTGACGGCACACCTGACCAGACAGATGAAAACATATTAGGTGACGCGTGATGGTACACCTAACCAGACACAGATCAAAACATATTAGGTGACAGTGCACCTGACCAGATCAAAACATATTAGGTGACAGCGCACCTGACCAGATCAAAACATATTAGGTGAAGGTGACAAGGAAAAGGAAAGATGAAATTACCTACCTACCTGGGATCCATCCTAGAGGCAAATCTTTCCTGTGACAAAATGGGATCCAATGTAATAAAACTAAGGTCGCTTTCACATATAGTTTTGGTGGACTCGGTGCGGTTCTGGGGGTGAAGTTGCAACATTGTTGCATTCTTCATTTGGTTCGCCTGCGTTCACACAGAAATCTGTCAGCGCACCAAACCTTCTGAACAATGTCACGCGGTCGAAAAGGGCGATTGTCTATTGGACAGTGGAAATGTGTGTGTGGCTGCGAGCCCGTGTGTGTGCGCGCGCGTGTGTGTGTGTCTGTGTGTGGACTGCGGAGCCCTCCAGATCAGCGCAGCCGAGTTTTGACATGGCATTGATCCATTGTTCTATTGAAGCACAATACCACCATCCTCTCGCTAAACAACTTGTAGACCACGTTGTTTTTATGAGTGCCCACAAGTAGCTGTTTTATTAATAATATAATAAGCCGCGTTTTTTCTTCCTTCTTCCCAAGATGCACAGATATATAGATATATAGATAGATAGAGAGATAGATGCAGTGTGATTGTTTTGCAGTGAATGAATGCTGCGAGCAGTGGTAAGGTAATAATAGTATTGACGTGGCATTGATCCATTGATCCAATGCCGTGCGCCTCGGTAATAATAATAAGCCGTGTTTTTTCTTCCTTCTTCCCAAGATGCACAGTTAGATATATAGATAGAGAGATAGAGAGATAGATAGAGAGATTAGATGCAGTGTGCTTGTTTTGCAGTGAGTGCTGCGAGCAGTGGTAATAATAATCACTTCCTATATTTGGTTCGCATTTGGTTCGATGAAGCCGAACCGAGACCTACGTTTTCAGGCGGACCAGAGTTCGCCTGTTTGGTCCGCAAACCGAGTTCGACACGCATTCACACAAACCCGAAAAACCGGACTATCGAATTCTGGTCCGAAAGTCCGGACCAAACAGCCCCTGTGTGAAAGCGACCTAAGTCAACCAACAAACTAGATTCCTGTACCGGATCTCCTCTCTGGTAAACAAGACTACCTTGAAGACTCTAACAGGAGCACTCTTTCAAGGGTACTACGACTATGCTTGCACCTCATGGTACCAAAGCACCTCAAAGGCACTAAAAACAAGATTACAAACATCACAAAACAAACTGGTCAGACTACTGCTTGACCTTACTCCTAAAACCCACCTCACCCCTGCCCATTTTGACAACCTAGGATGGCTTAGAGTAGACGACAGAGTACAGCAACTTGCAATGGGCCTGGTCTATAAGATACACTACACCACTAATGCCCCTTTTTCCACTGCATGGTACCTACTCGACTCTACTCTACGCTATGCTGCATTTTCGGTTTTCCATTACCAAAGTAATGGTACCAGGTATGTAACTGAGGGGTTACAAAACCCTGACTGTATTAAAGATTGTGATAGATTAAACCACTGCTAGTTATGTACTTTAATTACTGGCCAGACAGTACATCAAATATAGATGGTGAACACCCACAAGAACACGGCATTGACACAGAAATAGTATTGGAGGGTAATTTATTATTATTAGTCAACGTTAGGTTACAGAATGAGAATTAGGGTCGCGCTTGTATGGCAAAGAATATACGTAAAGTCAGTCAATAGCATGAGTCACTAAGAATAGCAGGAATCCTACGATGGGTCTAAGTTGACACCACCGGTCGTATAGTAGCAACTATATAGGGCAACACTGGTACCGCTGGAGACAATGGGTTCCCTCCTGGGGTGTAAGGCCTGGAGGGTAGAGGAATGTTCGGGTACTCCGTCTGATTCAATGAGGAATAAAGAGACTCCAGGTACAGGAGTCGGTCCTTGTAAACTCCCTTGATCAGCAGCAAAGTAATAATTGTAATCCAGATGCTCGACAGCATTGATGACAGCTAGCCAGCCCCGTCCACGAGGCCGACCCGAGTTGTAATCCTCACGAGGTTGAATCCCAAACGATAGTGGAAATCAACGATGCTCTTCTCCGGGTACCACGTTCCAAATCAATATAATCCAACCAGTAATGGTTCTGCAATCGCCGACGCCGATTCTCCTGTGTACATGTCCAACGGTTCTCCGCCTAGGACTCCTCGGGTGTGGGCGACGTATTTAGGCCACACAGCCTGGTTAAGTACACTAGCTAAAAACACGACGAACCGCTGGGTAATGCTACACACGAACGAGCTGTGGCCGCACGATATACAATAAATGAACGACTATTTACTTCACATTAGATTAAGTCGAACTCAACGTTACTTCATTAAACTCTGACACTTTTACCATTCTATTCGCACGCGGTTCTCAATGCTCTGTTAGACGCAAGGTTGCTCACTTCACTGCACGTTGACTCGTGGTGAAGGTGGGTAAGGTACTGAACGTAACTGAATTGAACTAAGCACAGTGTGCGCACCTTGCGCTGTATTTATACTTAAGTGAATATCTAGTCCCAACCTCAGTCCTTGTCTGGTATCACTACGCTGACTCCGGGCATGTTCCGACATGCCTGCAGTTGTCTTTGAACTTGCCGTTGGGGGCTTGCGCGCTGGCGCCTGGGGGCGCTGTCCAATAGGAGAGCGAATATTACTCTGGTCTGAACGCAGGTAAAGGGATATTCCGTGTATATATATAAATAATATACAAAGTATATCAAACAATAAAGGTAGATTCTCAGTTTAATCTGGCCCTTCACAACAAGGTACTTTTTGGGTACTTTTTTAGTCCCTGCTCTGTCGAGGTTCCAAGTGGGTAGAAGTGGTACCAGAAAAGTGACGTGAAACACTGCAGACCACTGATTGGTCAGAAGAGAGACGCGTCACATGTTGGAGCGTCTGCACAAAAACAGAAAGCCGCCATCTTTAATGCCTCGCTTAGGATTCATTATGTTTGCAGCAGGAACAAGTGCAATAAACAAAAAAGGATAGATTCACTGTGTATTCTGCCTCATTTATTAATGAAACAAAACCGACATCAACACAATTTGCCACAGAGCGGAGAGTTTAGTCTCACAAACAGATCGCTGATTTTTTAAGCTTGTTGTTAGCTTAGGTGCTAATGTGCTTGCGTTTTAGCATAGCTAGCGTACACAGCGTGATCAATATAACTCGTTATTGATTGTTTGTACTAGTAACGTTAATGCTAGTAGAATAGACACAACGTGAGGTAATCACCATTCATTTTAAACCGGTTATTACCTAATGCTAACGTTAGCAGATAGACGCGAGAGGTAACGTTAAAGCTTGTTGTTAGCCTACTGCTAATGCTAACGTTAGCAGATAGACACAAGAGGTAACATTAAAGCTTGTAGAATATACACAATGAGAGGTAATGTTAGCGTTAGCAGAATAGACACAACGAGAGTCTGGTTAATGTTGTTATTGATTGATTGATTGAAAACTGTGTTTTACTCTGGTTTGCTCCAAGCCAAACTCCAAGCTCCAAGCTCCAAGACAAACTGAGTACTACCTGCAGTGGAAAAGGAACGAAGTACCAGGTACCTAAAGTGAGTAGAGTAGAGTAGAGTAGGGTAGAGTCGAGTAGGTACTATGCAATGGAAAAGAGGCATAAGATACCCATGTGCATGTAGAAATACTTCCCAAAGGTCAGTGAATACCACGACCACAACACCAGAGGGAGTTCCACAAATCATGTTCAACCCAGATTCGGCTCAAACAAGGGACTAAACACATTTCGCAATTATGCCACAACAATGTGGAACGCCCTACCCACAGCCGTAAAATAATGTGAATCCCTACCCATTCTCTCTCATTAAACACTTAACTGTGTACTAGGGCTGGGCAATTCTTGCTAAAATGTGAATCACGATTTTTCTCTCTAAGAATTGAGATCACGATTCTCCCACGATTCTTATTTCTTCAATAAAATCATTTAAAAAGTAATAATAAAAAAAAATATTATAACTTTTTATTTTTTAATAAGAGAAAAATCGTCATAACTTAGAAATGAGATTGCATAGGTCTATGAATCGAGATCGCAATTTTGTTTTGATTAATTGCCCAGCCCTACTGTGTACAGTAAGATAGCTTGGTGATCATCATTGTGATGTAATATAAGCTAAGCTAAAGGTAGCTAACAAAATTGGCTAGCAGTAGCTGCTGTTAGCATCCAAGCTTTTACAAACACTGTACTTACTTTTTCATCCTAAACTTTTTTTCGGATCCAGATGCATAAGTCCTCTCCATGTTGCTGATTTATACTTCGGTCCTTTGGTGCAAAGTTTCATTTAGCCTACAGTGCTACTGCCTACACAGTAATGTTACTGACTGGGCTCTCCAAGCCCTCTCAAAGCATGGGATAGGAAATGGTGTTCTCTGATTGGTGTAAAAAAAAGTGTCAGAACTGTCAATCATTCAAGCCCCATTCAAATGAATGAGTGAGGTTCGGCTTCACTGGGCGCGCCCTTAGACCAGTTACTGTCCAATCAAATGTGCTATTTCCCCTGCCATTCACTTACATAGTGAAGCCACAAAGGAATGTTGCCTCACTAGCCAATGTAAGTGATTGGGAGCTGTGTATCACCTGAAAAAAAAGAAAAAATTCACTGGCATTTTTTTTCCACATTGGAAAATATTTATAATAAAAAAATATATAACAAAAAAAAAATATATATATATATATATGTATATTAATAATAAAAAAAAAGCACTGCCTCACTAGTAGTCATGCAATAACCTCCACTGCGTTCAACGCATGGCAGGCAATGACGAATTATGACGTTGTTGGCGTCCAATCTGTTAATAAATAGATAAAATATGGTGTAGAGTTCAAATGTCTAAAGTGAGTGTTAGTGTGAGTGTTTGTTTAAAGTAAGTGTGTGCATGTGGATGTGTGTGCAATGAGTCTAAATGGATGGGTTGATCAGCCAAGTCTTGGTGAAACAGAGGACGTTGCAGTACCGAATGGCCCAGGACTGGAGTTTGTTTCGAATGCCGGCTCTTTTCCCCCATCGTCTCCTACGTCTGGGGCAGAAATTGTTATTGTTGTTCTCCCTGAGGATCTCCGCCGGCCATTGTTCGTCAGCGAGCCGGTCGAGAGAGCAATCCATATGGTGAGTAAACTGTAATGGAATGTCACTAAGTGTCTGACGGTCATATACATTAAATGCACTAGCAATTGGTGCATGTAAAAATGCGTAAAACTATAAAGAAATGTACAAATCAAGCACAATGTCGACGGAGCCCACAACAACGCCAGGCAATACTGCCTTCGCCATTGGTGTGCATAGATGTGCGTGTTTGTGTTGTAATGCCATTGTCATCATTGTGCCTCTTAATGATTAATGGGCTGGGAGAGAAGTCATGTATTTTTAAAGGAAAGGCGCTTTGTTATGTCCTTTTACTGACCTACTTTATTTAATATTTAGGAGAGCAACAGTGGCTTGATTCAGAAACTTATTTTTTACGACTGCTTTTATGCATTTTGCACATCAGAGTTTCAATGTGCAAAACTCTTAACACTAGAATTATATACTGCTAATGTTGGGTTCAAACTGCAATATAGCATGTAAAATTTAAACACCAGTGTCAAATCAGAGAATAGTATATGCAAAAGCTTATAACAGCACCAGAACATTAGATATTTTAAACAATTAAGTGAACAATTGAACCAAATTAGATTATATGTCCTGCAAAAGTTGATCATAGTGTCAGAACAGTGGATATGTTCATCTTTGAAGTTTAATTATTGGTCCACTTTTCAAATACAACGGTCAAACACAATATACTTGTTACCAAAACAGACTATGCAATGGTCATTTCTTCATAACCCCGATAGACTGCAGTATAGTGCTTGTGTCTTTATGAAAGACAAACAAAATATATGATTACAGTATTTGAAGTTTAATCATTACTGTAACTGAGGGGTACAATTCCCTGACTGTATTGATAAGTATGGTATCATTAAACCACTACCGTCTTATGCACTTTAATTACTGGCCATACAGTACATGATATATATAATGTTCAAGTTCTTTAATAGTTGTCATACAGAAGTACAGAATACTTTCATACAAAATGCTTCTTACTGTTACGCTCCAGAGACTGTGCTAGACAAGATAGTATCAAATAACATAATAACATAATATAGCATGAATTTAGAAGAAGAAAATGAGGTCACAGTGTTCGGTATAGACATATGTACAATGTTCTGAGTTACCATATAATATACAATACACAATACTATGCAGTGTACTAATGTACAGTACTATCTAGTGCAAAGCAGAAATGGGATGAGGTACAATTTTAGGTACAATTTACAGTAAGGTGTACGAGTTGTAGTGCAATCCTTCATCCATAAATATAAAGTGTGGGGAGTGGGTGCTACAGTGTGTTTGTTTAAAGTGGGTGTGTGCTATAAGTGTGTGGAGTGGGTGCTACAGTGTGTTTGTTTAAAGTGAGTGTGTGCGTGTGGATGTGTGTGCTATGTGCGTTTGGTGGTTGTTGTTGTGTAGTGTTCATTCATTGTTCGTTTAGCAGCCTGATGGCCTGGGGATAGAAGCTTCTTCTGATGATGAACACTTCCCACAATGAAATCGGTTCCACACAAAGTTGTAATTAAGTATTTATTGCAGCAAAAGGTACATAATATACTTCTCTATTTCACTTTGAGTGCGCTTATAAGGCAAAGGAATGTGCGTAGGCAAATCAATAACGAATGTCCATTCTCTGGTTACGCAGGAGGTAATTATACAACCTGAATCTTAGGGAATTATATCTATGGTACACTAGTAATATAGCGGGAGATACTGGAAGGGTCCCCCCGGTTGTAAGCCAGCAAGGGTAGAGGATCTGTCGGTAATAGAGTCTGGGTCAACGATGATAAGGAGACTCCGAGTACGGGAGACGGTGCAATAAGATCTTGATCCTCAGACGAATACAGCTGTTCTCCGTAGCCTGTAGCTCCACAGGGAAGAAAGCTAGCCTGCCTCAGGCTTCTGAGGGGCAGACTCGACGTGGCTCCTCACAGGGTAAATCCCACACACTTGTGGGCGTCGGCGATTCTCCGCTCCATTAATCACAGGACCAAAAGCAAATATAATCCAGCCGTAAAAGGCTATGCAGTCGTCGGGTAGATAATCCAGTGTACATGTCCACACGGTCCTCGTCTAGGGCTCCTCGGGTGAAAGCGCCATGAAAGCAGCCCAGCCTGGATAAGCACTCTAGCTGATACGAGGAAAACGTTGGTGATGCTGGTCACTGTAGAACTTTAGCCGCACGATACACTATACACAATTAGACTATTACTGACTTAATAGAATATGTCGCACTCGACGGTATAGCGCCAAACTCTGACACTTCAGTTATTAATTCGCACGCGGTCTCAATGCTCTATTTGGGGCCAAACAGGCCATACTTCACCGCACGTCGTATCGTGGGTGAGGCTTCAACTTATTGGGTAACATACTTCTGTATTCACCTGCGCCGTATTTATACGCTTAGATGAATAAACTAGTACCAGCTTTATTCCTGTCTCATATCCTTGCGCAATACTATTCATGTCCAGGCATGTCCCCGGCGGTGACTTTGAACCTGACTTTGGAGGCATGGCCTTGGCGCCTGTGGACCGCTGTCCAATAGGAGAATGAAATATTATGGTCTGTACTAGGCTAAAGGGATATTCCGTGTATATGTACAAGGAATATACAAGGGATATCAAACGATATACAAATATTATGCAATATATATCAATCAATAAATATATATATTCGGTTTAATCTGATCCTTTGTAACAGCCGCCTCCTAATTAGTCCCACCTAATTAGCTAAGCAGAGACAGATTAACCGCACTGTCCACTACTCAATGTCTGTTGTGAGGGGTAGGGCAGTTCACAAAGTCATGGGGTCATGGTCATCATCAATAGTATCGGGAAGCCTTGGCAACTCTATTAGCCTCGCCACGGGTCGGGTGTAGATCCGCCCTTGGACGAGCACTTCGGCTGCTCGGACCTTTCCGTCGGCACCGGTGATCACTTTGCTTACGCGGCCAGCCGGCCACATAGCTCGGGGTAGTGACTGGTCGATAATCATGACGACTGTTCCTTCTGTCAAATTGTCTCTCTCTTTCACCCATTTCTGGCGGGTCTGTAGAGACGGTAGATAGTGGAGTAGGAAGCTGTTCCAAAACTTGTCAGCCAATACTTGACTGTACGTCCACATTCTTCGGCCGTTCGCTTCTTCAGGCCTGTACATTGTCTGTGGTAGCGCGGGGTCCAGCCGCCCCATCAAGAGTGTGTTGGGGGTGACTGGGTCGACATCTGCTAAATCACTTGAGACGTAACCGAGGGGCTTTGAGTTCAATACTCCCTCGATCTCCGTGAGGACTGTCATTAGGACTTCTTACGCCACGGTCTGGGCCCCAAGCACGGCGTACAGGGCTGTCTTTATTGAACGTACTTCTCGTTCCCAAGTTCCACCGAAGTGAGGTGCATTCGGGGGATTAAACTGGAAGTCAATCTGGGATGGAGCGAGGTGGGTCTTAAGTTCTGGGCCCATAGCTTGGAAGCTCTCTCTCAGCTCTCTTTCTCCACCTTTGAAGTTTGTCCCGTGATCAGACAATAATATAGACGGTTTGCCTTTCCGCGATGTGAATCTTCGGAAGGCCATAAGGAATGAGTCTGTGCTCATGGTTGGAAGGAGTTCTATATGCATCGCTCGGGTGGTCATGCATTTGAATACAATACCCCACCGCTTCTCGGTTCCTCTTCCTTTCTTTACATACAGCGGGATAGATTGTTGCTTGCGTGGGGCTATTCTTGAGCGAGCCAGGATGAAGGCAATATGTATTTCTCCTCCCTCCTCTCGGGCACGCAAGTAGGCCACCGAACCGTAGGCTACTTCGGAGGCGTCGCTGAAGACGCGCAGGTCCATCTGGCACGTCTCCGGCCTCACTGTGGGTGGGAAGTAGCTGCGGCGTATGTTGACACCTGGGAGTGAGCTGAGTTCTGTCTCCCACTCTCTCCATGTGGATGCAAGGTGCTCGGGTATGGGGTCGTCCCAGCCCTGGTCCTTGTCCCATAACGCTCTTACAATCATCTTTGCCCTGGTGGTGTAAGGTAGAATACATCCCAATGGGTCATATTGTCTGGCGAGTGTTCTGTATACACTCCGTCTGGTGGTCGGTAGTGCAGTCGACCTTCCCTGCTCCTTGGTCAGGGGTGTGTGTTTATAATGGAGCGAGTCTGTTTTGAAGCACCAGACTAGTCCTAATGTCATTTAATAATAATAAATAATTCATTTAATTTATATAGCGCTTCTCAATAACCCGGAAACGTAGTAACACGCCTAGTAGAGAGGGGCCTAGTGTTGGGCCGGGCAAGAGCTCTTTATTCAGATTTTGTGATCCGATCTGGTAGCTGCAGTTGAACACAATATGATCCTTGCCGTTGTGGTGGACTTTGTGGTGCGGCACGTACCATGATGTCTGATCGGCCTCTTTAATGTCAATTTTCTTTATGTGTCCCGCTGTGATTAGCTTGTTAATCTCAGCGCGGTACACAGTCTCTTGAGCGGGGTCTCTGGCTAGGCGCCGCTCTGTGTTCAATAGATACCGCTCCGTCGCTTCTTTTGGGGCGTGGAAGGTAGGCATACCCTCTCGCCTCAGGAGTGGAGTTGCGTATCTCATCACTCCGTTGACTTTGACTCTCTTTGTCCCCTGCTCGAGGAGGGCTATAGCGTAAATGTCTTCCTTGGAACGAATGTCTTTCTTTTCGTTCTTAAAGGGCATTGTCTCTAGTGTCCATAGCCTCTCGACATGCTGTAGGAGGGTGGTGTCTTCTTCTGTCACTCTGGAGTGGAGGCAGCTAGTGGCTGCTGTTCGGTTAAGGGACCTAGCGAGGGGGCCTTGTAGTGTCCATCCTAGGCGGGTCTCGACTGCTGCAGGACATCCTCTGGGCCCTGTGTGGACCCGGTCCATCGGGACGATGAGGTCTGCATGGTCGGAGCCTATCAGCAGGGTCGGGGTGGCACCGTATATGAGCGGTATAGGTAGTTGACGCAGGTGCACATATTTATCCATCAGCTTGGCGATGGGGTAGGTGTACTGCGACAGGCCTATTTCTTGGCTGGTGAAAGCGTTAGTAATCCTATACCGTCTTTCTGGCTGCCCGCTTGCTGCGATAGTGAAGGAGACATTCTCGCCCTTTATCGTCTTTAGATCTCTTCTTATTGTCCGAATCGTCATCTGGTTTTCGCTCCCCCGCAGCCCCAGCTGGGCCGCAGCGGACGCGAGGAGAAGGGTCTTCTCTGACCCGTCGTCAAGGACGGCGTAAGTGTCCATGACCTTGTCTTGGTAACTCAATGTTACGCGGACCACCTTTAAGAGCACCCGGGCGCCCCCGCTGCTGGCGGGGTCAATGTACATAACACTTGCCTTTGTGCTGCTTGAGGGTGAAGGCTTTCTTCTGTTACTTTCGTGTAGGACGTCTAAGTGGGCTCTGTCACACCGACTACACCTCTTCTTTAAGCGGCAATCGGCTGCCATGTGACTGCGCGCACATCGGTAACAGCGTCGGTTGGACTTTATCCATTGACTCACCTCGTCGGCGGTCATCTTCTTGAACGTGTCACATTGTGACAGCCAGTGTTCATTTTCGCAGTACGGGCACACCATCTTCCACTTCTCTTTCATCGAGGGGGTACTGTGGTTCTTGCTGCTCGGTACTGATTCTGATTGGTGCATGACGGTCACCAATCTGCGGCCATCGTTTGCTCTCCTAGGTCCCTCTCTGGAGCTTGGTGTGCTCCGCATGAACGTATCCAACCGTAGGCTGTTGACTTCTCTCGCCAGGAAGTCGGCTAGGTCTAGGAGGGATGGCTCGGGACGTTAGGATCACGGTGGTCTCTTTGCCGCCTGAAGCGCTCTTGTCGGGCGGGCGGAAGCTTCTCTAAAATCCTCTCGACATTAGAGTTCGCGTACAGTTCGTGCATACCCTTTTCTCTTTGCGCCCCCAGCATCCCTACCAGGGATTGTACCTTGATAGACAGGTCATCTAGTGAGCGATTGTCTGTGGCTGGGGGTAGGCGGTCAATATGCCTCATCTCTTGTATTACGTAGTCCCATATGCGTCCATATCTTTGGTCGAGTGCTGCTAGAGCCGCGGTGTATGGGGTAGTAGAGGTGGCATAGGCCAGCGCTATATTGTGCGCTCGGGGCACCTTGAGGTGCTTCAGTAGGATAGCATATTTGTACGGTTCATCAGCTATCGGACATCATTGTCTCTAAGCACATGCGTAGCTCTGTGTACTGTGCTCTGTTCTCGTGTGTGAAGTCCGGGAACGTCGGTGTGCCAATGTATGATGCCATGGATGGCTGGCACATCGGTGAGCGTTGGAAGAGAGGCCTCCTAGGCGAGTCTCCTCTTACGCCTCTTGGTGGGCTGGTACCTGCTGGATACCATGGCCCGCGTATCCAGATGCTGTTCCTCGGGGCTGGTCGTGCGTCAAGCTCACCCGTGAATTGAGTCGGGGGTCTGTAGCGCAGAGCCGCGGGGGTAAAGCCTGGGCTGTACTGGACCTCCTGGTCCTGTGGAGTACTGTGCTGCTGTTGGGCTTGACTCTCCTCCTCTCCCTCTTCTTCTTCCTCTGGCAGGTCATCTAGATCCTGTAGTCGTCTATTTAGCCTCTCCGCGGTGTAGACCGTTTCTTCCTTGTAGCTGGGTCTCACTTGGACCGGTCGGGGAAGGGGTTCGGAGGGGGGTATAGGCTCTCTCTGGTGGTCGGGCTCAGGGTCGCTTTATCGGGTCAGGGAGGGTGCCCTTGACCCTTGTCTTGACGAGGCCCTGGAGCCCCGTGCGGAGGGAGGGGGTGTTGCCCTGGTGATCAGCTGCTCCATTATCTGCGCTTGTAATCGGTCACGCTCGGCTTCGCGCTTGGTGAGAGCGAGGTCGCGCTCTGCTTCTCTTTGGGCACCGGCAGCGGCGTGCTGGGCTTCGGCGGCGGCGCGCTGGGCCTCGGCCCGGTCCCTTCCCATATTCTCTTCCGTCTGAAGGCGTCTAATCTCTAGACGTGTACGATCTTCGTCGCTCCGTTGCTGCGCTTGAAGGCGTTCTCTTTCCATGGAAGAATGTTCGCGCTCACTAAGCGTCTGTGCTTGGAGTCGATCGCGCTCTGTTGAGGCTGCCAGGCTGGCGAGGAAGGCCTGTGCCAGCATCTTGTCCGCCTCGCTGGGGGAAGACGCTGGTTGAGGTGATCCGCTCCTGGTAGTACTCGTTGGAGATCCGTTCTCCTGTGGCGAGTCGAGGAGATCCATCTCCGGGGTGCTCGCCTCTTCTTGTAGTGGGTCGAGTTCCATCCCTGGAGGGCTGTCTTTATCCTGGAGCTCTCCGGGGACTACTTCTTCGGTCTTGGCGGGGGGTAAAGTCATGTCAGGTCCCTCCTGGTCCCCTCCGTGAGCTTGGTCAGTTACGTTAGAACCCACTAGGGCCTCTATTGGCGGGGTAGCCTGGTCGATAGGGTCGGACATAATTTTACTATCTACTTTTTACCACTACCGTCTTATGCACTTTAATTACTGGCCATACAGTACATGATATATATAATGATGAACACTTCCCACAATGAAATCGGTTCCACACAAAGTTGTAATTAAGTATTTATTGCAGCAAAAGGTACATAATATACTTCTCTATTTCACTTTGAGTGCGCTTATAAGGCAAAGGAATGTGCGTAGGCAAATCAATAACGAATGTCCATTCTCTGGTTACGCAGGAGGTAATTATACAACCTGAATCTTAGGGAATTATATCTATGGTACACTAGTAATATAGCGGGAGATACTGGAAGGGTCCCCCCGGTTGTAAGCCAGCAAGGGTAGAGGATCTGTCGGTAATAGAGTCTGGGTCAACGATGATAAGGAGACTCCGAGTACGGGAGACGGTGCAATAAGATCTTGATCCTCAGACGAATACAGCTGTTCTCCGTAGCCTGTAGCTCCACAGGGAAGAAAGCTAGCCTGCCTCAGGCTTCTGAGGGGCAGACTTGACGTGGCTCCTCACAGGGTAAATCCCACACACGTGTGGGCGTCGGCGATTCTCCGCTCCATTAATCACAGGACCAAAAGCAAATATAATCCAGCCGTAAAGGGCTATGCAGTCGTCGGGTAGATAATCCAGTGTACATGTCCACACGGTCCTCGTCTAGGGCTCCTCGGGTGAAAGCGCCATGAAAGCAGCCCAGCCTGGATAAGCACTCTAGCTGATACGAGGAAAACGTTGGTGATGCTGGTCACTGTAGAACTTTAGCCGCACGATACACTATACACAATTAGACTATTACTGACTTAATATAATATGTTGCACTCGACGGTATAGCGCCAAACTCTGACACTTCAGTTATTAATTCGCACGCGGTCTCAATGCTCTATTTGGGGACAAACAGGCCATACTTCACTGCACGTAGTATCGTGGGTGAGGCTTCAACTTATTGGGTAACATACTTCTGTATTCACCTGCGCCGTATTTATACGCTTAGATGAATAAACTAGTACCAGCTTTATTCCTGTCTCATATCCTTGCGCAATACCATTCATGTCCAGGCATGTCCCCGGCGGTGACTTTGAACCTGACTTTGGAGGCATGGCCTTGGCGCCTGTGGACCGCTGTCCAATAGGAGAATGAAATATTATGGTCTGTACTAGGCTAAAGGGATATTCCGTGTATATGTACAAGGAATATACAAGGGATATCAAACGATATACAAATATTATGCAATATATATCAATCAATAAATATATATATTCGGTTTAATCTGATCCTTTGTAACAATTACAGTAAAGAAAAATACATACAGTAATGCTCTGTATTGTACAGTAAAAACAAAAACAGTTACAGTAAACAAACTATTGTAAAGTACAGTAAAAAAGGGTTACTTGGTGCTTTTTCAATGTTCACCCAATTGTCGTGAGGCTGATTGACTGGATATTTTTGAAGACTCCGTTATCAGCTATTACAGTAACACAAAATGCTATACATTACATTTACATTTAGTCATTTAGCTGACGCTTTTATCCAAAGCGACTTACAAGTTCTGTACGACAAGTCATCAGGAAGGGCACAACTCTATCAGCTGAGTAACAATGTTCATCAAGTGTTGAGTGCTACAGTGTAGGTTAGTTTATTAGGACAAGTGCATGTCAGTAAGGTTAGTTAGGGTTAGATATTTTTTAAATTTTATTTTTATTTCAGATAATGGTTGAAGAAGTGCGTCTTTAGTCGACGGCGAAAGATTGGACGGGTTTAGGCTGTTCTAACTGGGGTGGGTAGTTCATTCCACCATTGTGGGGCAAGGACTGAGAATAGGCGGCTTCTCCTTGATGACCCTCCCGGAGCTCGGATAGGAGTAGGTCTGAGGCGGCCAGAAGATGCAGAGCGTAGGGGTCTTGAGGGTGTGTAGTTGGAGACCATTGACCGGAGGTAGGCGGGAGCGGTTCCCTTTGCCGCACGGTACGCTAGGTTGAGGGCCTTGAAGCGGATTCGTGCAGCAATGGGGAGCCAGTGCAGGTCCCTAAGAAGTGGGGTGACATGGGCCGACTTCGGTAGGTTTGAGATCAGGCGGGCCGCTGCATTCTGAATGAGTTGAAGAGGCTTGGTGGCAGTGGCCGGGAGGCCAGCGAGCAGTGTGTTGCAGTAGTCGAGGCGGGAGATGACTGTTGATTGAACGAGGAGTTGGGTGGCTTCTTTTGTCAGGAAGGGGCGGATCCTTCTGACGTTGCTCAGGAGGAATCTGCAGGTTCTGGCTATACTGCTATACAGAATAATATAGCATGCACAATAAAAATACCAGTGTCAAATCAGAGAATAGTATATTATGCAAAAGTTTATCACAGCACCAGAACACTGGATATGTTCATCATTGAAGTTTACTTATTGGTGCATTTTTAAATACAACAGCCATTATCAAATACATAATGTGGTCCAACACAAAATACTTGTTAATAAAACAGACTATGCAATGGTTATTTCCTCATACAGTAACCCCTGTGATAGACAAGCAGTATAGTGCTTGTGTTTTTATGAAACACAAAAAAAGAAATATTTGATTATTTGAAGTGTACTGTAATTGTTACAGTAAAGAAAAATACATACAGTGTTTATTTTACAGTAAAAACTAAAACAGTTACAGTAAGCAAACTATTGTAAAGTACTGTACAAAAATATATATATATATTTATTTTATGGTGCTCAAGCAGCATCTTGCCTCTCCGCAGCATTTGGCCAAAGAATTTCACATCTGACCGCCATGTCTACAAGTGCCCTCTCCTGCTGCACAGAGAGAAGACGGCCACAGTTAAGTACAGTAAAGATAACAATTGCAAAAATAATTCACACCCACACCTTTAGTATTTATGAAATATACTGTAACAGACAACAATATCAATTTGATGTGCAAAATGCATCAAAGCAGTCATAAAATACTGTAAATAAATTGCGCTCGTCCAGACAGGGTTGTCCTCTTAGTCCCGGACTATTTGCTCTATCCTTAGAATCTTTAGCACAGTATATAAGACAATCCCAATCCATAGAGCCGATCTCAATTAGGGGCACACAGCATCATATTAGTTTATATGCGGACAATGTAATATTGTTCATGCAAAACCCTACCACCTCACTGCCTCATCTTCTCAAGCTGATAGATGATTTTGGCAATCTATCGGGATTTAGGATACACTGGCCAAAATCGGCCTTCCTTCCACTTAATGTCACTGCAAAGGCTACCTTCCTTCCAGAAAATATACAAATGGTAGAACACTTTAGATGTCTTGGAGTTGAAATATTCCCCACTATATGCCAAACAGTGAAGTATAATTATAGAGGAATCCAAGATAGGATCACAAATGACTTTGACAGGTGGTCAAAACTTAAAAACTCAGTACAGGCCCGAGTATCGATAGTTAAGATGGATGTTTTACCTAGAATCAACTTCTTCAGTTCAATGCTACCGTTACCCCCCCCCCCCCCCTGCTGGTTACTGGAAAAAATTACACTCCGCCGCATATACATTTATTTGGAACAACAAACCTCCATGAATAAAAAGATCCACCGCACAGAGAAATAAAGCCGACGGAGGTCTTACAAGACACATAACAATAAGTATATAATAATATACTTTACCAATTACTTAACAAATGACATAGACCAAGATGGCCATAAAAAATACAAGAAAATACAAGAAAACGTAATATAACACAAGCTGTACTCAATGTAAATAAACAGAAAAACAAGGTGAATTCAAATACAATTATATAGGATACAGTGTGTTTTGTCTCAGGTGCCATGCCTTCTCCAAAAATCCTGCAAAACCGAAGATGTCCTCCACTAAAAAACAACTCAACATACAGCTCTCAGACTGCCAAAACAAATCTGGGTTTACAATTTGAATTTTTTCAAATAAAGCCCTCCTCAAAGTGGTGTACAAAGGGCAATAAAAAACAAAATGATATTCATCCTCCACCACTCCCAGATCACACAGAACACACAACCGCTCCTCCTCAGGTTTACCCTGGAATCTACCCACTTCCACAGCCAATGGCAGGGTGCCAGACCTCAACTGGGCACACAGAGACCTCCGTCTTCTCTTTAAGTTTAACATTACATAAGGTTCAGTAAAATACTCATTTTTAATTGCAATATATTTTCTAAGTTTAGGTTTTTTCAAAATCTCCACCTTCCACTTATCCTGATGGATTGTTGATAATTTTGTTTTAATTATGTGAACCTTACACTGCAAATTGTTCATAAAAATCATACTCAAGTCAGTAGAAGAAAAAATCATAGACATCTCTCTTGACCAGGGATGACCGTGTGCTCTGTCCCAATTAAAAATCTTTTTAGTCACCCTGCCATTTGGCAGCTGGACCAGCGTACTCTTTAAGACCACTGATCACCTGGTTTGATTCTCAAGCATATCCTCTGTATCCTGGAGAACATTAGAAGAAAACATTGTGGCACCACATAGACTGCAGGATGTAGTATACACAAACCTATCAATTAAGCAATGCAACATGAAATTTGGCCCTCTTATTACACATATGATCCGGATATGGCGTGAAACACAAAAAAGATAAAAATTTCCCAAATGGGAAAAGAATGGCATACATACATTGGGAGATATCTTCAACGAATGGGGTTTCTGTAGCTATCAAGATATACACAACAAATTTAACCTCACCAGTTCCACATATTATTTCTACAGACAGTTATTAGCATGTTTGAAGGCTCATGGAGTCCCATTAAAGGTACCACTTGAGCACCACAGATATCACAAATTATTTTATGAAAGGGAGACATCGAGAGGTTTTGTCTCGGACTTTTACTGTCACTTACTTACATCTTCTTATGAAGTCCTTCCCCTAGACTCAGTTTGGAGAAGGGATATACCAGACTTGGAAGTAGATTTTGATTGGGCTGAAGTCTGGGCAAACGTTTGGCTATCGTCACGTAACCCGGATCATCAACAGATTAATCTTAATTTTATTCATAGGACTTACCTAACTCCTATTCGACTGAACCGTATGGGGCTTAAACAAGACTCTCGATGTTCCTTATGTACAAACGGTGATAGTGGTACATTTATGCATATGTATTGGGAATGCCCGCCTGTTAAGATATTTTGGGAAGAAATAACCACACTATTATCAGGATTTTTGTTTTTGACAATACCTGTAATGCCTTCTGTATTGTTGCTGAATGATGTCTCTCAGTTATCACACTCTGTACTTGTAAAAAGGATAATCTTGTCCTGTTTTACGGCTGCCAAAAAGCTAATAGCATCACGCTGGATTCAACCTGATAAAATGTGCCGGAGGGTATGGATTCTTACCTATCTTGATGTGATTTACCTAGAGATATCTACCACACAAATTATAGGTGTTAATGAAGCCAGCATAGCAATCTGGTTAGAAGTGGTGGAGAGGATAAAGCATTATATGAACTTTTAATCCTTGGTATCAAACGGAATAATGGATGTATTCAAGGGGGGTCCGGTGGGGAGGGGGGAAGAACGAGCAAGAGCATTTATGTGTTGTATTGTATTGTAATTAATCTGTGTATATCTTTAATCTTTAATCTACATCTATTTTCATTTTAAAAACCGGGCTGTCATTATTGTTAGTATTATGTCGGTAATAGCCCTGTGATTTATAGTGGATTTCTACTGTAAATGTTTGTATGTCATGTAAAAAAAAAGAAAAAAAAAACATTTGCTAAAAAAGAAAAAAAAAATTAAATACTACATGGTGCTCAAGCAGAATCTTGCCTCTCCTCTGCATTTGGCCAAATAATTTCATCGACATAACATCTGACCGCCATGTCTACATGTGCCCTCTCCTGCTGCACAGAGAGAAGACGGCCACGTCCTACACTTGGTGGTGCTCGTTCAGTTCTAATGTACAGTAAAGATAACAATTACAAAAATTATTCACACCCACACCTTTAGTATTTATGAAATATACTGTAACAGACAACAATATCAATTTCACAATTACTGTCATTTAAATTTTCAGTTACTGTACAGTAAATTACACATAATTGAGTTACCGATTATCTCTCTTACTGTAAAAAAAAAAATCGTATAATGGATGCCACCGTTGACCTGTTTAGGTTTGGCTGCACCACCCTGCCAGCTTCAGCCAGTGTTAGACCTCAGTTTACTGTATTACGTGGTCAACAATTGTGGTTATAATTTCATTTCAGACAGATGTTCTTCTGCCTCCTTGGCCACGACCCCTTCCATGACCCTGTCCTTTGTTGCCAACCTCAGCTGCACCGACTTGCTCCATGTTGCTCATTTCTTCATGTTTCTAAGCAGCCTTTTATGTAGTGGTGAAGAGATTATCAATTGTATTGCAATGCTACTCAACTGGCCAAGGTTGTTGAAGGTAATGTGAAATTAGTACAAACACCTTTTGAATTGATTTAGTGATCTGTCTGTGTAGCAATAAGCAATTGAACATTGATGTAGTATTAGGTGGCTGTATTCTGAGAATGGAGCATATGATTTAGAGTTTGGCACTTTGTATTAACAGTTTTGCACTTTGCATTTCAGCATAGGATGTAATGTCTTAAGGTAATAATAATAATAATAATAATTCATTACATTTATATAGCGCTTTTCTAGACACTCAAAGCACTCCCCACAATGTAGGGTGGAAATTGCCTCCTTCACCACCACTGGTAGCACCCAAGCTTGGGCTACGCAGGCTCAATGGCTGCCATACACTGGTACCAGGCACACATCACACTACACAATGGCTGAATGGCTCAGGAGACAAGGATTTATATCAGCCAATTAACACATCTTGCGCCAAAAACGAGTTTACTCGTTATTGCCCGCCAATCGAATAGCGCCAACAATGAGTCTACTAATTTTTATGATCGTTATTTCCTTTATTCGCAGTTGGCATTCATAATTCATCCAGGAAGGCTCTGGGAGCCAGCTGGACCCTGTCTGATATTTCAACACCTCAATACCGCCACCTGGTGGATTTTGGGCGAGTTGCACTCCACTCTAAACCGGATGTGGCGCTCTGTGCATCGGGGGAAATCCTCCGGCAGAGATATCTTGTAACGTGGATCAATATACACACTTGAGTGCATGGGATCGCTTTCGAGATGCAAGAATCGATATGCTTTCGCCGTTTATTGCGTCATACAAACGGAAAATGGATCTAACAGATCGACGTCAAATAATTGGAATTTTTTTTTCTCCAGACGCATTACAGGTAAGAGGAATCTAACGTTAATTCCAGCTCGATTGTCCATTTATTTCATTGCAATCTATCCGATCAACGTATGGTGTCGTACTAAAGAAAGCCGTTAGTGACAATCAAGGAATTATAAACGACCCCCCCCCCTTTCCTTCACGCATGATGGAGCATAATGTATAGCGATCATATGCATTTGCATTTTTTAATATAGTGTGTATAGGAACGAAACGCCAATCGGTTATGTATAATACGCGTCAGGGCCTATAACACGCGTTCTAGGAATTACTGCTATACACTCTAAAACATACTCATATTCACGACGGTACTAACACGACAATGTATGAATGGAAAAATATAACGTTCCCATATCCGGAACGATAGATACCCGATGTTGAATGGGCCATAGTAATGTCGATATAGCTATAATATTTAAAAAGTTATAGCCCTGCAAAGAGGGTGAGCCACTCCATAGGGTTACAGCACTGGGAGAGAGTGGTATAAGATGGGTATACTGCATGGTGCAGAATGTGTTAAGGGGAAGGGATGATTAGGTGGCCTTGATGTCAGAGACTTGATTGGGAATTTGGCCAGGAATGTCAGGGTACCCCCTACTCTTTGCGTTAAGCACCCTGGGTTCTTTAACGACCGAATTCAGTCAGGACCTCGGTTTAGCGTCTCTTCCGAGGTAGGAATTCTGCAAGTCAGTTTAGAACTTTGCATTAACCTCTTAAGCCCGACGAGACCGGCACCGGTCACAAAATGACATCACGTCATAAATCAATCTCTCCAGACGGTTTGACAAAAGTATATTTAATTCTTTAAACGTATTCAAGTATAAACATCATAACCATGTCACAACAGCAGTTATAATGTATATTATCATCAATACGTTAGTTTACCAATAGGTTAAAGTGTTATTAGATAGATTTTCGTTTTCATTTTCGTTTTGCTGTTGTTTAGTTCGCGAAAGTCGACCATTTTGGAAATATTTTACCTCGGGAATTGTAGTTTCTTTGACACCATTTTGAAAAGGACACCAAGAGCTTTCGATGAGGATTGGAAGTTTTCCGAACGACACTTCCCAAAAGCCTCTATGGGGTTTCAAGCAAATTACTTCTGTATGAATTTCTTTTATATCTCTTATTACTCTTGATAATAAACCACACAACTTAACGTTATTGGCATAGTTAGTTTCTCTTCCCTATTTTTTGCATGTAGCAACAATTAGATTTGAAATTAGTTTAAAAATGGTGGCACCCTAGCAAAAAAACTTTTTTTTATGTTTATCTTTTTTTATTAGAAGAATTTATGCAAATGTTTACATTCCAATTATACATTCCAATTATACATCTTCCATTTCATTCCCCATTCCTATCCCCTAACCCCACCCTACACTAAAAAAACTGGGATTGGGGTTAATTAATATTTATTAAATAATTATTAGTAACTTATACATAATAAAAAAGACTATGTGCTGTATGCAATAAAATTGGGCTGAATTCAACGAATTTGAACAATTTATTAATTGCATTTTACACAATTTTAGTTGAATAAATTTAGCTGTGATACATTGAGTCGAATTTAATTATATTTTATCAGCAATGTCAGAGATGCAGAAAATTGGTAGATTTTACTCATTAGGAGGTCTTTGGTTTGAATCACCTGGCACTTTCGCAACTTTATTTTGACACCACGTGGATGATGCGGCCAATCACATGCAAGGATCATGCCATTATATATCCAAAGAGAACGATGTGGTGCAGGGGCCAGGTGGTATGCACACGGACCTCAGGTGAGTACATTTAATCTGTTGCCTGTTCTCAAGTTAATGCAGTACCACTATGTTTTTATTCATGTAACATGCTGCTAAAACTAGCCTATTACATTTTACATTTCAGGAGAAAAATGTTTTTCCAACTGTTGTAGGAGAGTGCATGTAATTCCGACTTTATCTTGGTTGGCTAATGCAAGCTAGAATGGGACATTCAGACTCCCCTTTCACTAGCTTTGGTTGGCTAATGCTAGCAAGCAAGCTACCACGCGTCAACAGTCATGCACCTGCTGTCTGTATACATGGCTCGCATGCTTGCTAGCTTTGGTTGGCTAATGCTAGCAAGCAAGCTACCACGCGTCAACAGTCATGCACCTGCTGTCTGTATACATGGCTTGCATGCTTGCTAGCGTTGGTTGGCTAATGCTAGCAAGCAAGCTACCACGCGTCAACAGTCTACATGGCTCGCATGCTTGCTAGCTTTGGTTGGCTAATGCTAGCAAGCAAGCTACCACGCGTCAACAGTCATGCACCTGCTGTCTGTATATGCATGCTTGCTAGCGTTGGTTGGCTAATACTAGCAAGCAAGCTACCACGCGTTGTTTTCCCTCCAGCTTTCATAACTTAACCTAGCCATTTTGAAAATGAAATTTAACACCTGAATATATTGGAATGATGATGATCCAAATAAAATGGCTAGGTTAAGTTATGAAAGCTGGAGGGAAAACAACATTGTATTTGAAGGGTTGTATCACAGCATAGCCAGAAACAGAGCAAGACGAAAAAGGAACCTTGAATAAACAACCCGAACCGGGGAGGTGCGCATGCAACTCCCCTGGTTGCTAACGCCAAAGCCAGCAAGGGTCCCCATATATCCGCAGACGGATAGCGGGGAACCCCGACTATGCAAAGGTCAGGTACGTAGATACAGATATGTAAATACCATAAGTCACCTCTTACCTTCTCCCAGTAGGAGCGGCAACGCGGCGTGTTGTCCACGGTCATGGTTGACCAAAGGAGCTGGATGTAAGATATTTAATGAATAAATATAGTACAGCCCCCCACATCAGGCCTTCTCCCGGGGGAGAAGACCGATACGTCATATACCCACATGAACAGACTGTAAAGGAAGGACCCCCTACAGGTATAATGCCGGTTCCAATTTGAAAACATGGGACCAGACACCGCCCGCTGCCTCCAGGCTGAGCGCCACCGGATCCAGCGCCCTTACCGTTATTATAAATAACACAGACTGTAGGGTCACTGACAATCTATTATCAGACACAGTCAGAAATCATAACAGGTATATTCTTATGGGGGATAAGACTAAAACGTCATATCCAACACACACGATCAAGTACAATGCCCCCACCGAGTGTAACGCCAGTTCCCGCTCTTCAAATAAAAAGAAACGGAACTCCAAGCACCGCTCGCAATTCTCCGGGCTAAACGCCAGGAGGCAGCGCGGTCAAATCACATTACAATAATAATAGAATCGGTGGGGCACTTTACTAAACCCAGTATACCAGACAGTCATTTTACATGACTGAAGAAGGACCTGCTGACGGAAAGGCATGAGAAACGCCACCATTCCACCTCCCCGAGGGGAGGTAAAATGGCATATTCCATGGGGGATATGACTAAAACGTCATATCACAACCAGGGATGGGTACCTTTCACATTTGAACCGATACCGGTACCCAACAGTACCTTTTTTCTGTACTTTAGTCTCAAGAAATTTTATTTACCTACCTCAGTCGTAAAAAACAAAAATCCAAACTTCAAATAACTACAATTTCGACAGTTTCCGGCTTGTCATTGCTCCGACTGCTTTGTTGTTGAATCAAGTCAAATCCTAGGTAAGCATATATTGTGCGTGTGAACGTTGACATGAAAAGAAAAAAGTTTAAAAAAAATAAATTAAAATTAAAAAAGAAAAGTTTAAAAAAAGTTTAAAAAAAAATTTATTCGATACTCGGTAGTACCGACGTGTTTCGGTTCGGTACCTCAAAAGTACAGAATTCGGTACCCATCCCTAATCACAACACATACAATTAGGTTCAAAGGCCCCCGCCAAGTGTAGTGCCAATTCAAGATTTCAATACAAAAGATGGAACCTCAAGTACCGCTCGCAGCTCCCCGGGCTAAACAACAGGGTACAAATCATATTACAATAATAATAGAATTGGTGGGGCACTACCCCGGTCAGTCGCCTCTGGTTTAGCTCCGCGACGATTGTGCACACTTTTAGCTATTATGTTTGTTTTTTCTACTTTTTTTATTAAAACATCACTGGCGGGTACATCATACGACCGCCAGACACTTATGGACCTAAACTCCGGAATCAAAGAGGAGTTTGAAGACACTTTATGCCCAGAATGGCCACCGGAGATCAGAAGGGACAACGGCAACAAAGGAAACGGCAGGAAGAGGCACAGAGGGAGACAAGGAGGTATCAGGCTGAGGTTAAAAAGATCTGCTTACCGCCCAGCAATTCCATCCATCTTTCTGGCGAATGCACGTTCGTTGGAGGGAAGGATGGATGACCTGAGGGCGAGGGTCCGCTTCCAACGGGAGATGAGAGACATTAACATCATGTGTTTCACGGAAACATGGCTCAAGCCAGTGACTCCGGACCACAGCGTCTCTCCCTCGGACTCCTTCACCGTCCTACGAGCGGATCGCACAGCAGCCTCTGGCAAGAGCGTCGGCGGTGGGGTCTGCCTCCTCACGAACAATGTCTGGGTTAATCCCAAAGAGGTGCATGTTCTCTCAAGCTCATGCTCCCCAGACATGGAACATCTTTCAATTCTGTGCCGTCTGTTCCACCTCCCCCGTGAGTTCACCACGGTCATCATGACCGCCTTATATATCCCTCCACAAGCGAACACTGGCAAAGCGCTGGTGGAACTACACGACCATCTCAATACACACCAAATCAAACACCCAGACGCGGCGACGATCGTAGCAGGCGAATTTGAAAAAAGTGATGCCGTGCTTTTTTCAGCACATCGCCTGCTCCACAAGAGGGAAGAACACACTCGACCACTGTTACACCCCGTTCAGAGCCGGCTACAAGGCTGTAGCGGCTCCACCATTGACAGGGTCTACAAGCTCAAGCGATCACGACTCCATCTTGTTATTTCCTGCTTACAAACGCCATCGTGTCACGTGAGACAAAAAAATTTACTGACGAATCAGAGGCCACGCTTCAGGACGCGCTTGCAGACACGGATTGGAATATGTTTCAAGGAAGCGCCAGTGACATAAGCAAGTACGCGGACACCGTTGTGAGCTTCATAACAACACTCGCTGACAGTATTGTCCCCATGAAAACGGTGCAGGTTTTCCCAAACCAGAAACCATGGGTGGACAGTACTATCAGAGCAGCTCTGAACTCTCACACCACTGCTTACAACCTGGGCAAAGAGTCAGGAAACATGGAGGAGTACAAGGCTTCAGTCTATACTCTGCGCAAGGCTGTAAAACTTGCAAAACGGACATATGCTGATAAACTAGAGACACAAATGGCACAAAACGACACAAGAGGCTTATGGCGGGGACTGAGGACAATAACTGACTACAAAGTCAGCGCCCCCTCAATGGGGAGCGACGACGCCTCTCTCGCGGACAAACTCAACTCTTTCTACGCTCGGTTTGGTGTAGACGGTGGCGCCGCTGGCTCAGCGGCCAGTGACGTCACTGGCACGCCGGCTGTTGTGGAGGGGGGGGGCAACCGCGGGGGGGCAGGGACGCTCTCTCGTTGTCGGAACACAGTGTGAGAAGAGCATTTATGCAGGTGAACACCAGGAAAGCGGCTGGCCCAGATGGTATAACAGGACGCATACTTAAGTCCTGTGCCAACCAGCTAGCCCCTGTGTTCAGCGCCATATTTAATCAATCCCTGGCGGAGTCAGTGGTCCCTGCCTGCTTCAAGATGTCTACCATCATCCCTGTAACGAAGAAACCCTCCCCAACATGTCTCAATGACTACAGACCGGTGGCACTCACCTCTGTGGTCATGAAATGTTTCGAGAGGCTGGTCAAGGATCACATTTGTGCCTCCCTCCCCAGTGATATGGACCCTATGCAATTTGCATACAGGACAAACAGGTCCACTGACGACGCGATCTCCCAGGTACTGCACAGCACCCTCTCTCACCTTGACCGCCAGAAGGGGGGCTATGTGAGACTGTTGTTCATTGACTACAGCTCAGCGTTCAACACCATAGTCCCCACCAGACTGGTGGACAAGCTGATCGAGCTGGGTCACTCTGCTGTACTCACTCTACACACACGACTGTGTGGCCAAGTTCAGCTCCAACTCCATAGTGAAGTTTGCAGACGACACGGTGGTGGTGGGGCTGATCTCGGACAACGACGAGAAGGCCTACCGGGAGGAGGTTGAGGTACTGGAACGCTGGTGCCAGGACAACAGCCTGCTCCTGAACATTGGTAAAACCAAGGAGCTGATCGTGGATTATAGGAGAGGACAGCAGGAGACACACACACCACTGAGGATAAATGGGGCTACCGTGGACAGGGTGAGCAGCTTTAAGTACCTGGGGGTCCACATCTCAGAGGATCTGACATGGTCAACACACATAGACACAGTCGTAAAAAAGGCGAAGCAGCGCCTCTACCACCTGAGACAGTTAAGGAAGTTCAGAGTATCTGGGAAGATACTCCAGTCCTTCTACTCCGGAGCTGTAGAGAGCATCTTGACTGGAAACATCACTGCCTGGTATGGTAACAGCACGGCACAGGACAAGAAGGCCCTACAGAGAGTGGTGCGCTTAGCCGAGCGTACCACGGGCATTGCACTACCTCCCATGCAGGTTCTATACAACAAGAGGTGCAAATCCAGAGCCTGCAGAATAATGAAAGACCCTCACCACCCCAATAACAGCCTGTTCCAGCTGCTGAGGTCAGGCAGATGCCTGCGAACCCCAGCTACTAGGACAGAGAGGCTTCGGCTCAGCTTCTTCCCCCAGGCCATCAGAGCCTTGAACACTGAACACTGAGTGCCACAGAACACTGAACTCTCCACACACAAGCGCACATGAGCACACACACGACACGCACGCTGTACACGCTCGCACACTAGCAGCCACTTTAACATGAGCAAGCACACACTCATGATGCACACGCCCACACTTATGGCCACAAAGGAAGGGTCACTTTAAAAATAGCATAGCAACAGTAACAGTGTATTGCACTACCAAGGGACCTAGCATGTCCTCCATGCTCTGTAAATAACTATGTACAAATACCGAGATGCCCCACTATGTTACCTGTTATTGCACAATGTTGTTTTATTGGATTCTATTATATGTTGTACCACTGTATTGCACATCGTTGCGGGCAAGACCACCCGCATTTCATTGTATACTTGTATGCCGTGACAAATAAAACTCTTGACTTGACTTGACACTTGACCAAAACCAGTATACCAGACAGTCATTTTACATTTACTGAAAAAGGACCTGCTGACGGAAAAAGCACGTTCTCGCCTTAGACACGCCACCATTTCAGCCCCCCAGAGGAGAGGTAAAATGGCATATTCCATGGTGGGTATGACTAAAACGTCATATCACAACACACATACGATTAGGTTCAAAGGCCCCCACCAAGTGTAATGCCAGTTCAAGATTTCAATAGAAAAGATGGAACCTCAAGTACCGCTCTCAGCTCCCCGGGCTAAACGCCAGGGGCAGCGGGTACAAATCATATTACAATAATAATAGAATTGGTGGGGCACTTGACCAAAAGCAGTATACCAGACAGTCATTTTACATTTACTGAAAAAGGACCTGCTGACGGAAAAAGCACGTTCTCGCCTTAGACACGCCACCATTTCACATCCCCGAGGAGAGGTCAAATGGCATATTCCATGGGGGATATGACTAAAACGTCATATCACAACACACACATGATTAGGTTCAAAAGGCCCCCGCCAAGCGTAATGCCAGTTCAAGTTTCCAATAGAAAAGATGGAACCTCAAGCACCGCTCGCAGCCCCCCGGGCTAAACGCCAGGGGGCAGCGGGTTCAAAGCGCATTACAATAATAATAGGATGGAGGGCCACTGACCAAATCCAACACATCAGACAGTCACTTTTCTCTACTGAAAAAGGACCTGCTGACGGAAAAGGCCACATCAGACATGGTAACGGAGGAATAATTGCACGTCTGTTGAACAGAACCCACCGGTTTCACTCTGGCTTTTTTATTACAAAAAACCAACGTAAACAACTACAAACATCGTATGTACAGTGCAAAGAATAGAGGAATTATGTACAACGTGGGCGAGAGGGGGGAACGCTTTCCAGCGTCCCACTACCACAGTCGCACCCAACAATAAAACAATACGTACATAAAACCACCCAGGGCAATGGGGAAACCCGTTACCTCCTTCTATTCACCTCCTTCGTGTCGTGGCCCATCCACGGTTCCCCCGAAGGGCGAACCTGTAGTCCCGGTCTTCCGGGGGACAACAATTGTATCGACAGATTGCAGAATGGGTACAATGCAGTACGCCTCAATACACACAATTGTCAGGTGGACGTAGCCCAGGGCAAGACATTTCTGGGCACCCCATTTTCAATTCATGACAGTGACGGTATTTGGCCTAAACGGCCCCTCATACTTTCCCCGTCCTCATGAACACGAGTGGAGAATGTGAAGACGCTTGCATGGCCCAGCGCGGCACTTCACTCTGTTAACACGGCGCGAGCCAGCATGTCATATAGATTGACATAATATCGATTGGAATCGTATCAACAAATTATAGAATGGGTACAACGTAGTACGCCTCAATACACACAATTGTTAGGTGGACGTAGCCCAGGGCAAGACAGTCTCATTCCTCTGGGCACCCCATTTTCAATTTACCATATACATTTATATATATACACATATATATATATATATATACACACACATACATGTCGAAAACCAAAACTCCCCGTCATCGTGCTATTACATAACACGAGTGAGGAGTGTGGACATATGAGACACATTTCAATATGAATATGTGACAGTGACGGTATATGGCCTAAACGGCCCCCCATACTATACCCCGTCCGTATGAAACACGAGCAGGGAATGTGGACACACCGTATAGCCCCGCGCAGCACTTCACTCTGTCAAAAACAGGTGATACCTGGCGCGAGTCAGCATGACATATAGATTGACATAACATCAATTGAAAATCGTATCAACAAATTGCAGAACGGGTACAATGTAGTACGCCTCAATACACACAATTGTTAGGTGGACATAGCCCAGGTTAAGAGTAAGACACAGTCCCATTTACCTGTGGGCACCCCATTTCCAATTTACCATATATACATATATATATACATACACACATATATGTCTAAAAACACAACCCCCCGACGTCGTGACAACACAAGTGAGGAGTGAGGAAACTGCACGGCCCAGCGTGGTACTTCGCTGTCAAACAGGCGAAATACGGCGCAAGCCAGCATGACATAGATTGCAATGACCAAGAAACACACAGCAGAAACTGACGGGTGGGGTCCCTTCTCTACTCGAGAGAAAGGACACACACACACTTCAGGGTTACACAAGCATCGCACTACACCTGGGGCTGTTGCTGTACACCTGCCACTCCGTTCCTGCCTCCACGCCGTGCGCTTCTCTCCCCGTATCCGGCGATGACGGGGCCCAGGGAATCCTCCTGTTGTCCGGGGAATCTTTCTGATGCGCCTCTCTCGAAGACGTGCCTCGCCCCGTTCATACTGCAATTAACCCCATCACGCCACGCGGGAGTAAAAAATCATTTTGGAGGTGAGCACGCCAGAGAAGACAACGAGTCTCTCCCCTGGTTCGACAGCCAGTCCACCGGCCACGCCACAGCATATTGGCAGCCCCTCGAAGAGAAGCGCCGGTCTGCTAGGAAAGCTCCATACCAAGCATTACAGCGACACCCCAAGCGCTTCCCTTTCCAAATGCGCCGGGGAAGTCCTGAAACAAGGAATTCTGTGGTATATCCTTACAGCTCTTATCTAACTAACTAACCAATTTTCGTTTCAACTGCCAAAGGCATGTGAGCCAGTCGTTTAGCTGAAAACAATGAGGAAGGAAGAAGTAGGCCGCACACCTGGGCTTTGAGTGGCTGGAGGTGGGCGTAGTCGGGCAAATTAAAGGTACATGTGAAAAGTTTTCATTGAACGCGCACAGGCGCTGAGTGTATTCCCATAGGCGAAGCAGACAGCGTAGCCAATGATATATAACTGAGAAGCCGTCGGTCTTGCTGAGTTAGTTATTTGATCCGAAGAGAATGGACTCTGTTTTACCCAGGTGTAATGATAGTTTGTTATCAGCAAGCCACGTGCAGATTCTGCCGAGTTCCGAGCCGAGGGTTTTTTCAACCTGTAGGCTGTAACTTGTTCTTGTCAGAGACCAGCAGGGCTGAGTTGTCCGCAAACAGGAACAAGTTGCAGTCACAAGCTGATGACATGTCATTTGCATGAATTAGGAACAGTAACGGTCCTAGTATGCTTCCTTGTGGAACAGCACAGGGAGGGGGGGGGGAGGGTAGAGTACAGTTTACCTCCACCATCTGTTCTCTCCCGTCCAGGTAGGATTGCATCCAGCTCACTGATGGACTATCAAAGCCAATTGCTTTTAGCTTGTCAATCAGAATGGAGTGATTGACAGTGTCGAAGGCCTTTTGTAGGTCTAGCATGACCATGCCGCAGTATTTTCCTGTGTCCACCTCTTCTTTGATGTGGTCATTCAAATAGAGAAGGCATGTGTCAGTGGAGTGGGATGTTCTGAAGCCAGATTGGAATTTGTAGATTAGATAATTTTCCGCGAGGTACTTTTCGACCTGTTTCTTATACTATTTTGTCCATGACTTTCGAGATGGAGGTAAGAATAGAAACAGGGCGGTAGTTGCCTGGTTCTAATTTGCTTCCCTTTTTGTGCAGGGGGGTTACTCTCGCAATTTTGAAGTATTTTGGTACGTGTCCCTGTTTTATGGAGAGGTTTATTATGTGTGTGATGACTGGGGTGATGGCGGTTGCTGAGTCTCTGAGGAATTTGCAGGGGATATTGTCATGGCCAGTGGCCTTGTTTGGTTGGAGGGCGCTCAGTTTTTTGTGTACCTCAGCTCTTGTTACCATTTCTAGTTTGAAATCGTCTTTGCGGACCCCTAGGTTATTGTAGTAGGCTAGGATGTTTTCTACCCCAAAATGCCCTGAGTGGAGGGTAGTTTATTTACCAATGTTGTGGCTATGTTTGTGAAGAAAATATTTAAGTAATTGGCCACATCCAGCTTGTCTGTGATGAGAGTGTTATCTGTCTTTATGTTTATGTTTGAAAATCTGGTTTTAAGTTTTTTACTGCAGCCTAGTTGATTATTGAGTAATTTCCAAAGTTCACAGGGTTTATTTTTGTTTTCCTCAGTTTTGTCATTGATGAAATTCTTTTTTGCAGTTTTGATCATGGAGTTTACGTCATTTCTTAGTCTGTTTCTTTGCAGTTTGAGTTCAGTCACGTGGGCTTGGAGTTCACTGCTCGAGCTTTTGGTAAGCTTTGACTGACTTTTTTGTCTCTGGTTTTCATAGTGGTCAATATTTCGGAGTGCATCCACGGCTCAGCGGGATTTTTTACCCTGGTGGTTTTTAGGGGGGCCATGTCGTTTAGTCTTGTTGAGAATTTGGTTTTGAAACCAAGCCATGTTTCTTCAACTAGTGTACCAATGAGCACTTCTGACCAGTCCAGGCTCTCCAGTTCTAGGTTAAAGGCCTCGCTAGAGTAGGTTTTGAGGTCTCTAGATGTGACTGTTTTGTGACAGCCGGCCTTTTGTTATAGGTTTTTGCGGGTACAGAATATCATATAATGATCGCTTAATCCGCATGCTATAACCCCTTTATTGGAGATCTTGGACTTGTCAGAGGTCAGAATGAGATCAATGGTACTCTGTGTTGATTCACATACTCGTGTGGGTTGGGTGATTAGCTGGCTGAAGCCGTGCAGATCACAAAACCTACTGAAGGACTTGAAGACGGGTGCATCTTTTCGTTGCATATCCGCGTTCCAGTCTCCAATAAGACTTTTTTCTACATCTTCAACTCCAGCTAAACACCCGGCAAGTATATCATAAAAGCCACTATGATCTAGCATGTTACGTTTGGGGGTGATGATGAAGGTGAGAACACAATATGCAGACAAGGGAGAAGTAACGGAGGCAGAGACGAGGGGTGATGCTTAACACTTCCAGTGCCACTGGTTAACATGGTAAAACGTGGTTAAATGCCAGCACCCACTTCAATGATAGCATTGTGAACGCATAATCTCTGTCTTAAATTATGGCTATGTGTCTAATCTGCCCGTCGTTTATCAATGACTTGTTTGCAGTCAAGATTGTTGAAACGGATTGTTTTTTAATCAGTTCATTTCCGTTTTATAACATTTTGGCCCTACATTTTGGCCCTATAACATAACATTTTGAAAAGCCCTTGTTTTTCAGGAAAATATATAGATTCCGTGATAAACGCCATTTACTGGAATATTCTGGCATACACAAAAACGTTGTAATTTTTCGGCCTATTTATGAATCGTTTTCAAATAAATGCTAGATTATCGATAGTATATGTGTACTTATGCACGCTATAGAAGCGGGCTGAAATATCGATTCTCTCATTTCCTGATCAGCGCGCACACACAGACACACACACACACATATGGGACACGTTGATATATCTGTGAAAAAAGCTCTGATTATCCCAAGACTGGTCAAATAGATTCCTTACCTCAGATCAGATGATATCCAAAAAGATTATTCCAATTCCTGATCGCCATTCCAAATATCGATCACGTTTATTGATTCAGCGTTGGGTGCTGGAAATACATAATCCACACTGTTCTGATGGTCGGCGATCACAATGGATTCTTCAGTTGGTTTGACGGAAAAGTAAAATGAGGAAACTGCCCCCCCCCCTTCATCAGTCTAAACTAATGGGGTGCAGTACCACAGGGAGAGACGATAGGCGGTGGTATCTTCCCAACTGAGCTCAGAGAGACTCTGCAACACTAGCGTGAGGCTCGATTGATGAAATATGAATTCAAATCGTCAATAAAAAAGAATACAACATAAAAACGCTATATAGCGTTGTTGGCATTAAAAGGGCGACATGAACTAACGACAAAACGCGTCGCTGGCACTCAAAGTGTTAAATAAGGGGTGTTTACTAACTAATCCAAAATACAATACAAACGAAAGGCACTACTACTAACAAAACAACGAAGGAAAACAAGAAAACGACAGGGGTAGACAGGCATGAACTCACTAGACATCAACAGGGAAGGCAGGCACGACACGGGGAAAACGAGGAGACAATGATGCCACAAAGATCCCAACAAACGACAAGGAATAAATACAGACACTAATTAACGTACGGTTATATCTATAACCATAGTTATATGAGTATAGTGACGCTCTGCGTCTACTGGAATACATCCTTGTATCAGTACTAGCACTGAATAAATCTTCACATGCACCTATATACACCCACTCGCCTGGCCACACCCCCATCCGCTCCTCTACATAAGCAGGGGTGTGGCCATACTAACAGCTCCTTCCCAAGACTTTCACCACCAAGGCAAAGACCACAGGGTCCTCAGTGAGTCCGACGCAGAGCGTCACTATACTTATATAGATATAACAAAAAAATATATATATATATTATCTAACCCTAACTAACCATACTGTCATGCACTTGTCCTAATAAACTAACCTACACTGTAGCACTCAACACTTTGACGAACATTGTTACTCAGCTGATAGAGTTGTGCCCTTCCTGATGGCTTGTCGTACAGAACTTGTAAGTCGCTTTGGATAAAAGCGTCAGCTAAATGACTAAATGTAAATGTAAATGTAAATGATAACCGTACGTTATAGTATCGTATAGCTCCGCTCTGCGTCTACTGGAATACAGGAGCTGAGCAGAGTGGAAGCTCGACAAATGTACCCGCTGAGGCCCCCCACAACCATCAGAACCGGGGAGGACCCGAGCCCCCCGGACCCCCCTAGTGGAGGACGGGAGGGAATCGGATCCGACTGTGCGAAGAGGGGTTTAGCAACTCAAACGCACAGGGTGAGCAGACCGTGGGACTTACCTTCCCACAGAAGAACCCACGACTACACAAACGCGCAACCCACATGCCACTAGGGAACGAACGGGAAGAAACAAAACCCCCGTTACAACCCCTAATATCACGGGGTCAAGGGCAAAAACCCAACCCCGTGGCAAGGCCGTAGCAGCGGAGCGCGAAGGAGGACCCAGCCCCAGGAAGGGACTGGACCCCCCGGAAAAGGGGGCCTGGTGAGGCCAACAACGCTGCAGCATCGAGACCCCACCAGGTGGTCACTAGTGACACCACCCCCCACATCGCCAGCGTATTCGGACAGGGCCCATCCAAGAGCAGGCCCTTCCCCCCTATAGCACACCGCCCCGAAGCACTCAAGAGGCTACACCCACAGCGGGACCAGGCAGCGCACCGGGGAGACAACCCCCAAAAGAGGTCGATCCCTCAATCCAGGCAACAGGCCACTCGACCTGAGCCTGGAGCACTGTGGACTAGACAGGCGACAAAGGGGTCTGCTGAAAACAGCACCCCAGCAGAAGGGGCGTATGCTGGTATGCTGAGCATTATGTCGCAGCCTCCACAAAAAAAACCGACCCTCTAGAGCAGTGTTTCCCAAAATCTGGGTCGCGACCCAAAATGGGTCGCGGACCCGTTTTTATTGGGTCGCCAATAAAAAAATTAAAATAAATATATTTTTTTAATAAAAATTATTTTTTTATTAAATTTTTTATTTAAAAAAAAAAAGCTGTAGATGTGTTGATTCAGTTGGGCACCACATACTTATGTGAATCTGGATTTTATACTCTAGCATACCTGAAAAACAAATACAGAAACAGACTAAATGCTCAGCATGACCTCAGAATAGCACTTTCAAAAACCAAGCCCAGAATAGATCTGCTGGTTGAAGTTGTCATACCTCTCATTAGATTTCATTGTGCCATAGATGAAATATTATACCCCTTGTAGCATGATGTCAGGTCAGTAGAATTTTTAAATAAGTCAGTACAAATTAATCAGAATGTTGCTCAATGTTGGGGTTTAAGGTTGAGGGACGGAGGGAGGGGGTAAGAAATGGAGAGTTGAAAAAGGGGTGAGAATTAGAAAGGATAGTAGAACATGTTTGTTCATTTAAAAGTGTTACAAAATTGTATGTACATATGTTATGAGGTGGTGAGCAACTTAACATTACACTCTGATTATTGCTGCAATGTACTTTTATAATTAAATAAATACATTTCATATACATTTGAAATTCATGGTTTGTTGTGTTCTTTATCAGTAGTTTATAAATGTATGTTATGGCAATTAATTTTTTTTTATCTAAATTTTTCTCCCCCTTTTTTCTGTATTTTTCTCCCATCCCAATTTAGTCGTTATGCCAATTCCCTTCCCTCCCTTCCTGGTCGTTGCCCGCATTTTCCCCCCACTTGCCGGCAGTGGCGTCGCGTGGGTAAAATAACAGGGGAAGCCAAAAAAAAAGTATTAAAAAAAAAATTATTAAATATTTTTATTAATAATTTTTTTTTTTTTTTTTTTTTTTTTTTTTTAAGTCAAGCAGTCACCATGTACACTACAGTATGGCTCGGCGGCCAGTCAAACGTTCTTTTTATTTATTTAACAGATTGCAGAATGGGTACAATACAGTGCAGACCAGAGAAAGACGTTTGTCTTGTTTACATCAGGGTCATTAATACTGCTGGAGCATTGGTTAATTTTTGGTCCGATTTTTCCTTGCGCGATTTTGCGCGCCGCGTGGGAGCAAATTCGAGACACATATTCGGTTGCAAAAGGGTGTCCCACGGTCTCCTCTATGGCCGTGAATATTTTCACGCGGATCGGAATCACGGCGCGCCCGTGGGACACTTTTCCGTTTCGGCGAGTTTATTCCACGCTTTCTGTTTTCATTTTCTAAGCATTTTAGGGGCTACATGTGAATCAGTAAAAGTTGCGGGACGTCCAGATGTTTCCACGATAGAAAGCTCGCGTGGATCCCATAATAGGCTCACTTAATACAGCGTTTTTAAAATCACGCAATATTTTCAGGGTCGCGAGCCGACCTTTTCCCCTCGTTTTCGATGATGGAAGTGATTTAGGAAAAGCTTCGGCACGCCGAGAGGTCCCCGTGGATTTAATCTCGCGAGGATCGGGGCAATATTCGGCCCGTGGGAACAGTTACGGGTTAATACAATGTTCAGAGTGCAGAGGGGAGGTGTGCAGAGGGGATTCCACACTCATGATTCTTCTCACAGCCCCGTTTTAAACTTTTAGGGTGTGGCAGTCAGCTCGAATCTGATTGGCTAGGATCGGATTTGGACTCTATAATGCTGGAAGCCTGGAGAAAGAGACCTACCATCTGCCTCCTCTCCTGCTGCAGTGAGCATAGTGAGGCTGACAGTGTGTTAGAGGGAGTGAGAAGGAGAAGAGGGAGACATTTAAAAAAAAATAAAAAATTATAACACAGATGCACAGATGAAAAAGAATGTAAACTATATGAATTTTTTTTTTTTTTTTTTTTTTTTTCATATTTCATATTTGATATTAATTCATATTTTAATATTAGGGAGGCATGGCTTCCGTTGGCTTCCATAAGGATTCGCCACTGCTTGCCGGTCTATGGAGGGTTGATAGATACTATCACATGCCCCCCTCCGATACATGTGGAGTCAGCCAGCCGCTTCTTTTCACCTGACAGCGAGGACTCTGGGGGAGCGTAACGCGTGGGAGGCTCACACTACTTCCCCCAGTTCCCTTCCTCGCTGAGCAGGCGCCCCGACCGACCTGTAGAAGTCGCTGTTTACAACGACCAGGATGCGTCTATTCGAAGCCTAACCGGTTCATGCTTCCGCGTTCGCGTTTTGCGCTCTGATTGGCCACTGATGTTTCTGGTCGCACCAATCGTGTGACGGCAAGTTCTTTCGCCGGTTAAGCTTAGGCACTCTTTCGAAGTTGGTCTCAGAGCAGGGCGATAGAACGCCAGCCCTGATTCCAAACTCTAACCTTAACCAACTTCGAAAGAGTCGCCTAAGCTTAACCAGTGATAAACTAGGCATTAGGTAGTTTGCTGCTGGTCAAGGCGGAAATGGGCGCGTCACGCGATTGGGTGCACATGTCACATAACCAGAAACGTCAGTGGCCAATCAGATCGCACCAGAAATGGCAGTGGCCAATCAGATTCGCAAAACGCGAACGCAGAAGCATGAACCGGTTAGGCTTTGAATAGACGCGACCAGGATACACACCCCACCGGCTTCCCACCCTCTAACACTGCCAATTGTGTTAGTATGGACGACCAACCAAGCCGGAGGTACCGCTGACAGCTTATTTTTGTAAGTTTGGGTCCCGGGGAAACACCAAATTTCTCTTTTGTGTCTCGAGCTGAAAAAGTTTGGGAACCCCTGCTCTAGAGGGGCAGAGGCAGAGAAGGCTGACATGATTGGCAGACATCATGAAAGGTGCGGGGGCACACTCACAGGCAGACGGGGCCAAGCCCGGCCTACCCCGAGAGTTGACTCCGCTACCAACACACCTGGAAACCAACCACCACCTTGGTTCTAACATGAGGCGGTTGTTCCTATAATCCCCCAAGAAAAAAAGAATGAAGAAGGACCAGGCTCCTTAGCACAGCGCAAGGTACAACACAATATGGACCAAGCAACAGTGAAGGATAACACGCAGTGACATAATCACGAACATCCATAACATCAAACCCTGCAACACCCAGGCCGACCCGGCATTTTTCCTCCGAAAAAGCATAAGTCCCTCAGGGTACCAGAACAGCAGATCTGCGCCCCGGCGGACAACAGGTTAACTGACCTGGTCCGGCGCGACCAGAACCAGTCCCATGTCCTAATCACGCCGCCATCCCCAGTCCCAGGAGGGGGGTAGGTACGCATGTCGATCTAAAACATCACAGAGGGCACCACCAAGCCGCGCCCGGTGGCCCACCCCAAGGGCGTGAGACCCCTCCGCCAATGCTTAGATCTATTCCGTTATCTCCCCCCAGAGATGAACGAGAATTCATCGAGACTAACCTAGTACACTGGCGCTCGGAAGAGACAAAACTCCATCCCAGTTGCCCCACAAATACGCTGTTTCAATGATGAGCAACCAAGGCGCGCAAACCCATGCGTGGTTCCACACAGAAGCACCCAGAGCCAGCACTATGTACACGTCGAGACCCAAAACATATCAATGGTAATTCTAACAAGAACCCAGATAACGTTCCCTCCAAGCCGCCTGGGAGAGCGGTAGGAAGCTGGCCAAGACACAGATATGGGTCCCATATGACGCGCCCAAGGGAAAACACCCCTGTCAACCCTGCCCTATAAAGAGAGGAGACAGGGAACCCCCAGAGAGAGACTTCCCACGTGAGTAATAATTGAAAAGACATATGCAACATTGAGCTATGTAACAATCGGACTAAGACTCTCTGAGGAGGAGGCTCTGAAACTCTGAGGAGGCTCCCTCACTGAGAGGGAGGTTCTGAACTCACCGAGGAGGCTCTGAAACTCCCTGAGGAGGAGGCTCTGAAACTCCCTGAGGAGGAGGCTCTGAAACTCCCTGAGGAGGAGGCTCTGACCCAATATACACACTACTAGTAGGGAGCAGAGCAGAAGAACAAATTGTCTCTACTGCATTGCATCACCTACCAAGCTCAAGACACATACAACAGAGCAGAACTTCTTTTTAAGTTCTACTTACCTTGACAATAACAGAGGTCCACAACATGGAGCCTTCTTCTTCTTTCGTGTAACGTCAGAGGTCCAACTCCGTATCTTGTAGCCATGCCCTTAACTCTGGTCCCACATCAAAGAGGCTGGCTTCCGAGGGTGGTTTGTATAGGGGGCAGATGGTCAGGATGTGGTCAACAGTCTGCTCAGGGTCTCCACACTCACATGCAGCGCTGTCTGCCAGGCCCCACTTCTTTAATGATGCTTTAAAGCGACCAACCCCAGATCTTAAACGGTTCAGCAGAACCCATTGCCGGCGTGGAAGATCGTCTCCTGTGGCGCCATCTCCTGGATCCCAGATGTAGTGGTGGATACGGGTTGGCCCAGCACTCTCCCACTCTCTCTTCCAGGCTGCCGCCAGCCATCCATTTCTGGATAGGTCCTCAGTGGTGGAACGGAGCATCTCTTGTGCCACCTTGTTGTTTTTTTACTCACGTAAAAAACAACGCCGTTTTCTAGGTAGAGAGAAAGCTATACCAGCGATCAAAACAATTCACACACAGCACATGTCGTATCTCCAAATGTAGTGAAGCAACATACGTTTTGGAAAAAACAACGTTATTAACAAAACATTCGGAAGAGAAAAGGAAGGAAGAGGGGGGAAATGTCCAATGGACCCTTACCTGCACCAATGAACGCAGGCTGAGAAGACCAGGCTGGTCTCCACTAGGGATGCACCCTGAAACCCGGTTCTAAACGGGAACCGGTACTAGATTAGAAAAAAACGGAGTATTGATAAGCTCGGACGTTATCGGTACTGCTATCGATACTCTAGAAATTATTATTATTATTATGAGTTTTTTTTTTAGGAATTTAAACGTTGCGAACGATCTCTCCTCTCTCTGTCTCTGCACGAGAAGCGAGCCGCAGCGAGCCATTATTACTCACACTCAAACTTTTTTTGCCATTGCTATGTCTACTATACATTGGTTTCTTGTTCGAATGCATTTATTTCTATAGACCAGTGGTGCCCAACCAGTCGGCCGTGGTCGACCGGTAGATCAATGACATGCAATATAATTGATGCGAGTAATGTTAGCTGCTAACTAGTAATAAATAGGCTAAGCTAACTAGCGTTAGCTAACTAGTGTTAGCTTAGCGTTAGCCGCTAACCCTGGAAAACGCTCAAAGCGGACTCCACGACACCAGTTCCATTTGTGAGAAAAGGGGGTGGGTTATATTGACAAGGCTTGACCCAGATAGCAAAAGGTGTTAATTCAATGTTGATTTATGGTCACAATGCTTGATTTTTGGTTAAGGTCGACGATTGATGTTGTTAACCGCTAAAGCAATTGACTAATGTTGAAAACATATCATTGAATCAATATTGTTTTGTGGTTGCATTTTAATGATTGAAATGCCAATATCTAATAAATGTTGAATCAACGGATGCTGTTCAACGTATGCTGTTTGTCGTCATTACGTTGGACCGATCCGAATTCCCCCCCCCAATTTAAACAGATGTACGTCCCAGCATGCAGCTGAGCACTCGATCTCTCAATGTGAACTGCTGTTCAGAACAGCACGTCTGGTTCCCCCCGGATTTGATTCTACTGAGTGCTTTACAGTAAGTTTTGGCTATATTACTTTTATCTTAACTGTGTTCTGTGAAAAATAACGTTATTGTGAGTGTGCACCAGTGGATCTTGACGGCGTTGTGCATGTGATATGCTGCAGTTTGGTAGGTAAATATATATATACGTCAACTAAGATAAATATTCATGAATATTCGTAGCGTGTGCTTAATATAACTCTGGAGAGTGTGCAAGTGGAATCGTACGGTTGTTTAAGTTATTTCGATGTTAATATTACGGTTGTTTAAGTTATTTCGATGTTAATATTAAAGCGCCAACGATTAGAAATTGCGTGGTCCAATTGCGTGCGTTGTTACTGAATGACGTTGTGCGACTCAGCCAATCAAAAGCATGCTTATTGGGTGAACAGGAAGTAGTCAAGGAAGCACGCGCTAGCTGGCCTAGTAAACACGTGGATCCGTAAATGCAACGTTGCCTACCAGACAACAACGGGACCGCGTGTTTCTTTTTGTATGGCTGTTCAAACTAATTTTACAGTTCTGCTAGCTACATGCAGTATTTAGCGAGCTGGGTTAGCCGGTTAGTTGGCTTTGAATCCCGGCTGCGGCTAGGTAGCCAGCTAGCTAAATGCACCGCGACGGTGATGTCACCAAACAAAATCGCGGCGCGCATGTTGATAAAGCGCTTCACATAACAAATCGTTTTTTCTTAGAAACTGCTTATTTTTATAACGTGATTTTTTTCTGTGGCTTATCTAAATACTAATTTGATGCTATGACTATGTTTATATCGCTATATGCTTCATCTCCCCTTGCACTCTTTCTAAGTTGGTTAAGGTTAGAGTTTGTCTTAGAGCATGGCGATAGAACGCCAGGTAGTTTGCAGGCTGTTTGAGACTTAATTGTTCTAGCCAAGTAAATACCACAATTTATGTACCATTACATTGACTATATAGTTAGACGTTTGGTTATATACATGGTATTTTCTAATGAACAATATAACAATAATATAATAATGGACTCTCTTGATATTGATCAAAATGTAGAATTATGCAAGCGTTTCACCCTGCACATTGCAATGCAGCACATTAATGTCGACCCTCCCCCCTTTTTTCTTTCTTTTTCCAGAATCACGTACCAGTTTCAAGAAGCCGCACGTTGCAGCAATTGAAGCAAAGACCTGTTCTAGCCAAGTAAATAGCACAATGTATGTACCATTACATTGACTACAGCACCTCATCACTATGTCATCTTATTCTCGGGCTAAAAGACGTAGAGTCAACAAATTAGTGAGAGAGACAGAGCAGGCTATCCTCACTGATTATAAGTTAATTGTTGCTGCTAATTCAAGGACAAACCATCACTCTTTAGAGAACACAGATCCTGTCACAGCCTATACTGAGTGCCTGCTCGATTTACCAAAGACAGACTTGCCACTAGATTTAACAACTAGATCAGACTTGCCACTAGATTTATCAACTTCAGACTTGCCACTAAACAGACCACTAACTATCAGTGATCAAAGTGAAAATATTGACTCACCAGGTGAGTCAAATGCACATTTTGAAAGTATAGCTGGGGATGACGAAATTGAACCTGAACATGTCTTTGACAGTGATGAGCATAATGAAGATTTCCTCATGACAAGTTTAAAATATTGGGCAACATCCTATTCAGTCTCTCTGGTTGCACTATCATCTTTGCTGTCCTTTTTGAAGATGTTTCACCCCACCCTTCCTAAAGATGGAAGAACATTGCTAGGAACACAAAAACATGTGCCTACCACTAAGATTGAAGGGGGAGAATACTATCATTTTGGTTTAGTCAAAGGGGTGCTTTCACGGTTGGCATGTTTGATTTTACCGGCAACTCTGACAACTCTTAATTTACAGTTTAATATAGATGGTTTACCTTTATTCAAAAGTTCTAAACTTCAGTTTTGGCCCATACTTGGAAGTCTCAAATGTGACTACACAAAGTCCCCATTTGTTGTTGGCATTTTTTGTGGTCTAAGCAAGCCAAATAGTGTTTTTGAGTACCTAGAGCAGTTTGTCAAAGATCTTCAGAATGTACTGTCTAATGGCATTATTTATAATGACAAGCAATTTGATGTACAGATTTCTTCTTTCATTTGTGATGCCCCGGCTAGAGCTTATATTAAGCAGACCAAGGCATTTAATGGCTATTCTGGTTGTGACAAGTGTTTTCAGGAGGGTGTATGGAGAAATAAAATGACATATCCTGAAACAAAAGTCAGACTTAGGACAGACTCCAGTTTCTCAGACATGGTTGATGAGGCACATCACAATGGGACAAGCCCTTTAACAGGTTTAGTTAAGATGGTTTCTATGTTTCCAACTGATTACATGCATCTCTGTTGTCTCGGAGTTACAAGGAAACTGCTTAATATATGGTTAAAGGGGAAGAATTTGGCAACAAGGGTCCCTTCCAAAACTGTACAAGCCATTTCAGGTAAACTGCTAAAGCTACGTCCCTACATGCCTTGTGAATTTAACCGTAAACCAAGGGAACTGTCAGAGTTAGATCGCTGGAAAGCTACTGAGTTGCGATCCTTCATGTTGTATTGGGGTCCTGTTGTTTTGAAGGATTCCCTCCCCAGTGAGCTGTATGACAACTTCATGTTGTTTTCTGTTGGAATGTACTTGTTGCTGTCCCCTAGTATTTCTGAGGAAATGTTGGCCTTTGCGCACAAGTTGATGGTTTCTTTTGTTGAACACTTTGGGACAGTGTATGGAAGAGGTGAAATTGTGTACAATGTACACCAGCTTATTCATTTGGCTGAGGAATACAGGAAGTTTGGCACTCTAGATAATATCTCAGGATTCCCTTTTGAGAACTATCTTGGACAAATTAAGCATCTTCTACGCAAGCCACATCAGCCTCTACAACAGGTAGTGAAAAGGTTGTCTGAAATTCCACATGTTGGATCCCCATGTCCCACAGATGATCCAATTTTGCGTAATATTCACACTGATGGGCCTGTCCCCCCACAGTTTACTTCTTCACAACAGTACAGGAAGGTCTCCACTCATCGGTTTACTTTGTCCACAAAGAAAGGAGACAATTGTATTGAGGTTGGAGATGGATTTGCATTAGTAGAGAATATTCTTAAATCAGAGGAAGAGGTATATATAATTTACAGAAAGTACAGACACAAACAGCCATACTACATGTATCCCTGTGAATCATCATACATTGGTACATACAAGGTCAGTGGCTTGCAAGAAGATATAGGGATGGGTAAACTTCGCTATATCAAGCGCAAATGTCTTCTCTCTCCAGACGGAGATGGTGCCATTGCAATACCACTACTTCATTTAACAGCATAACCATACTGCCCTACAAAGCTAAAGTGCAGTAACTATATTGACACACTGACTCTAACGTCGGATTTCGGGGCATAACTTACCTCATTAATAAATACACAATTAGTACAATATTACATGTACACAGATAACATGTTTGGCTGGCCAATTGAAACGCTTAAAGGAAAACTCCAACATTTTGTGAAATTAGCTTATTTAACATCTTCCCTGGAGTTGGACAAGAAGATGCATACCTTTTTCGTCTCTCTGCATGCTTTGGGCTTAGGGAACGCCTGGACCGTTAGCCTAGCTTAACTTCATCACTGGAAGTGGGGCAGACATCTAGCCTAGTTCACTACAGTCAGGAAATATACTCCAAATACAACTCCCAAACGTTCCTGTAAACATGTTGTGACCTGTGTGTTTACCCCGTCTCCCAGTCACACAAGTCACACGAGTCTCCCAGTCACATGAGTCTCGTGTGACTGGGAGACTTTTGTGACTTGGAGACTTGTGTGACTTGTGTGACTTGGAGACTTGTGTGACTTGTGTGACTTGGACTTGTGTGACTTGTGTGACTTGTGTGACTTGGAGACTTGTGTGACTTGGAGACTTGTGTGACTTGTGTGACTTGGAGACTTGTGTGACTTGTGTGACTTGGACTTGTGTGACTTGTGTGACTTGTGTGACTTGTGTGACTTGGAGACTTGTGTGACTTGGAGACTTGTGTGACTTGTGTGACTTGGAGACTTGTGTGACTTGTGTGACTTGGACTTGTGTGACTTGTGTGACTTGTGTGACTTGTGTGACTTGGAGACTTGTGTGACTTGGAGACTTGTGTGACTTGTGTGACTTGGAGACTTGTGTGACTTGTGTGACTTGGACTTGTGTGACTTGTGTGACTTGTGTGACTTGTGTGTCTTGTGTGACTTGTGTGACTTGGAGACTTGTGTGACTCGTGTGACTTGGAGACTTGGACTTGTGTGACTTGTGTGACTTGGACTTGTGTGACTTGTGTGACTTGTGTGACTTGTGTGACTTGGAGACTTGTGTGACTTGGAGACTTGTGTGACTTGTGTGACTTGGAGACTTGTGTGACTTGTGTGACTTGGACTTGTGTGACTTGTGTGACTTGTGTGACTTGTGTGACTTGTGTGACTTGTGTGACTTGGAGACTTGTGTGACTTGGAGACTTGTGTGACTTGGAGACTTGTGTGACTTGTGTGACTTGGAGACTTGTGTGACTTGTGTGACTTGGACTTGTGTGACTTGTGTGACTTGTGTGACTTGTGTGACTTGGAGACTTGGACTTGTGTGACTTGGAGACTTGTGTGACTCATGTGACTTGGAGACTTGTGTGACTGGGAGACTTGTGTGACTTGGAGACTTGTGTGACTTGTGTGACTGGGAGACGTGGTAAATACACAGGTCACAACATGTTTACGGGAACGTTTGGGAGTTGTATTTTGATTGTATTTGGAGTATATTTCCTGACTGTAGTGAACTAGGTTAGATGTCTGCCCCACTTCCAGTGATGAAGTTAAGCTAGGCTAACTGTCCAGGCGTTCCCTAAGCCCAATGCATGCAGAAAGACGAAAAAGGTATGTATCTTCTTATAACTCCAGGGAAGATGTCAAATAAGCTAATTTCACAAAATGTTGGAGTTTTCCTTTAAATGCTTCAAAAATGCAATGTGTGCGGACTAATTACCAACGTTTCCTCGTACCAGCTAGTGTGCTTAATCAGGCTGGGCTGCTTACCCAGGCGCTTTCATCCGAGGAGCCCTAGACGAGAACCGTGTGGATATGTACACTGGATAACCTACACCGACGACTACAGACAGAAATAAGGCTGGTACTATAGATTATTCACCTTACGTATAAATACGTTTCAGGTGGATACAGCAGTTAGTTACCCCAATAAGTTGAAGCCTTCACCACGATACAACGTGCTGTGAAGTGTGCCCGTTTTGCCCCAAAATAGAGCCTTGAGACCGCGTGCAAATTGATAGCTGAAGTGTCAGAGTTTAAAGCTGTATCGTTGAGTTCGACCTATTCTATTATTATTAGTCTATTATGTATAGTGTATCGTGCGGCTACCGTTCTACAGTGACCAGCATTACCAACGTTTCCTCGTACCAGCTAGTGTGCTTATCCAGGCTGGGCTGCTTACCCTGGCGCTTTCACCCGAGGAGCCCTAGACGAGGACCGTGTGGATATGTACACTGGATAACCTACACCGACGACTACAGACAGAAATAAGGCTGGTACTATAGATTATTCACCTTACGTATAAATACGTTTCAGGTGGATACAGCAGTTAGTTACCCCAATAAGTTGAAGCCTTCACCACGATACAACATGCTGTGAAGTGTGCCCGTTTTGCCCCAAAATAGAGCCTTGAGACCGCGTGCAAATTGATAGCTGAAGTGTCAGAGTTTAAAGCTGTATCGTTGAGTTCGACCTATTCTATTATTATTAGTCTATTATGTATAGTGTATCGTGCGGCTACCGTTCTACAGTGACCAGCATTACCAACGTTTCCTCGTACCAGCTAGTGTGCTTATCCAGGCTGGGCTGCTTACCCTGGCGCTTTCACCCGAGGAGCCCTAGACGAGGACCGTGTGGATATGTACACTGGATAACCTACACCGACGACTACAGACAGAAATAAGGCTGGTACTATAGATTATTCACCTTACGTATAAATACGTTTCAGGTGGATACAGCAGTTAGTTACCCCAATAAGTTGAAGCCTTCACCACGATACAACGTGCTGTGAAGTGTGCCCGTTTTGCCCCAAAATAGAGCCTTGAGACCGCGTGCAAATTGATAGCTGAAGTGTCAGAGTTTAAAGCTGTATCGTTGAGTTCGACCTATTCTATTATTATTAGTCTATTATGTATAGTGTATCGTGCGGCTACCGTTCTACAGTGACCAGCATTACCAACGTTTCCTCGTACCAGCTAGTGTGCTTATCCAGGCTGGGCTGCTTACCCTGGCGCTTTCACCCGAGGAGCCCTAGACGAGGACCGTGTGGATATGTACACTGGATAACCTACACCGACGACTACAGACAGAAATAAGGCTGGTACTATAGATTATTCACCTTACGTATAAATACGTTTCAGGTGGATACAGCAGTTAGTTACCCCAATAAGTTGAAGCCTTCACCACGATACAACGTGCTGTGAAGTGTGCCCGTTTTGCCCCAAAATAGAGCCTTGAGACCGCGTGCAAATTGATAGCTGAAGTGTCAGAGTTTAAAGCTGTATCGTTGAGTTCGACCTATTCTATTATTATTAGTCTATTATGTATAGTGTATCGTGCGGCTACCGTTCTACAGTGACCAGCATTACCAACGTTTCCTCGTACCAGCTAGTGTGCTTATCCAGGCTGGGCTGCTTACCCTGGCGCTTTCACCCGAGGAGCCCTAGACGAGGACCGTGTGGATATGTACACTGGATAACCTACACCGACGACTACAGACAGAAATAAGGCTGGATTATATTAGTTTAGGACGGTATGGGAATGGCTTGTAAGGAGAGATCATTATGAGTACCGTAAATTCTCATTTCAGCCCTTTGAAGATGAATGGTGAGGTGGTGCTGTGGTCAGTTGTACAGTTCCCAAATGGTGGGACAGCAGTAGTTCTAGGGAGCTGGTTTAATGCTAAAGACCAGACTGTGTTATGGCCCCCTAAACACATAAAGCTCACAAAAGCCCTTCGAGATGGACTGCAACCAGATGATAAATGGATCACCTATAAGGATGTACGTGAGCTTACTACGTGTGGTGAGTATTTCGTGCAACACATACACAAAAAGTGAGGACGCAAATTGTGATGATGCACATATGATAAGAGGTACATATATTTTTTCGTTAAACACTGGACTGCAGATATGTTAATTGTCATTTTCTCTCTGCTCTTTCCAGAGACCCATGATGAGGCCAAAAAACGAGAGACCAAGTACACCTCAACTATGTGTCCAACCTCTGAAATTGAATCTGAGGACGAAGGAGATCTCCGCCAGAAAAGAAGATCCAGGTACAGTGTTCACTTAAAGGGACAACTCTCCCTAGGGTGTTGTAAATAATGGCACTGCTGTTGTAGTTGCAAGTAGTGCTAAAAGGATAACACACAGTGGCCTGAGGGCCTATGTATTCAGACTTTAGCCTTGACTAATAAACGTAGTATCATAACTACATTTATTTATATGTGTGTATATATATACTTTTTTTTATGCCAAATCAGCAGTATGTGCACTCGGACTCTGACTCGAGTGGCGACGCCAAAAGAAAACGTTTTGCCAAAGCACCTGATGTGGGTTTCCCAGGTATTGATGCAATGCATTTATTTTATATAGGCACTTTGGAAATGGCTACAGTTAATAATAATAATAATAATAAACAGTTAAACAAATTAGTCTGACCATGTACCGACAAATTGAGCATTTTAATTTGATTGGACTTCTGCATTTCTTGCAGTTATTCTATAGTTGGCCCAAAATATATACATTGTGAATAACATGCCAACTAAAATATGTTGTAGGACAGACTCCAAAATCGAGCCGGTCTCGTAAGGCGCTAAGATCCGTCAACCCTCCAGTTGTTGGCCAAGAGCCTACAATGAATGGTATGTTGCTATGCATGTTAAAATGCCAACTAGATGACTGTTTAAACATGATTTGTAGCATCTTCAATTCTCACCCTGGCTTACCTTTTTTAGATTCTTTGGATGGTGGCATGATCTACAGCTATTTAGATTTGTTGCAGACTCCTGATCCAAATAACAGTAAGTGAACCCATATCTGTGTTCTTGTGAGGAGATGGCTGGCAGGTCGCTGGCATCATGCATGCAACAGAATACATGTTTACAATGTGCATGCCAGCCCACTACAAAAATTCAAAGCCTTCACAACTTGCAAGCAATGTCACAATAAAAATGTGTAGTTGTACATAATGCTTTTATATTGAGCACAATTTCCACCATGTTTGAGTCGCAACTTATTTTACATTTCCCCTTTGTAGATCTGGTTACTAGCAACTACCGGCAATCGCTAACTCAACATAATGGTGAGTTATCAAGCAATCTCATAACATAATATTCTGGCATGTTTAAAATATCTGTATTGTCTCGCATTGTCTTTGATATTTTTATTAAAGTAGTATTTGGCAGTGCACGTGAAATCAGCTGAATGGAAATCAAACATTTTCTCACATGGGGGATTACAATAGCGTCATTTGCTAATAACTTTGTGTATTTCCTACTGTGTTTCAGCCGAGATGCCAGGATTTGATATTGTTCAGTATCACCAGCAGCAGCAGGCCTCACATGTCCAGCAGCTGCAAGATCGACAAAGTGCAAGTAGTGGTATGATACTGTACTCTTTCAGTAACAGTGTTTTGAGAGACGGGGATACAACTCCTTACACCCCTTCCTGACATAGAGCGACGCGAGCGAGCGAGAAAAAGTGATTAAAATGTATTCGTTTCAATCAGACTATCCTGACCTGCCGCGAGCGACAGTGAACTGAGCAGCGATGTCGTTCACCCCTCAAATATTCGCTCGCTGTGTCTCTAGTTGAGCGATTACGCGGCCGAGTCCCGCCCCTAAACACTTTTTATTGGTCGAGAATCCAGGTAACACACACTCGGACACGCGCTGCGTCATATCAGGACAGTGTCGTGTGCGATTTCGTCTCCAGTTCGCTCGCTTGCTGCCTGTCAGGAACCGGTGTTAGTGATTATGACATGTATGTTAATTTGACTGACAAGTCAGATTTTGTATTTTTAAATATAATGATTTGTTTCTACAGGGATGTCGGGATGCAGCTCGGGGCAATACTACAGTCCCCCTGGTCTCTCACAACATGCACAAAATGGTATGCCATTTTAGAGGGAACTACCACCAGTTTGATCCAATGCAGTCAAACTAGTGAAATATATAACTATGATTTTGTTTCTGCAGCGATGTCAGGACACAGCTCAGGGCAATCTGGTGTTTCACAGCGTAGACAGATGGCCGGCGATGACGGGCAGCTTCTGAAAGGCAAGTCTATTGGACATGGTGTAATTCCTCGTGTGATTTGCTGCTTATTTTTATTTCTCACTTAATGATTTTAACTCTTCTTCTGAAGACCTTACCATCCAGAAGAATAATTCAATGCTGGCTGAATTACTTGTCGTGGTGAAGGATCTATCGAGAGATGTGCAGTTCATCAAGACCGAGTTGGCTGAGGGCAACATATCTGGTGGGACCAGGGGACACGGGGTGGCCACCACAACCACTATGCTCCCCTTCCAGCTGCCAATCGCCAGTGAACAAGACTTCAATGAGGCAGAATCATTACTGATGGAGCAATCAGTCCGTCAAAAGATGGTAATTTATTGAACTGCATTCATTTATCAAATGTAGATCGTTTCAGTGTGGTCTTGTTCAGGGGAAAAATGTGTTTAGCACTTTCTAGTTCAAAACGTGTTAGAGCTTGTATATCTGCTATTTATGAAACGTTTTGAAATTGTTCAAATATACCGTTTACATATGGACAGGAGGGTTAATGTGGTTAAGCCTAATGACTGGCATGGGCTGGAATATCAGTGCATGCATAAAGTGTGTGTATAAACAAGTTGGTTGCTCTGTGTTCATAAAATAAACGTTATGCTGTTTCTAACGCAGGGCCTTCATTTTCTTCTCTCTGATTTAGATTTCTCGCCTGGCTTTGGTAGGAGGCACCAATTCAGAGAACCTGATCAGACTGATGTTGAAAACTGCTATGACCAACGCCCTGGCCAGTGGGTTCAACTGGGCTGGAAAGAAAGACAAGCGTTGTTCAGAAAGCAAGCACACCACACTACAAGCCTGCATGTTTGGTGAGCTTCCTCCGCTGCAAACTACTTCATAGGTTAAGTTTAGGTAGTGAGGTGGTGATGCTGGTGATGCTGGTGATTCAGAATATAATTATTCTGTTGCAAAAACTTTAAAAAAAAGTGTTATGTTGGAATAAAGTGATGAAAGTGCAACCTATAAGAAATGGACAACGTAATTGAGCTTTAGAGGTGCATGGATACACATTGTATTGCCTAGATGGTGTCAGGCTAGGCGATTGCTTAATTCTCTTTCCTGTCCAGTCTAACTGGATGCTGACTGTAGCTTGTTACTGTAGACCTACAGAGTGAGTAATTGAGTGATTAAAAAAAATCGCACTCGTGTGAAGTGAGGGCCGGGTGCTCTTATCATCGTACATCATCTCACCCACCTCTCTTCCTCCCTTTTTTATTTTTGTGTCTATCAGCTGCTGCTCGACAGTTTGACCCCAAGCTGACCGACCAGGACTACAGCGAAACTGTCAAGAAGTGGCTTCGTTATGCGCCAGACCGGGAGGGAGGCATCTCAAGGAACCAAAGTGACCCAAACTTAAGTCAAGCGAACCAGAGTCAAACTTAGGGTACCCCAGCACAGCACAGCACACACTGTTTCCCTGGTTCATACAGTACAAGGAATTACCCTGGCATCTACTTGAATGACTTATGCTGCTTCAGCCTGTTCTTGGAACCAAGGTGACCCAAACTTAATTGTCAAGCGAACCAGAGTCAAACTTAGGGTACCCCAGCACAGCACAGCACACACTGTTTCCCTGGTTCATACAGTACAAGGAATTACCCTGATGGACACTGTTCTTCCATGGACGGCATCTACTTGAATATGCTGCTTCAGCCTGTTCTTGGAACCGAAGTGACCCAAACTTAATTGTCAAGCGAACCAGAGTCAAACTTGGGGTACCCCAGCACACTGTTTCCCTGGTTCATACAGTACAAGGAATTACCCTGGACACTGTTCTTCCATGGACGGCATCTACTTGAATGACTTATGCTTCAGCCTGTTCTTGCAGTGTTTATTTTTTTTATTTTAAATTTTAACCTTTATTTACCCAGGGTAGGTTCGCTGAGCACAGATGCTCTTTTTCAGCTACGCCCTGCTTCACATTCACAGAGTTCCATTCACACCTGGGAGCTGCCCAGGCCTAACAAAATTAATAGTTGGTTTCAGGTTGCCGACCGACCCTGCCGATTTAGGTGCGACCCAATATATTTTATGAGTTTAAAAAAAAAAAAAAAAAAAAAAAAAAAAAAAATGTAATAAAGTTTCATAGAAATCTTAGTCAAACATTTAGTATTATGGATATTAAACATGCTGGCAGAGTACATGCATCCATGTTGTTGTGAACATTTTAATTAAATAAAGAAATTCCCTATCCATAGTCGCCGTGGGAAAGAATAAAATAAAAAAATAAAATAAATTCCCTACCTACCCATGGCCAAACTGACAACCAACCTGAAACCAACTATTAATTTTGTTAGGCCCCAGTACAACCACAGTCTGACACTGTTGGCCACTGAGCAACTCCACTGGAGCAGTTGGGGGTTTAGTGCCTTGCTCAAGGGCACTTCAGCGGTTGGTGTTAAGGGTATGGGAGAGAGTTATATGGGAGAGAGTTATAGAAACATTAGGGGCGTAACGGTACACAAAATCCACGGTTCGGTACGTACCTCGGTTTTGAAGACACGGTTCGGTATTATTTTCGGTACAGTGGGGGGGGGGGGGGGGGGGGGGTAATCCAATTTCTTTATTTATTTAACTGTATTAAACAATATAAAACGAATTGGCCATAATTGACTGAGCAAACTAATGCTTACTGCTGTAACCTACTAATAACACTTAAGTAAATCTGAAGATTATTATATAGCAGATGCCTTGGAGGATAAGTCGTGGACAACTGTAGATCATCTAAGCTCCACTGTGTTTAAATTCAAATCCTATGCCATTGTTTATATTTAACCCTTGTGTCTGAAAACTAAAGTATTATACTCTTATTAGGGGACTAAATTGAAAAACTCCATAAAAAGATTATGTTGAAATAATTTCCCACTTTCTTTTCCATAAATATTTTATTCAACTTCAGCCCTGATCATAACCATTTTTTATATTATTTTTGTAATGAAATACTCCCACTTTTCTGAAAAGAGTTGTTAAATATGACAAAAAAAAGAATATGTGGTGGTTATGATCGGGCTGAAGTGGAATAAACAATTTATGAAGAGTAAAAAAAAAATACAAGATAATTAAAAGATTATGCCACATATTCTGTTGGCTCATCACTGCAAAGTTATCAAACAAATACGAATCTGATCAGACACAAGGGTTAAGTTGTTGTTCCCTTTCTAATTTCCTCAAACATCTAGTCTAGTTAATGTGATCAATATTATTTGACAATTGATGCTTTTTGTTGGACATTTCAGTCAGTAGTGAGCTCATACTTTGAGCTCATAAATTTATAGTTAAAATGATTGCAATCTTGTCTTCGTTGTGCATGAATGCGTGTGACACACAATATGTGTGTCACTATTCTGGCAGTGGCTATATTGTTAATGAAAGCCTGTTATAAGGTCTGTTATTTGTTTTTTGTAAAAAGTTTTAGTCACTGGAAGTTCTGATACCCTAGAAAAAAAGAATTTTTTCATATTAAAGCCATGTTGTCATTTTTGTTCACACATTTTTGGAAATATGGTCATATAAGAATTTTATTATTATTTATTTAACAATAGTGTGTTTAACAGCAGGAAAAAAACATGTAATGTTATGATGTATACATATCAGCAGCAATATTTTAATGTAAAATGTACATTAATCAGTATTGATTCCTTAACTTTACAAGTTACAAGTAGATGTACAAGTTACAAATGTACAAGTAGAGTACCATTTAGATTATGGTTGAATAAACATTGATGTCTAACATTGATTCAATATAAAATCAACTAAAATGTGCATGTAGATTACCATTTAGATTATGGTTGAATAAACATTGATGTCTAACATTGATTCAATATAAAATCAACTAAAATGTGCATGTAGATTACCATTTAGATGATGGTTGAATCAACATTGATATAGTATCAGCTATGGTTGACACCTAACGTTGATTCAACGTTAGGGTCATAGACAACGATCTATATAATTTAGATGTCAGGCTTCAACATAGATTCAATATTTCTGCTGAACCCTATTTCAACGTTGATTCACTCATTTTTTGCTATCTGGGGACAACAGAGGTTCAAATATAATTTCATATTTATTGGTTATTTGTTTCTTTATATCAGCATCGAGTTTCCACCACCGTATGTTAAAACTCTTCGTTCGAGCATGACATCATCGCCTACGGCAAGCTTACACGCTCAAAACGCAAACCGTGAACAGAATCCGGAGCGCACCAAGACACACAGCCTCTACTAATAACATGGAGTATTGAACCGTTTTTAACAGCTGGGTATTGGGTGGGACATTCTGATTTAAAATAGAAAGTCCCAAAATAGTTTATTTATCTGACTGCTTGTATTAATTGATAAAAAAAAAGTAGCCATGTGCAGTAATATAGTTATATAAAAGAATAATAAAGCAATGTCGATTCTGTTCTTAATACTTTTTTATTTCTTTTGCTAAATAAAAAAGAACCGATAAGAGTATCGATAAAGTACCGAACCGTTAAGCAGTATCGATAAGAGTAGTAGTATCGATAAAATCCTAACGATACCCATCCCTAGTTTCCACGTTGACGAAGGCCCTCACTGACGGGGCAAAAGAAGCTATGGCCGGAGCGTAGGCTCCGGCGAGACGCCCCCCTCAACAGCCGGTCATGGTGCAGGCCCGATTACATCTTCTGTCAAAGATGACGTCGTAGTCAGAGTGCCAGGCCTGCTATTCTCACGGCTAATGTTCAACGGTGTAGCAGAAGCTAACAGCTAACTCCAGGCTAACTGGTAGCATCAGGCTAACGTTCCCAGCCGAGCGAGTGTACAGAGCTAGCGTCGTAGCTAAACAGCTAACTGGCTAACAGGTAGCTCAACCCAGCTAGGACGCAAGCTAAGCAGCTACCAGCGAAACTGTACAATGTGAGAAAACAATATAGGCCAACACTCAGACAGCCGCTGTCTGTCCCTCTCCTCATCCGAAGAGAGAAGAGGAAAAGAAGTCAACACAGTCTTCAGAACGGTGATTATCAGACACAGTCGTGCGTGGAGGTATTCTCATAACGAAACACCAAACTCACCTCCCTCGCGCCGGGTAATTTTCATCTTGAAAGGTGGGGCCCGCGCGGCGACAGTGGGTAAACCGTTTGTCCAGAGATCCGGGGGATTGAACCGCAGATTCTGATACGGTCCCAGGCAACAAAAATCCCGATGAGGAGCTCATGTAACGTGGGCGTCAAACCAGAACCCTCTCCACGCCGCTAAGTGGCAGCAAAAAAGGGTACAAGCCTGGAGCCGGCTTTCGTAAGTCGTGCAGCCATTCCCCCCATAGCAACACAACTGGCGCTTGCATCTCAAAACCATCACCCGCCCGGAGAGGCAGCTAGCCCTAACACGGCCGAGCGCCTCTCAAGCAAAGTCCAACTGCAGAGCCGGAGGTAATACCTGTCCAACTACAGAGCTGGAAGAATGCCGGCGGGGATTAGGCCAACGACGCGAGCCCCTAATATGAAAATGACGGTGGAGGTCAGAATGATCATCATCTTCTAGACACCCCGGTGGCGAAGACATTGTCGCTGTATTTCCTCGAAAAATTGTGAGAGAGAAAATAAACATATAATGTCAATGCAGCTCCTTCTCTTCAACGTAGCTCCTTCACTAAACGCAAGTGGTGTACACAGACACTTGATGGTGGTGAAAACAAGGAAGGAGCTGTTAGTATGGCCACACCCCTGCTTATGTAGAGGAGCGGATGGGGGTGTGGCCAGGCGAGTGGGTAGGTGCATGTGAAGATTTATTCAGTGCTAGTACTGATACAGGGATGTATTCCAGTAGACGCAGAGCGGAGCTATACGATACTATAACACTGATTACTAATGGAAAAACACCTGGGGGAAGAAGGCACTAGAACTAAAACAATAATCAACAATACCGGAACAAGGACTAAACTAAACAACACACAGAATCAAAATGCCAACACAGAGAAAACCTAAACAGACAATACTTCTAACATAGACACTAGTTGCCACAACAAAATATTATTAAAGGGGAACTATTTTACTATTTCTTTCACTATTTGGGCACTTTTACACAATTCCTGTGAGTCTATGGAACACCTCTGTAATATATATATTTTTTTTATTCATTGTTTTGTATTTCTAATCAAGTCCTCAAAAACAGCATTTTTCTACCTCAAGATCTCGAGCTGTTTTGAGCCTGGGCTCCTAAACCACGGCACCGTGCCGGCCCCCCTGAACATTAACATGCAGCAGTGACTATATGACATCACATATAGGCACATTTTCAAACGACTCAGTTCAGTGAGGGTGAATATTGTGAGAGGAGAATTGGAAGAATGCGCCAATATGAGAATTTTGAGACATAGATCATATTAATATAAGTTCACATAGCTAGGAAACAATGCTAAACACTCAAAAAGGCCATTTATAAGATAGTTCCCCTTTAACATGAGCAAGTAGGGTCAATGTTGACTGCAGTTTCTGCAGATGACCGCTAGATGGCGGCATGACCTTGGGCATTGATTCTCCCAGACCTGAGCTGGTCTGGGGTTGTAACACTATCAGTCTGTCGATTGAGCCAACTAGTACGGATTTCGCCCTTTCGAACAGGATTTCAACCCATACAGTTTCAATTGCTTCATGATTCAGGTCAGTTCTGTTAATGAATTTGGTATCTTTATGTATATACATGCAGACACCACCTCCATGCTTGTTCCTATCATTCCTGACTATTGAGTATTTTTCAAATTCTATCTCTGGGTCCTTTAGAGAATCATCAAGTTTTGTTTCTGAGAGGCACAATATGTTTGCCTTACCATTAATGAATAATTGTCTGATTTCATCCAATTTGTGTCTTAGGCTGTTTATGTTGAGGTGGAAAATGTTCAGTCCATTTGCGTTGGTACTTGGTTATTTCATTGATGTTGTCCGGTTCGAAGTATTGTTATTTTGTTTTCTGTTCTTTGGTGTGTGGGGGGGGGGGCTTTGTTGTCGTGGGTGGGAAGGGGGGGGGGGTCTTTTGTTGTTGTGAGTTTCTGGCTGGGCTGTTGGGTGATTCCTCTCTGGTCGGATCCCGCACCGTGCTGGAACAACAAACATTCCAGAGTCCTTTGTTCATGGTAGTTATCTATGTTAGCTAGCAGGCTGCTAGCTAGCAGGCTGTTGCGTGATGACTGTTTTGGTTCCCGCGTCGTGCTGGGTGCCCTGGCTGTGATGAAGCCTGGGTCCTTCCTTCTCGCTGCTGCCTCTCGTATGCTCATTTGTTGTGGTCTCGGTGGAGTGACGCCACCGCTGCTGTTGGTCGTGTTGTTATTGTTGTTGTTCGCCGTCGTTGCTTCTGGTGCCAGCAACAGGCCTGTTGTCTCATTTGGTTCTGCGTTACAACTGGGCCTGGGTTTTGATTAAAGGTGCTATGCATTATAAATGTCATTTTTCAGTCTCTAGCATTGTATTATAGTAATAGGAGTTCGTATCAATGTGTTTTTGGGCCTAAATACTATATTGGCGAATTCCTCAGCTACAGCCCATCCCCTCTTTGCCTCTAGTAAATCAGGTCATGTTGATTTGACGACCTGGTGCACGTCACAGGGCGCTGTTTATAGCGCACGGTGATGTGATTGGCTCTGTGGTTTTAGTAATGCCCGCCTCCATTCTTGCTACCTGCAGGGTGGAAGGCTTGTCCAGAAGATCACTAATCAGCTGAAGCCTGATGCGGTTCCCTCGGTCTTCGACAGACAGACCGGCGTTAGCTCTCGGGACTCGGGAGCGATCGCTAGCTACTTAGCACCAGCCGGGGCCGGCGTTAGCAACCGGGAGCGTCGTTGAGCATTCAGCCTGCTGGCTACCTAGATCCACTTCAACCAGCGTCGCGGAGCATTCAGCCTGCTGGCTACACAGCTTGTCGGTGTGCTGGAGCCTCTGCAAGCTAACGGTAGCTGGCTCCAGGCTATTAGCACATCGACAAGCTGCTGGAGCTCCCGACGCTCGGCTGGTTGAAGTGGATCTAGGTAGCCAGCAGGCTGAATGCTCCGCGACGCTCCCGGTTGCTATCATGTGCAGGTCCTCTTCTCAGACCTGTGTGGCAAAGCACTGCACACGCATCATGCAAGCTACACATCGCTGCATGTTGATCAATGGTGGCCCACTCGGTGCATCACAGTGGGCTACTATTGTGCTAACAACAACCGCGGTGTCCGGCTTGTCGGCCGGCATGAGTGCTCGATTTGGGGTGGTTCTCTCCTCCTTGTGTGCCCCCGTTCTCGCGGGTGTCCTGCCGGGGAGCTTGTGGACGCGACAACAGCGGCGGCCGTAGCGTTAGTTAGCTCATAGCTATTGTGTACCACTAGCGTTACGGCGGGCTCGAGCACCCTACGGCTGCCGCCGTTGTCGCGTCCATGGGCTCCCCGGCAGGGTACCCGTGGGGACGGGGGTGTACAGAGAGGAGAGAACCATTTTGTGTCGGGCGTGCATGCCGGCCAGCGAGCCGGACGTCGGGATATGTTGTTAGCACAATAGCTACCAAGCTAAGCTATGTTAGCTTCTAACGGTGTATACACAATATGTACAACGACACAATGATTTACATTATTACAAATATGGTAACGTGGTTGTGGCTTTTACAAATAGTGGTAACATATATATAGATAGACAGTACTGCTACATCTCTATATTTATGACATACCATATTTGTATGTAACCTGAAACCTAATCTCTGACGGGGAGATGGGCGGAGCTATTTGGTGGGTGGCTGTCACTCAAAGCATTCTGCTAGTATGGTTGGAGCCAAGCCAATAATAGCCTGCTTTCATGAGGCTGAAAAATGCTGGTTTTGAGTACAAGATTAGAAATATAAAACAATGATTATTTTTGGAATAAAAATTACAGATGTGTTACATAGACTCACAGGAAGTGTGTAAAGTTGCCCAAATAGTGCTAGGAATAGCAGTGCATAACCCCTTTAATGTCTCCCGAGCGAAGCAAATATAATAAAAACATTGATGTTCTATTACACTTGCCGGTCGGGGGTACCTTCTGCTATTCTCACGGCTAATGTTCAACGGTGTAGCACAAGCTAACAGCTAACTCCAGGCTAACTGGTAGCATCAGGCTAACGTTCCCAGCCGAGCGAGTGTACAGAGCTAGCGTCGTAGCTAAACAGCTAACTGGCTAACAGGTAGCTCAACCCAGCTAGGACGCAAGCTAAGCAGCTACCAGCGAAACTGTACAATGTGAGAAAACAATATAGGCCAACACTCAGACAGCCGCTGTCTGTCCCTCTCCTCATCCGAAGAGAGAAGAGGAAAAGAAGTCAACACAGTCTTCAGAACGGTGATTATCAGACACAGCCGTGCCGGCACAAGTCCCTCATGGGCTGCAGCCGACTTGAGCGTGGAGGCATTCTCATAACGAAACACCAAACTCACCTCCCTGGCGCCGGGTAATTTTCATCTTGAAAGGTCAAGAGTCAAGAGACAAGAGAGAGTCAAGAGTTTTTTATTTGTCACGGCATACAAGTATACAATGAAATGCGGGTGGTCTTGCCCGCAACGATGTGCAATACAGTGGTATAACATATAATAGAATCCAATAAAACAACATTGTGCAATAAACAGGTAACAGGTAACATGGTGTGACATCTCGGTATCTGTACATAGTTATTTACAGAGCATATAGGACATGCTAGGTAGCTTTGGTAGTGCAATACACTGTTACTGTTGTTATACTAATTTAAAGTGGCCTTTCCTTTTGGCCATAAGTGGGTGTGTGCGGCATGAGTGTGTGCCCGCTCATGTTAAAGTGTTAAAGTGGCTGCTAGTGTGTGAGCGTGCACAGCGTGCGTGTCGTGTGTGTGCTCATGTGTGCTTGTGTGTGGATAGTTCAGTGTTCTGTGGCACTCAATGTTCATTGTTCAAGGCTCTGATGGCCTGGGGGAAGAAGCTGAGCCTAAGCCTCTCTGTCCTAGTAGCTGGGGTTCGCAGGCGTCTGCCTGACCTCAGCAGCCGGAACAGGCTGTTATTGGGGTGGTGGGGGTCTTTCATTATTCTGCAGGCTCTGGATTTGCACCTCTTGTTGTATAGAACCTGCAGGGGAGGTAGTGCAATACCCGTGGTACGCTCGGCTGAGCGCACCACTCTCTGTAGGGCCTTCTTGTCCTGTGCCGTGCTGTTTCCATACCAGGCAGTGATGTTTCCGGTCAAGATGCTCTCTACAGCTCCTGAGTAGAAGGACTGGAGTATCTTCCCCGATACTCTGAACTTCCTTAACTGTCTCAGGTGGTAGAGGCGCTGTTTCGCCTTCTTTACCACTGTGTCTATGTGTGTTGACCATGTCAGATCCTCTGAGATGTGGACCCCCAGGTACTTAAAGCTGCTCACCCTGTCCACGGTAGCCCCGTTAATCATCAGTGGTGTGTGTGTCTCCTGCTGTCCTCTCCTATAATCCACGATCAGCTCCTTGGTTTTACCAATGTTCAGGAGCAGGCTGTTGTCCTGGCACCAGCGTTCCAGTACCTCAACCTCCTCCCGGTAGGCCTTCTCGTCGTTGTCCGAGATCAGCCCCACCACCACCGTGTCGTCTGCGAACTTCACTATGGAGTTGGAGCTGAACTTGGCCACACAGTCCTGTGTGTATAGTGAGTACAGCAGGGGGCTCAGAAAACAGCCCTGGGGGGACCCAATGCTCAGGGTGATGGTGTTGGAGGTCTGACCCCCCACCCTGACCGCCTGGGGTCTTTCACTCAGAAAGTCCAGTACCCAGGCGCTCAGAGCGGAGCTCAGACCCAGCTCGATCAGCTTGTCCACCAGTCTGGTGGGGACTATGGTGTTGAACGCTGAGCTGTAGTCAATGAACAACAGTCTCACATAGCCCCCCTTCTGACGGTCCAGGTGGGGCCCGCGCGGCGACAGTGGGTAAACCGTTTGTCCAGAGATCCGGAGGATTGAACCGCAGATTCGGATACGGTCCCAGGCAACACAAATCCTGATGAGGAGCTCATGTAACGTGGGCGTCAAACCAGAACCCTCTCCACGCCGCTAAGTGGCAGCAAAAAAGGGTACCAGCCTGGAGCCGGCTTTCGTAAGTCGTGCAGCCATTCCCCCCATAGCAACACAACTGGTGCTTGCATCTCAAAACCATCACCCGCCCGGAGAGGCAGCTAGCCCTAACACGGCCGAGCGCCTCTCAAGCAAAGTCCAACTGCAGAGCCGGAGGTAATACCTGTCCAACTACAGAGCTGGATGAATGCCGGCGGGGATTAGGCCCCTAATACGCCCCTAATACGAAAATGCCGGTGGAGGTCAGAATGATCATCATCTTCTAGACACCCCGGTGGCGAAGACATTGTCGCTGTATTTCCTCGAAAAATAGTGAGAGAGAAAATAAAGATATAATGTCAACGCAGCTCCTTCTCTTCAACGTAGCTCCTTCACTAAACGCAAGTGGTGTACACAGACACTTGATGGTGGTGAAAACAAGGAAGGAGCTGTTATTATGGCCACACCCCTGCTTATGTAGAGGAGTGGATGGGGGTGTGGCCAGGCAAGTGGGTAGGTGCATGTGAAGATTTATTCAGTGCTAGTACTGATACAGGGATGTATTCCAGTAGACGCAGAGCGGAGCTATACAATACTATAACACTGATTACTAATGGAAAAACACCTGGGGGAAGAAGGCACTAGAACTAAAACAATAATCAACAATACCGGAACAAGGACTAAACTAAACAACACACAGAATCAAAATGCCAACACAGAGAAAACCTAAACAGACAACACTTCTAACATAGACACTAGTTGCCACAACAAAATATTATTAACATGAGCAAGTAGGGTCAATGTTGACTGCAGCTTCTGCAGATGACCGCTAGATGGCGGCATGACCTTGGGCATTGATTCTCCCAGACCTGAGCTGGTCTGGGGTTGTAACACTATCAGTCTGTCGATTGAGCCAACTAGTATGGATTTCGCCCTTTCGAACAGGATTTCAACCCATACAGTTTCAATTGCTTCATGATTCAGGTCAGTTCTGTTAATGAATTTGGTATCTTTATGTATCTACATGCAGACACCACCTCCATGCTTGTTCCTATCATTCCTGACTATTGAGTATTTTTCAAAATTCTATCTCTGGGTCCTTTACAGAATCATCAAGTTTTGTTTCTGAGAGGCACAATATGTTTGCCTTACCATTAATGAATAATTGTCTGATTTCATCCAATTTGTGTCTTAGGCTGTTTATGTTGAGGTGGAAAATGTTCAGTCCATTTGCGTTGGTACTTGGTTATTTCATTGATGTTGTCCGGTTCGAAGTATTGTTATTCTGTTCTTTTGTGTGTGGGGGGGGGGGGGGGGGGGCTTTGTTGTCGTGGGTGGGAAGGGGGGGGGTCTTTTGTTGTTGTGAGTTTCTGGCTGGGCTGTTGGGTGATTCCTCTCTGGTCGGATCCCGCACCGTGCTGGAACAACAAACGTTCCAGAGTCCTTTGTTCATGGTAGTTATCACTGTTAGCTAGCAGGCTGCTAGCTAGCAGGCTGTTGCGTGATGACTGTTTTGGTTCCTGCGTCGTGCTGGGTGCCCTGGCTGTGATGAAGTCTGGGTCCTTCCTTCTCGCTGATGCCTCTCGTATGCTCATTTGTTGTGGTTTCGGTGGAGTGACGCCACCGCTGCTGTTGGTTGTGTTGTTATTGTTGTTGTTTGCCGTCGTTGCTTCTGGTGCCAGCAACAGGCCTGTTGTCTCATTTGGTTCTGCGTTACAACTGGGCCTGGGTTTTGATTAATGTCTCCCGAGCGAAGCAAATATAATAAAAACATTGATTTTCTATTACACTTGCCGGTCGGGGGTACCTTCTTTCGTTCCGGGTTCGCCGTCAATAGTCTGTGAATTGCCACAGTTCCCATGGCCGGATGTTTCTGCTCCGAGCCATTCAACAGGTAAAAGTCACAATGGGACTGTAGATTTGCGATTTCGCTACTTTCCACAGCTGTTTCTTGACGATTCTGTGCTGAATTCAAGTACACGTCTGTAATCCACAGTATGGCAGGTAAAAAATGCGCAAATATCCTTGTTGATGTTCTTGTTGATGTTCCGTATTGCTGATATCCTCGGGAGCAGCAAGAGCTGGGTATTTTGCGACCGTTCATGACGAGGTCCGGAAGTCTGCAAACGGAGGATTGGAGGATTGAGCTCAAGTGCAGGGTCTGTGTGAAAACTGTATGGAGGGTTGTGGAGGTAAAACAGTGACAGCTACAACAATTTATCTTACAGACAAAATAATCATTGGCATTTGTTCATTTATAAATCCCTACTTGGTAAATTGTCACTGTATCTCTCATTATACTACTCTGAAACACTGGTACATGCGTAACATGCTCCAGTGATTGTCTAGTTCTTCAGATTCCCCGGGCTAAAACTAATTTGGTCTGATGACCAAACAAAAATACCTGGACCGGGTCATTGTGAACCCAACCCGTTCAGTGAGTGCTCTTAACTCATTGACCACCACACTGTTTTCCCATCTCTACTCAATGTTGTGAGTGTTATTGACCATTTTAGCGATGTTTGCGGACCCAGCGTGTGTTCTGTATTATAGTTATGGAGACAATGGCTCATTTGACAGGCATTGTTCATAGTCCAACACTGACTAACCAGTTAATTTCTACATACTGTAGTTTGTGCGCTATTCGATGCTAAACATCGCCCCTTTCCAAAATAATCCAGTATTTTTTCCTAGATTGCAAGATATGACGCGTTATATGCATTATGCTCAAATCGTTCGGGTTGCTAACCTGAAAATCCAAATACTTCCAAATCAAAGGTATATACCATATACATATGTGTCTTCACAAAATCATCAAGGGGGGGGGGGGGGGGTAGTTTTAACTCAAAACTGCGATTGTTCCCAAAAGCATGTTTTAGGTCCGGTAAAATACGACACTGTGATCGGTACAGAAGCATGTTTTAGGTAAAAAAATATACCAGCAGGTTACCTAAGATAGACCTTACCTCAGTCAGAAGGTACTCCAAAATGAATAAATCCCAGTCGTCCCATGGCGATCGTAATTACTTGTGTATATTGGGCATGGCTACCATATTGGAAAGAATAGGTCTGAGGCACCAAATATCCTCCCGATTGCTATGTCCTGATCCACTCCGTACTGGAAGACAACTGATATCCACAGTTCAAAAGGCGATACTGCCACCCAATTCAAAAGGCGATACTGCCACCTGGTGATCTAATCTAATCTAATGGCCGGGAATGTGTTAACCACCCATCCCTTGAGGCTAATTGCCCTCAGCTGCCACTCCTCAGGCAATCAGCACTCCCTAGAGAGAGGGACGGGCGGCACCTGGGAAAGGGAGAAACAAAAGGAGTTTAATATAAAGGTGACACACACCATTATACAATTAACAGAATGACTTACCTATACTAACCTGATGTTAGTATATGATAATGATGATGATGATGACAACCCACGTACGTCACACTAATCTTGGCAAGACTGCTTTCTGTATCCTCTTAACTCATTCAGCGCCTAGAGCATCTTAGTTCTTACCACACCAATGCTCTAAAACATAGGTGTCAAACTCATGGCCCGCGGGCCAAATGTGGCCCGCCATGTCATTTTTTTTTTTTTTTTAAACATTAATCTTGGGTTAAAAAATAGCGGCGTTAAAATAATTGTGGGTTAATGCATTAATAAAGCTTTAACTTTGACAGCCTTAGTTATTACACATTCTTACACATACATGTATGTTGAACATCTGAGGTATTGATGAAGTAACAAAGGAAAAAAGCCAAAAGCACTTACTCCTCAGACATTCTTTGACAATTTTACAGCCCAAAATACAAAAAAGATCCAGGCGGAATAGGTAACAAAGGGTTGAAGAAATATTGTCTGAACTGTCAGATGCAAACTTGCTGTGTGACCTAACCGAGCATCTCGCTCAATTGAATAAGAAGCTGTAGGGACGCAAACAAGTCCCATCCAAAACTTGACCAATATAGTTGTGAACTGAGACAACCCTTATTTTGTTATTTTTTAGTACAGTTACAGTTGTGTGTTCATGCAGCCACATAATAGCAATTTCATTACGAATTGAAAATGTTGGACCCTGATGTAAACAAGTAGAAAGTCTTTCGCTGGTCTGCATCCCCTTAACAATTGTGTGTATTGAGCTGTACTGTACTGTACCCATTCTGCAATCTGTTAATTAAAGTTAATTAAACTATCTTCCATTAGTTGGATGTATGGCCTCTGCAAGGTTGTGTGCAGCCATTTGTTTTTGTAACATCAGCTACATCTGTCCCACGTGTTCTTTGCAGCTCAATTGTTAGTTCTGCCCCTCTTGACTGTGACAAAAAGGTTTTGAACAAACTTAATGTCATAGCTTGTATTTGATGATCTTCTTCTTTGTTATTTACTTGAATGGTTTGATCATTGATTAATGGAGTAATATGGGGTTCTGATAAACTAAAATTATTTGTTAAAATAACATAAGCTAACATATATTTTTACATCTATGCAAATGCATATGCAATATGTATAACTTGAATAAGTAATAAATACAGAAACAACATGTTTAACAATATGTAAATGAGTAGCTACATTTATTGTACATTACATTAACATTTATACAGTCTTTGGCCCTTTGAGGGCAACCATAATGCTGATGTGGCCCTCTGTGAAAATGAGTTTGACACCCCTGCTCTAAAAGATAGGAATAAGTGGCGGTGTTTGCAGGGCTATATATTCTATATTATAGCTATGGATACAATACTATGACCCATTTGACATCAACTATCTATCGTTTAATATGTGAAAAAGAATAAAAAAAAATATCAATACGTTCGCGTGTTATACCGCAGTGACTATAAGTATAGTTTTAGAGTGATCCTATCTAATCCCAGAAAACGACGATATGCAGCAAAACGTGAATTTCACTAAAAGCGTTGCTGTTTCTCGCCTGGACACGCTACTATTTCCAAATCAAATGTATATAATAGGTATTATGTTTCATCATGAATGCATGAAAGGGGGGGGGGGGGGCTTTGATGCTTTGATCGTCACCAACGGCATACGTTGTGGAGTAATATTACACACACGTTGCGATCAAGGTGAAATCATGGTTGGATCAAAGCAGTTTGATATCATTTAGTCCTTACCTTTACTAGGAGGTACTCCAAAAAGAATATTCCAATTGTCTGATCGCGAGTCCAAGTATTGGTGTCCATCGTGTCGCCAACATAATCCACCACAACAGATGCACGCTTCTCAATGTGATCGGGATACCCGCTTGACTCGCCTCGCAAAGAAAAGTGCGCCCGGAGACATTTGAACGTTGCACAGGCCAAGATATAAGGTTTCAAAGGCCAGTATTGCACTTAGGCATTCTCAGGATGATTCCCCATGTTAACCCCGAGTCTGTGTGCCTGTAATGAATGGAAATATCGAATAAAAGAAATAACGATGAAAACCCGACTATACTCTGGTCTGGCGCTGAACGGACGGCAAGATAACCCGACTATCCTCGGGTCTGGCGCTGATTGAGTTAACAGTCCTGCAAATTTAGCATAAAACGCCTGTCGATTGCGTACCGAAAGTAAATTGGAAGCTATTCTGGAACCATTTGTAGCAGATGCACAAGTCTGGCCTCCTTTGAAAGGAAACACAAGTTTCTTCAACAACAGGAAGAAAGTGCTATTGTCATAGAGTTACAGAGGTTTGAACACACTGAAATACTTTTTTTTTTGTCTGAATTATTTTGCAAACAGATACCTGCAGATCTATCTACTCCAGGGGTGGCCAACCCGCGGCTTGCGAGCCGCATGCGGCTCTTTGCCCGTCAATGTGCGGCTCTTCCATCCATAAAAAAAAATAAAAAAAAATAAAAAAAATATATATTTTTAAAAAAAATTTTAACCTTTATTTTTTTTTTTTACTTTTTTTTTTTATGTCACTCATTCCATAAGGACGTAGAATAAACATTTACAATTTTTTTTTAAATGGTCCATTTGCATGTTCTTGGTATCTGAATCTAGGGACATATATGGATCAGTGTCAGAAATAGTGTGTCTGTTACTAGGCTTGAGTAAATTGTAATGAACCAAAGGAGAATATCAATTCTATTTAAATTTTTTTTTATCTTTGACTGTAAATAACACCATGCTAAAATTGACCAGACCTGAAAAATCTAAGCAAATGAATAAAGGGAAGATGATTAAACAGAAGGTTTTGTAGATACAGTACTGAATTCTGCCATCTTTTTTATAATGTAAATTTCTCCACCATTTTCATCATATTGCAACACCGTTTTTTGCAAGACGTTCACAGAAAGGTAGAGAAACTAACTGCGTTCTGTTTTATGACAATAACGTTCAGGTTTGTGGGAGATAATCCCAAAAAACAAGAGAAATTAAAAAGTAAATCCAGAAGTCAGATGATTGACAGGGGCTGGTGTGAGCTGGGTAGGGTAGTTTTTCGAAATTTGAAAGCCCTGCGTCTCTTCCTTCAAAAGACTACACTCACTTCTGGCTGTGCCACTTCCTCCTGTCAATATGCGCCGGTTTCCGACTCAATGCCCTGAGATTTCTATAATCTTATATTTCACTAATAACAGTTAAAATAATTGGTAAACAAACATAATGCTGAAAATATACACTTTTACTGTATATCTCGGGCTTAAGAGGTTAACCCTGTGAGGCCCAAATTAAAAAGAAATTAGCAACTTCAGAGGCCAGAGGGTGGGACATATAAACACATTTACTATCAAATAGCATTGTGAGGCTGAACAACAGGACCAATTGACTATACATGTGCTTAAAGGGGAACTATCTTATAAATGGCTTTTTTCAGTGTTTACCATTGTTTCTTAGCTATGTGGACTTATATTAATAGGATATATGTCTCTAATTCTCATATTGGCGAATTCTTCCAATTCTCCTCTCACAATATTCACCCTCACTGAACTGAGTCATCTGAAAATGTGCATATCTGTGATGTCAGAGATTTCTCAGCTGCATAATAATGTGGCAGTTGATGTGGCAGTTGGCACCAGGCCACACAGTGGTTGGAGCCCAGCCTCAAAACGGCTTAAGATCTTGAGGTAGAAAAATGCGGTTTTTAGTACTTGATTAGAAATACAAAACAATGCATTTAAAAAAAAAAAAAATCTAGGTGTTCCATAGACTCACAGGAATTGTGTAAAAGTGCCCAAATAGTGAAAGAAATAGTAAAATTGTTCCCCTTTAACATTTTTTAAATAAACATTATTTTTTTAAATGGCTAAAAGTGATTTTGTAATTTTGCAACCGTGGGTCTCACAGGGTACTTTTAACCCTGTGAGGCCCAAATAAAAAAGACATTAGCAACTTCAGAGGCCAGAGGGTGAGACCTATAAACACATGAAGGGTGCCGTGACTGAAAAAAAAGGTTGAGAAACGCTGGTATATGGTGTGGCTCTTTGTGGTACCACAGTCATTTTTTTGTGGCTCTTAGTCTCTGACTGGTTGGCCACCCCTGATCTACTCTATAGTTATTAGCTGAAAACACTGCTGGGGCCATAGCCTGAAGTCTTACCGTCCTAGAACATGTCCAAAGTTGATAACAATGTCACAAAAATGCACTTTATGTAATGGTATCTTTAGGCGTTTTTCCAAATATTTGTGAGATGAGTCAACACTACTTCAGTGGCCCTCTCCCCCTCCCCCACTAATCTCTTGTCACATACACCACCCCCACCCCTACTCACAAAACAACAGATCAACAACAGATCAGCGCAACAACAGATTAGCTCAATTTCTGCTCCGGAGAGGGATGCGCACGTTCATTCTCTTGTATACAGCACGCGTTTACAGCTTCTCTGGTCTCAAAAAAACAACTCAAGTAAGATGTCATTCTTTTAGAAATGTCATTGGCTACACAAACAGTCAATCATTGTCAGCGTCAGTGGTGATTTGTCTGGTCATTGAGAGGCAAAACCGGAGGTGGTCACTTTTTCTAACCTGACGCTCGTTGGCTGTTTAGTCTTATAACCCAAGATTGGGTTATAGGTAATAGGTCAAGCGGTATGTCAATCAAACGGCAGCCATTTTAGCTTTCAACCGATGTGTTGGTTGATAGACAATAACACAGCATGATGCCTGTAAAGTGTGTTAGTGGATTGGAATCATGGAATCTATTACAATGTGACCTAGAACTAAGCACTCTTGTTTCTTTTTGATATTTTAAATGTAATTTTGATCAATAATTGTCCACTATCAACATGTAATTGTTTCTGCTAATTGCTCTTGCTTATGAACTGTATTTAATTTTAGTATTTTATAAATATATTTTACTGACTGAATGAGGTGACGGTCTTACTTTATGACAGCATTATGATTATGATGTTGTATGTTATTATCATCAACATTAATTGAATGAATCATCATCATCGTCATCATGGAACACACATTACCTGCTTGCTGCCTCCCTGTGAGCCCCTGTTAATCATGAAACTATTCCACTCTGTCCCTCTATCTTGGTCATACTCACTCTGTGCCTCTATCTTGGTCATACTCACTCTGTCCCTCTGCCCCGGGCATTTTTTCTTGCCGCTAGATCTTAACTTTTTTCTCTGTACCCCACTTGTGCTTTTGTTTCCATTTTGCATCCATCCATATAGATTTATATCTCTGGGGCCTAGTAAAAGATGTGATTGGGCCAGCCCAGTGTCAGTATAGAACATGAACCAATGGGCTGCTGCTCCCGCTTTATGGGCCGGTCGATGGCCAACTTCTAAAAACATTTTTAGTAAAACTCAAATGATATCGGCCCCAAGGTGTGTTGGCCCACAGGGAAAATGCCAGTTGTGCCAGATGGCCTGTCTATTAGGTAGTCTATTAAAAGTGCAGAAGACATGGGAGTACATGCTGTACATGCTTGATTTGATCCACATAAAGACAATCACTGTAATAAATTATTAACATGGTTTAAAGATGTACAAGCCAACTGGGAGGAACTGTGTTCATGAAAGATTTAACTGAAAAACAAATGACAACATGAATATCTTCTAGCCTTATAATAATGCAAGTCTTATTTTATGCCATAGTTACAGAATGTCAGTAACACTTGTTAGGGTGCAAACACATTGAAGTACCTAGGAACTTCCCAATCTCTAACTAACGGGTGATTTTGCACACTATCCATACTTTCCAATGAGGAACTTTACATTTTCCGATGTGACCCTGAGAATGCCACTTGGCAGGGCAAAAAAGCACAGTCAGAACAGCTGAAACCACCACAGTCAGGACAATTGAAACCATCCCAGTCAGGACAGCTGAAACCATCCCAGTCAGGACAGCTGCAACCATCACAGTCAGGCCAGCTGAAACCATCACAGTCAGGAAAGCTGAAACGATCACAGTGAGGACAGCTGAAACCATCACAGTCAGGACAGCTGAAACCATCACAGTCAGGACAGCTAAAACCATCACAGTCAGGACAGCTAAAACCATCACAGAGTGAAAATCCAAAATGGCGATCCACTTCCATTCATTCTGACGCTCGAGTCACAACCACGGATTTCTTCGTCAACTTTCACCATCTTCCTCCACTCTCACCTGCTCGCCTGCAGTCTCTTTCGGGGTGGATGCTCGTTGGCTACAATGGTGATCAATAATTTTCGGCATCAGCGGGGATTGGTCAGTTCTAGACCGTTCGCAACCAGAAGTGGTCATTTGACGGAGCGGTCTGTCAAATTACGCTCGCCGGATATATCGTCATGTATCTCGAGACCTGAAGCACACAGTTGGTTGAGTGTGGTGGTGATCGAAAGGCGGAAAATTCAACTTTCGAAATGGTGCATTGAATGATCCTCGAAAAATGCAGCCCCGACCCGGTAGACGAGCGCAACGTGCCGCGACGTTCAAAACGTACCATATGAGACCCACCGAACATTAGTGGTTATCTATTCATCTTGTCACCTAGCAACGGCCGTCTCTCTGTCTCTCTCTCTCTCTACTCTTTATCTTAACCTGTTAAGCTGTAGGGTCCCCTCAGAAGGGGACCCTGCTGTTTTTATCATAAATCGATCAATACAGACTAGGGGTGTAACGGTACACAAAAACCACGGTTCGGTACGTACCTCGGTTTTGAAGTCACGGTTCGGTATAGGTTTTCGGTACAGTGGGGGAAAGTTTGGCGTTCCATGTTCCACTCAGGGGTGATGTAGTGTGCAGTAACTAATTGTACTTGTAGGGCTGTCAACGAATATTCTATATTGAAATTAATAATCGACTTGTAAAGAAAAGAAAAAATAATAATAATTATATTAGATTGTAAAAAAAACAGCCCCCGATGGGCGGTTAACATACCGTTGTATTCGTTCGGTACACACTACAGCCGTTCGGTACGGTACACACTGAAACGGTTCAGTTCGATACGGATACGTGTACCTTTACACCCCTAATACAGACCGTATTAGATCCCGACGTGGGGTATCATTGGAAAGCCACACTCATTGGCTACAACGCTGTCCAAAGTTTTTCGAGATCGCCAAATGATTGACGGAGCTAGAGCCCAGTGTACTTTGTACTCTGCCGTGTACTTTGGCACAGGCCTCACATATCGGCATGTAACTCGAGAATCACTGAACAGATTTTGTCGCCTGAAATGGCAATCGACAGGCAACAAATAGGGCTTTAATTATATATATATATTCTATTAATTTAAAAGTAATGCACACCCAAGCCGGTAAAGGTCGGCAAAGTTGCGTGTCACAAATCGTGGGCCCTTGGATGTTAAGAGGTTGTGTTTCTTTTTCAAATTATATCTCTTTTATCATAAAACCGCAAGGAAATTACTAAATCCAGATGTAACACTGCCATTGGAAAGAGGAGCTTTTTCCCTATCCATGGATGTATGATTTGGCCATAATAAGGTCAAGGTCAAGTTCAAGGTCAAATATGAATTCATAATTAAAATGGATTATAATTTATTACTGTATCTACAAATCCTTCTGTTTAATCATCTTCCCTTTATTAATTTGCTTAGATGTTCTGTACACGTGATCTCAAGAAGGTGCTGAATGAGCTCAGTGGCATGTCTGGTACATTTTAGGATGGTCAAAGATTAAAAAAAAAAATGGAATAATTTTTTTTATATTCTATTATTTTATTCTTGGTTCATTACAATTTACTCAAGCCTAGTAACAGACACAATATTTCTGGGAATACATTCCCTGACATCCATAGATGTCCCTAGATACCAAGAACATGCAAACAGACTTTGTAGAAGTGAGGCAATCTTCCATTTACTTCTGTCCTACTCCTAATCAACGAAAAACACCCAAGTCCTTAAATTCCCCCTTTTATTCTAAATCATAGCCTTAGAATTAACAAGCAACACCGTTTTCAATTGATTATACAAGAATATCCTGTTGTTTGAGGCCCACTGCCTTTCGTCTGTGCAGTTGATTAGAGGTGACAGGGAAATTACCCCCTCTCTTCACCAGTCAAGTTGATCGGACCCCACTGCTGAAAAGAGTCTGTGACAGCTACACAAGGGGGCTGTCACCTAGCTTGCTAGCTCTCTTTTGCCCAGGTAGATGATTTCTCCTTCATAGATGGTATAGGCTATGGTAAATAATAATAATAATAATAATAATAATAATAATAATAATAATAATAATAATAATAATAATAATAATAATAATAATAATAATAATAATAATAATAATAATAATAATAATAATAATAATAATAATAATAATAATAATAATAATAATAATAATAATAATAATAATAATAATAATAATAATAATAATAATAATAATAATAATAATAATAATAATAATAATAATAATAATAATAATACATTTCATTTGTAACGCACCCTACCTTCCTGAGAATCTCAGAGTGCTACATAGTTAAAAAGAATAAAATAAAAATAGATATATAAAAAAAGAAGAACACATAGCAGAAGAACATATGATAAGACATAAAAACTAATAAAAGGCCTTTCTAAAAAGGTAGGTCTTGAGTCCACGTTTAAAAGTGTTAACAGTTTGCGGTGCTCTCAGGTGGTTGGGGAGAGCATTCCACAGTCTGGGTGCGGCCAAGCAGAAGGCTTGATCGCCCATGGTGTGCAGCTTATTCCTGGGGGCTTTGAGGAGGTAGGCTGTGCCGGAGCGGAGGGAGTGTGCACTCTACCCCCTACCGTCGGTCTGGGAGTGCGGAGACTATCACATGCTTCCTCCGACACATGTGTAGCCAGCCCACCGCTTCTTTTCACCTGGCAGCGCGGACTCTCACTGGGAGAGTGTAACGTGTGGAAAGTCACACTACCTCTCCCAGATCCTTCCCTTGCTGTGCAGGCGCCCCGACCGAACTGTAGGAGTCGCTGTTTACAACAACCAGGACCCACCCACACCGGCTTCCCACCCGCTAACACTGCCAATTGTGTTAGTATGGACGGTCGGCCAAGCCGGAGGCACCACAGCCGGATTCGATCCCACTGGCTCTGTGGTGGTAGAGAGACGCTTAGTCCGCTGCGCTACCCGGCCGCCCTGGTTTGCAGTTTTTGAATGCTTTTACTAGGGATCCCGATGAGGAGTGCATTACAATAGTCCAGCCTGGTTTCTCAGAATCTGCCAGAGTGAGTGAGGAGCGGAGTTTTGTGATGTTTCTGAGGTGAAAGAAAGAGGTCTTGCAGAGGTGTTTGATGTGAGTCTCGTATGTGAGGTGGGGGTCCATTTTCACGCCCAAGTTGATGACAAGGGTGGAGAGAGGAATGTCCTTCCGTTTTGGAGCTGTTGACCTGGAGAAACCTGTGGTTCATCCACACCTTAGTCTCCTCCAGGCAAGCGGTCAGTGTGGGGGGTGATGAAGGTGAAGATGGTGAAATCCGGATGTACAGCTGGGTGTTGTCAGCATAGCAGTGGAACGACACACCGTGCCGGCTGATGATGCGGCCGAGGGGGAGCATGTACAGGGTGAACAGCAGGGGGCCGATGACGGATCCCTGGGGGACACCGCAGGTGACAGGGTGGTTAGAGGATGATGCATATTTGTATACATATTTCACAATATAGGCTAAAGATGATGTTGTCATTTAGCAACCGAGGGCCTCAGACGGATATCCCCGACCCTCGGTTGCAAAATGATTTTTAGCCTATATTGTGAAATATGTATACATTTACCACAAAATTACAAAATCACCCCAACACACAATAGCTGTACTACTACAAACTGCATACTAACACAGGTAGGCAATGGTAAATGTATACATATTTTACAATATAGGCCATATGGCCCCTACACACACACACACAGACATACACACAGTAGCTGTACTACTACAAACTATTTTACTAACGTTAGATACCCTGGTCCATCCGTCAATGTTGTATCTGGCTATGTTGTGTATTGCGCTGTCGTCGTCGTCATGAAACCTATTTTCGTTACCCTACTTGACCGTCTTGACATCTTACCAATAATCAGCTGTAAAAAACCTGTACAAAACTACTAAAACGCTACTAAAACACTTCTTAAACAAAGACACATCCACTCGCCAAAAAACAATTTACTGAAAATATATTCCAGAGCTACCGACGTCACTATGTCGTAACGCATACGTTTGAGAACACTGTCGCAATGACAGAAAAGAAAGCACAGCTTTCACAGCTACCTAGATAGAAAGGTAAAGAAACAAACTATGTTCTATTTTATGGCAATAACGTTCAGGTTTGTTCAACCCGTGAGATATAATAAATAAATAACGTCAGAATCTTTTGCTAATAATATTTAGCTAAATATATATTCAACAATCAATCAATCAATCAATCAATCAATCAAATTTATTTATATAGCACGTTTAAACATGACGCTTGTCAACCAAAGTGCTTCACATAGCTAAGCTAAGTACAAAGAAAAGTATCAAATAAACTGAAAAATAAAATAAAATCAACGGATAGACAAAGGAAAAACAGAACAACACGTCAACATGTACGGCAAGAGTCAAAGTGAGTCTGGGAAGGCCAGGCGATATAGGTGGGTTTGGAGTTTTGATTTAAAAGACTTGATGGAGGGGCCAGATTTAATGGACATGGGGATGCTGTTCCAGAGGTCAGGGGCTGCGACCGCAAAAGCACGTCCCCCCCTAGACTTGAAGTTAGACCTACGGGTTGTTAGGAGACCCTTATCAGCCGATCTGAGGGCCCTGGCGTTGGTATAGGGGGTGAGGAGGTCTTCTAGGTAAGCAGGGGCCTTACCATTTAGGGCTTTATAAACCAATAAAAGGACCTTGAAGTCTATTCTAAAGCGCACTGGGAGCCAGTGGAGGGAGGCAAGTACAGGGGTAATGTGGGCTCTCTTCCGGGTACCTGTGAGCAGTCTAACAGATTTGACAGAGGCTATTGTGAGCTGGGTAGTGTAGTTTTATGAAATTTCGAAGTCGCTCGAAAGCCCTGGGTCTCTTCTCTCTTAGGACTACAACATTTTTATGACAGCTCCCTTTATTTATCCGGTCTAATTCATCCGGTTTCCGCCAGGATGTGCCAAGATATTTATAAACTCATATTTCACTAATAACACTTAAAATTGGTAAACGAACTGCTGAAAATATACATACAAAATATATACTGCTGTTTTGATAGAGTTATGGTCTTTACTCTTGGCTACATTTGAAAAAGAAACGCAACATTAATTAATATGGACTGTATTTATCTACTATTTATGGTGTGGTAAGAGATACATTTCACACCATAAATAGTAGATAAATACAGACCGCTAAGGGGTTAAAAGGTTAAACCAAGCAAGTGCGTGACCCTGAATGTGAACATGATTCTCAAGCTGACTCAGAAGGATGGAATGATCAACAGTGTCAAAGGCTGCACTGAGGTCAAACAATAAGAGCACAGAGGTTGAGTTAGAATCAAGAGAAAGCAGTAAATCGTTTGTGAATTTGGTAAGTGCTTTTTCGGTGGAGTAAAGGGTTCTAAAGCCAGACTGAAAATATTTGGGAAGGTTGTTACTTGATAGATGGTCAGTAAGTTGCACATCTTTATAGTCATTACATCGTGATAGTATACACATCATGAGAATATTATGAATAGCTGAGATTTGATGGTAAATGACGACACCATGTGAGCCATCGTAACAGAAACCAATAAATGCTCACATATTTTACTCCAATGTATATTCTCCTTCTCTCTTCCTCTCCTCTCCTCCCCTACTTTCCTCTTCTACATATTTCTTCTCCCCTCTTCTCCTCCTATCATATGCTTAACTCCTCCCCTCTTCTCCTCCTTTCCTCTCCTTCTCCTCTCCTCTCTTCCTTTCTCCTCTTCTCTCCTTTATTTTCTCCTCTCAGGGTTTTATTATCTGAGGCTTACAACCACACTACATCAGGCTCAAGTCAACCATGTCTCTCTCTCTCTCTCTCTCTCTCTCTCTCTCTCTCTCTCTCTCTCTCTCTCTCTCTCTCTCTCTCTCTCTCTCTCTCTCTAGGGAGCAGAGGTGAAGCAAGATATTTTAGGGTTAACTAGGTTCCAACGGTCAGAACACACAACCACCCCCCTCCCACACACAAACGTGCGCACGCACACACACACACACGCACATACACACACACATACACACGCACACAGACACAAACACGCACATACAGACATACAAACGGACACACACACTCATCATCCATATTGATGATCGATTAACTCCTTTATAACAAAGACTTTTGCTGAGACTGAGAAGTCCATTGTTTATCGCTGGTATGAGCACCTCTGTTTGTGTGCGTGTGTGTGTGTGTGTGTGTGTGTGTGTGTGTGTGTATGTGTGTGTGTGTGTGTGTGTGTGTGTGTGTGTGTGTGTGTGTGTGTGTGTGTGTGTGTGTGTGTGTGTGTGTGTGTGTGTGTGTGTGTGTGTGTGTGTCAGATACAGAGTCAGTAAGTGACATTAGACCCTGCATGGAGACAGATAATGAGTGTGTGTGTATATATATATATATATATATATATATATATATATATATATATATATATATATATATATATATATATATATATATATATATATATATATATATATATATATATATATTATGTACACACATGAATGCTTGCACATGAATGTATGTGCATGCTTTGTGCACATACATGTTTACTGTGTGTGTGTGTGTGTGTGTGTGTGTGTGTGTGTGTGTGTGTGTGTGTGTGTGTGTGTGTGTGTGTAACAGATATTTAGATATTTAGTGTGACATTAGACCACACACACACAGACAGATAATGACTACAAATAGATAAATATAAAGATATATGCAGTCTCAGTCTGTGTGGACACACATGGATGCCTGCATGTTTCCTTGTGCATGATGCATTTTACTGTGTGTGTGTGTGTGTGTGTGTGTGTGTGTGTGTGTGTGTGTGTGTGTGTGTGTGTGTGTGTGTGTGTGTGTGTGTGTGTGTGTGTGTGTGTGTGTGTGTGTGTGTGAGGTTCGCGCCAACCGATTTTTCAGACCCCGCTTCTCTTCGTGCATGAGGACACATATACTATCAATAATCTAGAGTTTATTTGAAAACGATTCATAAATCAGCCAAAAAATTACAACGTGTTTTGTGTATTCCACTAAAGGGCTATTATCGTGTCTTTCTCTGGAATTACTAGAAATCTCCAAAACTATACTCGTATTCAAAACGGTATAAAACGTAAATGTACCGATGAAAAAACAATCGGTTTCGTACATGTTGACTGCAAGCAAGTCATTGATAAGCGACGGGTGTTTTAGACCCATAGCCATAATTTAAGATATAGTTTAAGCGTTCGCAAATATCCCCGTCCTCCCATTGATTAAAGCGGTGGCAATCTAGACCTAATTTCCTGGAAGGGGCGTGGCACTCAATGTGTTAAGAAAGAGCTGACTTACTGAATCTGAACCCATCCTAACTATTTAGAAACAGAGGGGACCAACTCCATATGTAATGCCAGTACCTTAGGGCAATGGCAGGAAACCTAGCATGCATGTCTTTTGATGTGGGAGGAAACCTAGAGTACCCAGAATAAACCCACGCAAACACAGGGAGAACATCCCACACAGAAAGGCGCCCTGCTGGTCAAACCCAGGACCTTCTTGCTGTGAGGCAACAGTGGTAACCACTGCGCCACCGTGCCGCCTACAAGTGCACAAAGATTCATCATAAAGAGGTGAAGAGGTAAATTTTGTGCGTACTTTTTGAAAATATTTAGAGATCTAGCCTCGCTCATTTCCATAGGTAGGGTGTTCCATAGCTTTGGTTAATCATTTGAGAAGGCTGTTCTTTCTCCCTCACTTAGCTATGTCTCTCTCAGATCAATTGCAACACTAAAATACCAGTCTGGCAAATGTTGACAACAAAGTATCTAATCTTAGAAAATAGACAATAGTGATGTAAATTTACTTATGCTATGAAGCTTCTATGAGGTAGGACATGTATTCAGTTTGTGGTATACAATAGATATATAATAATAGAAAAACATCTATCTGGGTGTAAAGAAAATTATGTATTATTTTACTGTTTGATACTGATCGGAATCACCATCGAATTATTTAATTAGTAATGTAGCCTGAACATTTCCTCCCTGTAGAGACAACTAGATTCAATTGTATCTCTTGCACTAGTGTCAGGTTGAAACATTCCTAAGAACATAGTTCATTCTAGGTGACCTTTGACCTCGCCTTGTATGTTAACACATTCTGTGCCACGCCTCTTCCGGGCGACGGCTATGCGATGCCACCCATTAAACTAATGGAGTCCGTCACCTTGTTTGTAGAGCTATAACTATATTCTATATTATAGCTATGGATACAATACTATGATCATTTGACACTGAGTTTCTTCCGGTCAAGATGCAAAAAATTTATAATTTTTCCATCTTGTAAGGGACCAAGCAGCCAGACGAGGAGGACACAGTGGTGTAGGCAAAAATAAGGGTTTTATTTGAAAATACAGCCAAAACAATAAAGGTCTTATTTACCCATACAAAATACATAATTTACAAACATAACATAAGTGGTCCAAATAATAAAAGGCAGGAGTAAAAACTGACCTGAACGGAACAGAAGACAATGACAACTCAAAACTATATATAGGCCCTGGCCAGATACATTAATCTAACTAAATAATATCCTACAATTGTAATTAATCTAATAAACAATAAACACACAACACACAACACAACTACCAAACTGAACAACTAATAATCTTAATTAATAAGGAAATACATATAAGGAAACTAAATTACAATACAATAACCCCCCCCAGACATCTCCCGCGACATGGTTCGGTCCACCACCCCCATCCGACTATTTAGAGTGGACCAGTCGCAGCTGCTCTGTTTGCTCAGCGCGAGGACGGCTGGCTGCAGAGTTGGAGAAACAAACAATGAACAACATGCATGCACTTAACCATGCAAGTCAAATAATAAAGAATGGATATGATATCAGTACGCAAGTCTATGTGTCGTGTGTCATTATGTGAAATAGAAATTATGTATGTGCATCATGAATGTAAACATGTACAAACATTAACTAACTAAACAAACAATACGGTGAGGGAACAAGTTAACATGTGCGGGTGCGGTGCACAGACGTATCCGTCACACATCCATACGTTCCCGTTTTATACCGTGTTATTTCGGAATGATCCGGGCCAATTCCTGAGAGGCTGGTTATAAGCCGCAACGTGTATTATACTAAATGCATTGGCGTTGTGTTCCTACACACGCCACAATAAAAAAATCAAATGAATGTATGAAAGGGTGGGGGGGGGGTCGTTTTTCGATGCTTTGATCGTTACCAACGGAATACGTTATGGACTAGCGTTACACACATACGCTTTGATCGCAATGAAAACATTGTTGGATCAATGCCAGATTGATACCATATAGCCCTTATTGATTAGGATGTACCCCGAAAAGAATATTCCAATTATCTGATCGCCATTCCAAGTATTGATGTCCATCGTTTCGCCAACATAATCCACCACAGAACACAGATCGGGAGTAATTGTTTCTCCTCAATCCAAGCGTTATAACCGCTACACTTGTCCGACAAAGAAAAGTCCGCCCGGACCTATATAATCGACGCACAGCCCAAGACACAGCGTTTCAAATGGTGCTCGATACCGCCGCCTGGTAGGATGCGGCTGGTACTGCACCTTCGGAGTCCCATTATGCCTTTTCCATGCAAAATACAGCTCCCTGACATTGAATAGGGTATTAAAATTGGAAAAAAAGAAAAAACGACCCAGAAACGAGAATTCTCGTTTTTTGGCACTGAACGACTGGGGCCCAGAAACAAGAATCTTCGTTTACGGCACTGAAAGTGTTAAAGATCAGCTCTAGGTGACCTCTGACCTCGCCTTTTATGTTAAAGATCAGCTCTAGATGACCTCTGACCTCGCCTTTTATGTTAAGACCAGCTCTAGGTGACGTCTGATCTCTCCTTGTATGTTAAGATCAGCTCTAGGTGATGTCTGATCTCTCCTTGTATGATCTCTCCTTGTATGTTAAAGATCAGCTCTAGGTGACGTCTGATCTCTCCTTGTATGTTAAGATCAGCTCTAGGTGACGTCTGATCTCTCCTTGTATATTAAGATCAGCTCTAGGTGACGTCTGATCTCTCCTTGTATGTTAAAATCAGATCTCTCTCTCTCTCAGTTTCAGAGGACACTTGTGCCAGCAAAGACCCCCATAATACGGTATTGACTTAAATAAAAGAAAAAACGGTTACTTTTAAAGAATCATTCTGTATAAAAGGAGGACAAACCAGAGAGTAAAGGGGATTCTACTGGAATCTACATGGAGCAGAACCCCCCAAGGCAGAGCGGAACATTGTCTAACAACAGATAAGCCTTCTCATCTCTCTCTTTCTCTGTGTATATCAGTATTAGAATGACTTTATCCGGGCTCAACAAAAGTAGCAGATGATATGCATGCCGGCTACACCAAGGCATAATGTGTATAATATGATTCGTAATGCATTATATTTTCAGACCTCTGGTCTCCGTGGAGACAAGAATATATCATTGACACTAAGAACAATCTGGAATATTCTGGGCTCATCGCTCGACTGCTCTGGGTCACTTAGAAATATCCCGAAAATACTAGTAGTCATGAACCCTGGGTAGGAAGATCATTCTGGAACATAACAGCAGTCTGTTAGTATAATACTAGTGTATTCTACAACCTTCTAGAATATAATGCACCATTACAACGAAGGCCTGCAACTCTAACATTAACATCCGGTGTGTATAAGCATAAGCATATGATCAATTGACTGAAGTTTAATCAGGCCTTAATAAGACTTTAAAAAAAAAATCAACCACACCTAAACGTATGAGCACAACAAGGTTATTCTAATAATTTAAATAATCACTCCACTGATGTAGAGATTGGCACATTGTAGCTCTAAAAGTCTCTGTTTTTCTCTTTTATCTATTTACTCAATTCTGTTCTAGTGGCTTCTCCACGTTGAGTTTATTCTATCTCTCACTCCGTTTTTTTTCTATTTTATCTTACATTGTTCTTTCCCATTGTTCTTCATATTAAGGTGTTAATGTTTCTCTACAATCTTTTCCTTTTTTCTGATGTTTCCTACATAAGTAAGTAGAAGGTTCAAATGAATATATCGATGAAAGTGTATTATTCTTTTTTTTCATTTTTCATAATATTTCATTACAGTAAGGGAAGGCGCAAGACCAAAAGCGACATTCTATTGAATTAGAATGAAAATGTTAGATCCTATGGCAATTAGCATAGGAAGATTAGGATTACAAAGCTCAGTTTGGGCAATCCGGTGGCCTAAGGGAGGGAGTCATACGCGGAGGATGTGTTTTTGGAACACAGGCCTGTACGACTCTCTGGGTGAGGGGAAAAAAGGGGATTTTTATTTGTATATATATATGTTTTTAAGCTTGGCTCTCAACGGGACCTCAATAATTGGATGTACATCTATTGTAGCTTTGCACTGCAGAAGCATTACCAAAAACTACACAAAAACATGTATAGATTATGGCTAGTTTGAATATAATGATATGGAACACTGGTGGGATAAACAAACAACACAAACGCAAAAGCGTCCTCACACTGATGAAAAAAGAACATGTGGATGTGGCTCTACTAAGCGAAACGCACATTTTAGAGGAAGACATAGATACGTTAGCGGATAACACATATCATAATATTAGTCATTCTTCTTTTGGTACGAGAACTCGAGGTGTAGCCATAGTCGTCAGACGTAAGTTAAATATTGAATTAAAGGGGGTATGGTCGGATGTGGATGGGCGTATAACTATAGCTAGGATTGTACACAATAACAGGAAAATAGCGTTGGCAGCGGTATATGCCCCAAATTTGTACGAAGAGGGTTTCTTCACTACACTAACCGATGAAATGTTAAACCATCCCGATTACTCATTTATAATAGGTGCGGATTTTAATGCCATTTGGAATCCAAGGATGGACAAATCTTACCTCGCCTTTTCCAGCGAACAAAAAAATTCATCTAAAGCATTAAAGGATTGGTCAAAGATTACAGGTGTAAATGATTTATGGCGTTCACTTAATCCCACGACCCGAAAGTACTCTTGTCGATCGGCGAGACATAACACATTATCCAGAATTGATTATGTCTTTGCATCCCCGAGACTATTTGATAAATATGAAGTGGAAATGATACCCAATGCACTATCAGATCACTGTTATTTACTCCTAAAAGCAACATTTGGTATACTATCTTCCCGGGCCCCAAGATGGCGTTTTAATTCGATGCTGCTTAATAACAAGGAATTCATTACACAACTCAAAGAAGCTCTCATAGTATTCCTACGGGAGAATGCAAACTCGGTGCAAGACCCCAGAATAATATGGATGTCGGTAAAGGGTATGGTCCACTATTATCCCTGTACCCAAAAAAATCCAAGCCTGCTTGCCTCAACGACTACCGCCCTGTAGCTCTCACCTCCATAGCCATGAAGTGCTTTGAGAAGCTAGTAAAGGGCTACATCTGCTCCTCCCTCCCCATCAACATGGACCCCCTGCAATTTGCATACCGCCCCAACAGGTCCATGGAGGACGCCATAGCCCATGTGCTGCACACAGCAGCATCACACCTGGACAAGAGGCAGGGGAACTATGTGAGAATGCTATTCATCGACTACAGCTCGGCATTCAATACCATAGTCCCCTCCATACTCATAGCCAAGCTCAGGGACCTGGGCTTGAACTATGACCTCTGCCAGTGGGTCTTGGACTTCCTGACTGGCAGACCCCAGGTGGTGAGAGCAGGCAACTGCACCTCCTCATCCATCACCCTCAACATAGGGGCCCCCCAGGGCTGTGTTCTGAGTCCCCTCCTCTACTCCCTGTACACACACGACTGTGTGGCTCAGCGGAGTAGCAATACAATCATCAAATTTGCTGACGACACAGTGGTGGTGGGCCTGATCTCTGCCAACGACGAGAGGGCCTACCTGGAAGAGGTCAAGGTCCTGGCGGGATGGTGCCAGGAAAACAGCCTCTCCCTGAACGTCAGCAAAACAAAGGAGATGATTGTGGACTTCAGGAGGTCGGGGGTCAAGGACTACAGCCCCCTCAGCATCGACGGGGCACCGGTTGAGAGAGTCAACAGCTTTAAGTACCTCGGAGCCTACATATCCGAGGACTTGACATGGACCACACACATTGACAGTGTTGTGAAGAAGGCACGACAACGCCTCTACTTCCTCAGGCGCCTAAGGAAGTTCCAAGTCAGTCAGAAGATCCTTAAGAACTTCTACTCATGTACAATAGAGAGCATCTTGACCGGCAACATCACCTCCTGGTTTGGGAATAGCACTGCACAAGACCGAAGCAGACTACAAAGAGTGACACGTTCAGCCGAACGCACAATTGGAGGGGGGCTCCCCACCCTCCAGAACATTTACAACAAGCGTTGCAAGGGCAAGGCTAAGAGAATCATTAAAGACTCCAGTCACCCGAACAACTGCCTCTTTGAACTGCTGCGGTCAGGCAAGCGATACCGGAGTCTCAAGGCGAGCACAGAAAGACTCAGAAGAAGCTTCTATCCCCAGGCCATCAGGCTGCTAAACGAACAATGAACACTACACAACAACAACCACCAAACGCACATAGCACACACATCCACACGCACACACTCACTTTAAACAAACACACTGTAGCACCCACTCCACACACTTTATAGCACACACCCACTTTAAACAAACACACTGTAGCACCCACTCCCCACACTTTATATTTATTGATGAAGGATTGCACTACAACTCGTACACCTTACTGTAAATTGTACCTAAATTGTACCTCATCCCATTTCTGCTTTGCACTATATAGTACTGTACATTAGTACACTGCATAGTATTGTATATTATATGGTAACTCAGAACATTGTACATATGTCTATACCGAACACTGTGACCTCATTTTCTTCTTCTAAATTACATGCTATACTATGTTATTTGATACTATCTTGTCTAGCACAGTCTCTGGAGCGTAACAGTAAGAAGCATTTTGTATGAAAGTATTCTGTACTTCTGTATGACAACTATTAAAGAAACTTGAAACTTGAAACTTGATCAAGGATTTCACTGATAGATTTTCCTCCATAATGCGCAAGAATCAATGCACAAAACTGTCTGAACTGGAAACGCTTTACTCAACGTTATTTAATTCTTTAAAATACAACAACTCAACTAGACTAGAAAATCAAGTTAACGTACTAAAAACAGAGATCAATGCCATATACAGACAACAATCGGAAATGCAAATACGCAGCACAAGACAACAGCAGTACTCCCAAGGTTCTAAACCTAGTCACCTATTAGCCATGCGATTAAGAATTAATGCAAAATTTGCAGATATAACTACCATTAGAGCACAACAAGTACTTGAAACAGACCCCAAAATAATAAACGATACATTCAAAGAATTCTACTCCGACTTATATAAATCAGAAACGACCTTCGATCAAAACAAAATGGACACATATCTTAATCAAATTATTCTCCCTAAACTTTCAGAGGATGACGCTAAACAGTTAGAAACACCGATCACACTAGAGGAACTCAACAAGGCCATATCCGAAATGCAAAATGGTAAGGCTCCTGGAAGAGACGGTATCCCATCAGAAATGTACCTTTCTTGTTGGGACATAATTGGACCCTTATTACTAAATATGATCTTATACTCAGTCAAGGAGGGGAGCTTCCATAAAAACGACAATATTGCACTCATTTCAGTCCTTCTCAAAAAAGACAAAGACCCCACCGAGTGCGGTAGTTACAGACCCTTAAGCCTCCTCGGAACCGATGTCAAACTGTACTCTAAGGTATTAGCCATCAGATTACAAAAGCATATGACGTCTTTAGTTCATCCGGACCAAACTGGCTTCATAAGAGGTCGCCTGATCACTGATAACATAAGACGAATACTGCACGTACTAGATGCAGACAAGGACGACACCATACCTAAGGCGATGCTGTCCCTGGATGCTATGAAAGCCTTTGACAGGCTGGAATGGTCGTATCTATGGGCAGTATTAGAAAGGATGGGGTTAGGAAAAGGATTCATTGATTCATTTCCGGTATCACGCTCAGCCAGACAGGGTTGCCCTCTTAGTCCCGGACTATTCGATCTATCATTAGAGCCTTTAGCACAATATATAAGACAATCCCAATCCATAGAACCAATCGTAATCAAGGGCACACAACATAAAATTAGTTTATATGCGGACGACGTAATATTGTTCATGCAAAGCCCCAACACCACATTGCCTCATCTACTCAAGTTGATTGAGAACTTTGGTGATTTATCGGGATTTAAAATAAATTGGCCGAAGTCGGCTTTCCTTCCACTTAACACCCCTGCAAAAAAAGATACAACCCTCCCAGGTGAGATACCTATGGTAAAACATTTTAGATGCTTGGGTGTGGAAATATTTCCCACCATAAGACAAACGGTGAAGCACAATTACACAAAAATACAGAACAAAATCAAAGACGACCTGGACAGGTGGGCAAAACTTAAAAACTCAGTACAGGCAAGGGTATCAATAGTTAAGATGGATGTACTACCTAGAATCAACTTCATCAGTTCAATGCTACCGTTACCCCCTCCAGAGGGTTACTGGAAAAGATTACACTCCTCCACATACAAATTTATTTGGAATAACAAACCACCACGTATAAAAAGATCCACCGCACAGAGAAATAAAGCAGACGGTGGCATGGCAGTTCCAGATTTTTTCCAATATTTTAAGGCGTACACATTAAGACCATTGACAATATGGTTTGATCCCCAAGCATTAGTATCCTGGAGAAAATTGGAAGAAAACATAGTAGCCCCACATAGACTGAAGGACATAGCACACACACTAAACTACCAATCAAGCACTGTGAGCGGAAATTTGGCTCCATAATTACCCATGCGATCCGGATATGGCGTGAAACACAAAAAAAATATTCTAACCCACAAAAATGGCACAATCACACTCCCTTATTCAATAACAATGCACTCTTAATTGAAAAACGTCCTATAAGATTCCCTATATGGGAAGAGCAAGGCATACACTCATTAGGGGATGTTTTTAACAACCAGGGTTTTTGTAGTTATGGAGAAATATGCACAAAATTTTATCTCACCGAGTCCACATGGCTTTTTTACTTACAGTTACGGCTATGTTTGAAGTCTCACGGTGTTCCATTAGACATACCAGTTGAACACCACAGATACCACAAATTCTTCTATGAAAGAGAGACATCGAGAGGTTTTGTATCAGGTTTTTATTATCAATTACTAACATCCTCGTATGAAACCCTCCAACTAGACTCTGTCTGGAGGAGGGATATACCAGACCTGGAAAGTGACTTTGATTGGCAAGGAGCATGGGCAAATGTCCATCTTACATCAAGGAACCCGGACCATCAACAAATCAATCTTAACTATATTCACAGGACATACTTGACTCCTATAAGACTGAACAGAATGGGTCTTAAACAAGACTCAAAATGCTCCCAATGTACAAATGAAGACGAAGGGACATTTATGCACATGTATTGGGACTGCCCACCAGTTAAGGCATTCTGGAAAGATGTGACCCATCAATTATCAAAACTCATATCTTGGAATATACCAGTACACCCCTCTGTATTACTATTGAATGATGTTTTTGAGTAAATCCACAGCTAAAGAGATTGGTTTTATCGGGTATCACAGTAGCTAAAAAACTGATCGCATCACGCTGGTTTCAACCGGAAAAAATGTGCCGGAAGATTTGGTTTCTTACATATCTCGATGTGATTTATCAAGAAATATCTACAGCAAGAATTCTGGGTCTCAACAAATCCAAAATGTCAATGTGGTTAGAAGTGGTGGAGAGAATAAAAGCTAGCTTATAATGGTAGTGTCTGGTTAGGAGTGAGGGATAATGGAGGTACTATCCAAGGAGGGGTCCGGGAGGGGGGGGGTTCGAGTTGGAGCATATGTGTGTAGGGTTTTAGATAATAGGTATTAGGGGTATATCCTGTATAAGACATTGGTATAATTGGTAATTTCGTTGGATATACACTGTATACGGTAAAATATTATTATATACTTTTTTTTGTTTTCTGTTTCTGTACTTGCATGTCATTTTAGCCACCTTAATTGTTATTCATTATGCATTGTGTGTTGAGTACTGACTGTTAATAATTTTGTTTTGCAATAATAAAAAAAAAAAAAAAAAAAAAAAGGGGGGATTCTTCATTGGAGACTGTGGACTGAGAGAGATTTTGGTCCGGACCGAGTGTACAGGGGGGTCAGGACCAAGCGTACAGGGGGGTCAGGACCAGTGGCGGACTCAGGCTGTTTGAAGGGCAGGGGCAAAAAGAAAAAAAGGGCACCTACTGCGCAACATGGGACCCCATCAGTGAGCAAAAAGATATGATGCGTCATGTATGGTGAAATAGTATTCATCCTTGATTAAGATGAACATTAGAATAACATAGACAATCCAGATTAATAGTATAACCACACCTCTATGATAAAAACACAGGGAACAATACACCTTTCAAATGTTTATTTCACCTCATTGTCATTGTAACTGAGGGGTACAATTCCCTGACTGTATTAATCAAGTATTAGTATCATTAAACTACTACCGTCTTATGTACATTACTGGCCGTACCGTACACAGGTATATCAGATGAGAACTTCTCCACAATAACACGGTTTCCACACAAATACTCGTTTAGAATATTTATTACATCAAAGGTGGGATATTACATTACTTGAATGCGCTTATAAGGCAAATCGAATGTGCATAGGCAAATCAATAGTGAATATTAGTAATTATCTCTGGTACTCTGGGATGGGGGTGTACTACCGGTTGTAAGCCAGCAGAGGGAGGCAATGCTCTATGCAAGTCAATGGCTCCACGGAGGCGATATCACCCCTGTGTCAGCGGGGAAAGGCAGCCTCTGTACTCTCAGTGTACGCGCTGCGCAGGTGAAGCCGTGGAGTCTCTGCTCCGACAGAGACGGGCTCGAGTGATGTCCTCACGGGAATGTGTAGATCCCACAGCAGTGGGTGTAGACGGTTCTCTGCTCCAGCAGCCACAGTCAAAGCAATGAAGAATAATCCTGCCGGAAAATGGCTCTGCAATCACCGGTGTAGGTATCCTCCGTGGTGCGCGGTGGTCCACGGTTGAACTTGACGTTACTATCCTTATTAGCACGCGGCAATAAGTGCTCTATGTAGACGCACAATTACTCACTTCACGTGGTCTTTGACTCGTAATGAAGGCCTTTACTAGTAGGGAGCGAACGATACGTTAAACAAACGTAGTAGGATAACACGAGACTCTATCTTGGGGCGATGCGAGCCCTACTCTGCCCATGTTGCGTAGTGGGGAGAGACGTCACTTGGATAACTGGAACTGAACGAGACTGAACGGGACAAGGGACTAAGAGGAATTCTACATTTCTTGCGCCCTATTTATATGCACGGTGAACAAATAGTACCATTCGTATTTCGGTAGCCGTATTCCTACGCGGAACCGGGGCTAGTTGGGACATGTTCGTCGGCACTATTGAACTTGACTCAAGGGGCCTGTCTGCTGGCGCCAGGTTCTTGTCCAATGAGAGAATGAACTATTATGGGCTATAGTAACTACTAGGTTAAAGGGACATTCCGTGTATATGTACAAAGAATATACAAGGGATATCAAACGATATACAAATATTATGCAATATATATCAATCAATAAATACATATATTCGGTTTAATCTGACCCTTTGTAACAGCCGCCCCCTAATTAGTCCCACCTAATTAGCTAAGCAGAGACAGATTAACCGCACTGTCCACTACTCAATGTCCATTGTGAGGGTAGGCAGGTCACAAAGTCAGGGGTCATGGTCGTCATTAAGCGAGTCGGGGAGCCTTGGCGACTCTATCAGCCTCGCCACGGGTCGGTTGTAGGTCCGCCCTTGGCCGAGCACTTCTGCCACTCTGACCCTTCCGTCGGCACCAGTGGTCACTTTGCTTACACGGCCGGCCGGCCACGCAGCTCGGGGTAGTGACTGGTCTATGGTCATGACGACTGGACGGGATGAAGGGGGGCTTAGGAGGAAGCGGGCCTGAGACTGCTTTGATCTGTGCTTGGCTGTGCTTTCTCCTCCTCCGTCTGTTTCTCTTGTTTGCTCTGTACCCCATCTGAGGAGGGGCCGGTCCCGGCCGCCCCGTCAAGGAGTCGCTTGGGGTCAGCTACGTCTGGAGCGCAGCTGAGGGGGGTGGAGTTCCGAACTCCCTCTGGTACCCACGGTTCTCTCACGGGCCTCTCGCTTAATGTCAATAGCCTCTGCTGTACGGGGGAGAGGCGGTGTCGCTCGCCTCTGTGTGTAGGCAGCGTGTGGACGTGGGTTGACTGTCAAGTCCGTAGAGGGGGCCCTGGAGCGTCCATCCCAGTCGGGTCTGAACCGCGACTGGGCATCCTTTGGGTCCGACGTGGGCCGCCTCAATTGGGAGAATGAGGTCCGCGTGGTCGGAGCCGATGAGCAGGGTCGGTGTGGCGCCGTCGATAAGCGGTATAGGTAGTTGACGTAGGTGCGCATACTTAGCCATCAGCTGTGGGATGGGGTAGGTGTACTGAGACAGGCCTATGTCGTGGCTGGTGAAGACGTTAGTTATACTATACTGCTTCTCGGGCTGGTCCACCGCTGCTATCTTGAAGGAGACCTTTTCACCCTTTATGGTCTTCTGGTCCCTTCTGATGGTGCGTATGGTCATTGTATCTTTGACACCTCGCAGGCCCAACTGGGCTGCTGCGGAAGCGAGGAGGAGAGTCTTTTCAGACCCATCGTCCAGGACGGCATAAGTGTCCAGGACCTTGTCCTCGTAGCTCAGGAGCACTCTGACCACTTTGAGGAGCACACGGGGGGTCCCGCTATGCTGGTCAATGTGGAGCACTCCTGTTGGTTGGTTGCCTTGGACCTTCTGGTGGGCTCCGCACCGTGCTGCGCGGTAAGCGCCGCCCGCCTGGGCCGCCCCTGCGTGGTAAGCGGCGCCCGCCTGGGCCGCCTCACGCCACTGGTCCACTTGGACGGGGTTCAGTGTCTTATATTCGGCGCACTGTGCCAGCCAGTGTCCGCCGTCGCAGTAGGTACAGTAGGGAGCGGTCTGGTGGCTCTTCGGTGCTGGTGCCACCGCCTCGGCATGGTACATTACCGCAACGGGCCCACTCTGTTGTCCTGGCTGACGCCTGTTGATGTCATGCAGGACCTCCAAGTGGGTGCCACCGCACCTGCTGCACTTCTTCTTCAAGCGGCACTCAGCTGCTAGGTGGCTGCGCGCGCAGCGGAAGCAGCGGCGGTGGTCCTTGGTCCACTGACTCACATCATCCGTGGTCAGCTTCTTGAAATCTTCGCACTGATACAGCCGATGTTCTCCCTCACAGTACTGGCACTCAATCTTCCACTGGTCCTCTTTCGTCGAGGGGGTGTTGTGGTTCTTGTGTGGTACTGATTCGGCTTGGTGCATAACGGTCACCAACCGGCGGTTATCTGTTTGTCCCCGAGGTCCGAGTCTTGGGCTTGGTCCACTCCATACGAACGTGTCGAGTCGTAGGCTACTGACCTCCCTGGCGAGGAACTCAGATAGGTCTAGGAGGGATGCCTCTGGACCGTTGGGGTCGCGGTAGTCTCTCTGCCGCCTGAAGCGCTCTTGTCGGGCGGGAGGGAGCTTCTCTAATATCCTCTCTACGTTAGAGTTAGCGTACAGTTCGTAGATACCCTTTTCCTTTTGGGACCCCAGCATCCCTACCAGGGACTGTACCTTGATAGACAGGTCATCTAGCGCTCTGTTGTCTCTGGCTGGGGGGAGACGGTCAATGTCTCTTATCTCCTGTATCACATAGTCCCATACGCGTCCATACCGTTGGTCGAGTGCTGCTAGAGCCGCTGTGTATGGGGTAGTAGAGTTGGCATAGGCCAGCGCTATATTGTGCGCTCGGGGCACCTTGAGGTGCTTCAATAGGGTAGCATACTTGTGGCGTTCATCAGCTACATCAACCATCATTGTCTCTAAGCACATCCGTAGTTCCGTGTACTGTGCTCGGTTCTCATGGGTGAAGTCTGGAAACGTCGGTGCGCCAAGGTACGATGCCATGGATGACTGGCACATCGGTGAGCGTTGGGGAAGAGGCCTCCTAGGCGAGTCTCCCCGTGCGTGTCGTCTTGGGCTGGTACTTGGTGGGTACCGAAGGTCGGGTACCCAGGTGCTGTCCCTCGGGGCTGGCGGTGCGTCAAACTCACCCGTGAGTTGAGTCGGGGGTTTGTAGCGCAGGGCCTCGGGGCTGACTTCTGGGCTGTACTGGACCTCCTGGTCCAGAGTACGTTGCTGCTGGTCGGGGCTGTACTGGGCCTCCTGGGCCAGAGTACGTTGCTGCTGGTCGGCTTGACATTCCTCCTCTTCCTCCTCCTCTTCCTCTGCTAGGACCTGGAGTCTTCTGTTCAGTCTCTCGGCGTGGTCCGGTTCTTCCCGGTTGCTGGGTCTCGTATGGACCGGCTGGGGAGGGGGTTCGGAGACGTGGACAGGATCCTCCTGTTGGCGGGGTCCCGGGTCGCTTCGTCGGGTAGGGGAATGTGTCCTAGACCCATGTCTTGACGATCTCTGAGAGCTCCGTGCGGAGTGAGGGGGTGTCGAAAAGTGGATTTATCATAGTGTTTGAAACTTAGATTTATCATGGTGTTTGAAAAGTAGATTATCATGGTGTTTGAAGGCCTAAATCATTGCTGCAGTGGTACATTTCTCAATGCTAAAGATATCAGTGAGGAATATGATTCTCCTAGATCTATCTGCAGCCTTCGACACAGTCAACCACCAGATCCTCCTTGCGGCCCTCGCAGGAATGGGAGTGGCTGGCTCTGCGCTGACATGGCTGTCATCATACCTCAATGACCGCTCCTACCAAGTGTCATGGAGAGGGACCCTGTCGGCCACCCGCCCCCTGCGGACGGGTGTCCCCCAGGGCTCGGTTTTAGGACCCCTTCTCTTCTCCCTCTACACTAAATCACTGGGTAACATTATCACGTCTCATGGCTTCTCCTACCATTGTTATGCCGACGATACTCAACTCTTCCTCTCCTTCCCTCCCTCAGATATCCACGTCTCTGTGCGGATCTCGGCCTGTCTGTCCGACATCTCAGCCTGGATGACGTCCAACCACCTCAAACTGAACCTAAGCAAAACAGAATTGCTCCACCTGCCGGCCAAATCCTCCCCCCTAACCGACCTTTCAATCACAGTCGAGAATGCAGCTGTGACTGCGTCCCCGACCGCCAAGAACCTTGGTGTTGTCCTCGACGACCAGTTGAACTTCTCTGCTCACATCGCAGCGACGACCAGAACCTGCCGATTCCTCCTGAGCAACGTCAGAAGGATACGCCCCTTCCTGACAAAAGAAGCCACCCAACTCCTCGTCCAATCAACAGTCATCTCCCGCCTCGACTACTGCAATGCACTGCTCGCTGGCCTCCCGGCCACTGCCACTAAGCCTCTTCAACTCATTCAGAACGCAGCGGCCCGCCTGATCTCAAACCTACCGAAGTCGGCCCATGTCACCCCACTTCTTAGGGACCTGCACTGGCTCCCCATTGCTGCACGAATCCGCTTCAAAGCCCTCGACCTAGCATACCGTGCGGCAAAGGGAACCGCTCCCGCCTACCTCCGGTCAATGGTCTCTAACTACACACCCTCAAGACCCCTACGCTCTGCATCTTCTGGCCGCCTCAGACCTACTCCTATCCAAGCTCCGGGAGGGTCATCAAAGAGAAGTCGCCTATTCTCAGTCCTTGCCCCACAATGGTGGAATGAACTACCCACCCCAGTTAGGACAGCCGAATCACGTCCAATCTTTCGCCGTCGACTTAAGACGCACTTCTTCAACCATTATCTGAATTAAAAAAAAAAAAAAAAAAAAAAAAAAAAATCTAACCCTAACTAACCGTACTGTCATGCACTTGTCCTAATAAACTAACCTACACTGTAGCACTCAACACTTTGATGAACATTGTTGCTCAGCTGATAGAGTTGTGCCCTTCCTGATGGCTTGTCGTACAGAACTTGTAAGTCGCTTTGGATAAAAGCGTCAGCTAAATGACTAAATGTAAATGTAAATGAATATAAATATTTGGGAAACAGCATTTTAATATAGTCTGGGTTGAAAAATAGTGAACCTATTCTTTAAAAGCTATTTACAACATATATTTTACAGGATATAAAACAGTTTAACAGTTAAAGTTAATTTGAGTGCCATTGGGCTTCTTCCTTTCTCTCTCCTAACTCTCCTTCTCCCCTCCTGCCATCTCCTTCTGTCATCCTATACTCCCCTTCTCTCCTCCTGTACTCCCCATCTCTCCTCCTGTACTCCCCTTCTCTCCTCTTGTCCTCTCCTTCTCTCCTCATGTCCTCTAGTCTCCTCTCCTCTCATCCTGTCCTCTCATTCTCTCTTCTACTGTATCTCTCCCTCCCCCCTCTCTATCTTCCCCATTATCTCCATTAAAGTTAATATATTGTACCTGGATACTGGCTGGATCAGTGGGATATTTTAATAGCAACAGGAGAGCATTCAAGTTATTTGTTGTTGTGTCGTTTGAATCATTTCTCTCCCTATCATCATTTTCATCCTCCCTTTCTATAGCATCTCCATGACCGTCTTCATCATCATTTCTCTCCATAGCATCATCTGCATTCTCTTTCCTCAACTTCTTCATCATTTCTCTCCATAGAATCATCTGCATTTCTCTTTCCTCCACTTCTTCATCATTTCTCTCCATAGAATCATCTGCATTTTCTCTTTCCTCCACTTCTTCACCATCTCTCTTCCTGATATCATTATTTCCCTCTTGACTATCTTCCATCTTCATTGTCTGTACTGTCTTTATCTAAGGTGGAGCAAATAATATTTGTTTTATAATAGTAATATAATTGTACTGTATATAATATTCGTACTGTAGCCTACAATGTTATAATTGTATTATAAAATAATATGTCATATAGCACTACCACTAGCCCTCTTGCCTTGATTGGAATAAAAAGGGTCTATGGTTGGTAAATTTAAATGTTTAAGACACAATTGTCTGTCCAAAATAAGCATTATTGACAATGATAGCACCAGATTCTCAGTTATAATCCAAACTATGGCTCTGTGAGACAAGCTACATGTATCTAGTAGTGAGGACTTACATAATATGTAATATATTATACATAACTGTATCCAGGGCCGGACTGGGGAAATAATTCATACCGGGAGATATAGCGCGAAATATAGCCCCAGTCAGGCCACTTTTTAAGCGGGGGGTCTGGGGGTCCCCCACCAGGATTTTTTTTGTTACAAAGACTTAATTTCCTGCATTCTGGTGAATTTTAGTGCATGTGAATCACAAACTAATGAGCCAACAATTGCTTAGTACAATGTACTGTTATGAACCTCAAATAAAACTGTTGTGGCACTAGCAATGCTACTCTCTCCACCTTCAAAAAGAAAAAAGCAAGAGCACAACATATTTGTCTATTTACTATTATGTAAGGGATAATGTATGCCTACGAGGTCATTGTCGCAAAATAATTGACCGACACGGAGTTCAAAATACCGAGGCGCCGCGCCGAGGTGTTTTAAACGTAGTGAAGGTCAATTATTTTGCGACAATGACCGAGTAGGCTATACATTATCCCGCTTATTACATGGCTAACTTACTAACAATATACCTAATTCATTTGACAAATCGCAGTTGTTCTGTGGCTCTGTCAGCCCAAATAAAGTGATTATTATTATCGCGGGCAGCCTCTGGCTCCGCTGTCAGTGCAGCGCTATACATTATCCCGCTTATTACATGGCTAACTTACTAACAATATACCTAATTCATTTGACAAATCGCAGTTGTTCTGTGGCTCTGTCAGCCCAAATAAAGTGATTATTATTATCGCGGGCAGCCTCTGGCTCCGCTGTCAGTGCAGCGCTATACATTATCCCGCTTATTACATGGCTAACTTACTAACAATATACCTAATTCATTTGACAAATCGCAGTTGTTCTGTGGCTCTGTCAGCCCAAATAAAGTGATTATTATTATCGCGGGCAGCCTCTGTGTTCTGGCTCCGCTGTGTTCTGGGTCCGCTCGTCGCTCCGCCCCCTGTCATCGCCGGCACGGCAGTGTCTAATTGCACTGTCAGTGGGCTTGATTGCGAACAGCTGCGCTCTGCGGTCATTATTGAAAAATCTGCGGTCATTATTGAAAAATAATGACCGCAGTCGGGGGGCTATTGACCAATCACAAGCAAGCATTTCGGCGAATGTGAAAACGCCATGTAATAAAATACAGTTAACCACTCTCTCCACCTATTCAAACAGAGCAAGAGCACAATACCATATTCACTTTACTGATGCACTACCCATCAACAGTTAAAATAGCCCTTACACAAACATTAAATAACAGACCTTTCATTATTACAAAACTACCTGGCTCACTGCCTGGCTGTTACAGTATTCTGCAGAGTGCCATCTGCCATTCCATTCGCCGCCTCCACTGTCAATCAGTTGTATCGCCTGGTCCCGCCTCCACCAATCACAAGCGGCAGGCCAGGCCACCGGGAAAACTCCCGGTGCTCCCGATGGCCAGTCCGGGCCTGACTGTATCATTATCTCCTCCATTATTGTTGCTTTTAGACCCAATTTTTTAAAGAGCATTTTTCAGCAGCTTTTTAATATTATTCCGATTTCTTGGCATTCTGTAATAATAAAATATAGGCCAATGCTAATCCCACTTCTTATAAGGTGGGGGCCCACATCACTCCTAATCACTCCTTTCTGAACGGATCTTTATGATCTATATAAGACTTCAGGCTATGGATCTCAGGTGTTTTTTAAGTCTCCAGCCATTCTGGGGAAAACTACTTCTGGACTACTACAAGTTCAGACCTATGTTACTCTATTTCATTAGCACTAAAGGTGAGTTGTCTTTATTTTATCAGAAACTCCAGAATGTCATCTTTCAAAAGAGACCAAAAAAAGTATGCAGTCCTCAAAAACGAAAACTAAAATTGCCAATTTTACAGCAAATTCACACTGAACTTTAAAGTGCTATGGGTATATTTTGTGCAAATAATCCTAAAATAATTTGTACACTTTATTTCTAAATTGAGAACACAGGTTAGCATAGAATCAGCTAAGCAAGGTACCTGTTTAGTTAGCTATAGCTACAGTAATAACACAGCTAGCCTAGGCTAAAACATACTGCCATCAATAAAAGCACTTGCAGTGTAGCCTACATACATTAGTAAAACAAACTCAATCTTTGCAACTTCAAAGAAAGCTTGCTGTATTACCTACCTCACACACAGCAGTAGGATGCAGGGTTACAGCTCAGACTGCATTAAGCCCTCTGGCATCTGAACATTCAAGAGGGGATGTGTCTAAAACTGAACATTTAAATGGATGGAATATTGTAGTGACAGGGCTGCTCAGAGTTGTAGCTAACACTTTTGTGTGACATTATTTAACCGTCTGGGTCAAGTTTAGACCATTGGAAGGGCACCAATGGGCACGTCCTCTCATTTTCGCCACTCAAAATGCCATTTTAGCGTGATGTTTTCAGCTGTGGGGGCACATAGTCAAGTTTAACCATTGGAAGGGCACCAATGGGCACGTCCTCTCGCTTTTGCTACTCAAAAGGGCACTTTAGGTTTAGCGCAATGTTTTCAACTGTGGGGGCACATGGTCAAGTTTAGACCATTGGAGGGGCACATCCTCTAGTTTTTTCACTCAAAATGAGGTACATGAGGAGGCAGCCTGTCGCATCTTTTCACCGCAGTAGCTCGAACTCTCAGTGGCGAGGAGTAACACGTGGGAGGCTCACGCTGCCCCCGATACTTCCTGTTTCCGCCGCACCGGCGTCACCAAACCGACCTGTAGGAGTCGCTGTCCACAACGTCCAATCCCCACCCACCGGCTTTCCCACCCTCTAACACTGCCAATTGTGTTAATATGACGGCCGGCCAAGCCGGTAGCAACGCAGAGAGCTGGGCTCGATACCAGCATCTCCTGCGTTAGTGGCGAGCGCCTTGCCCACTGCGCCACTCAGCCGCCTGCGTGATGTTTTTCAACCGTGGGGGCACCAGGGTTGCCCCCCTCCTGAGTCCGCCAGTGGTCAGGACCAAGCGTACATGCGGGTCAGGACCAAGCGTACAGGGGGAGTCAGGACCGAGCGTACAGGGGGGGTCAGGACCGAGCATACAGGGGGGGTCAGGACCGAGCGTACAGGGGGAGTCAGGACCGAGCGTACAGGGGGGGTCAGGACCGAGCATACAGGGGGTCAGGACCGAGCGCACAGGGTAGGTCAGGACTGAGCGTACAGGGGGGGTCAGGACCGAGCGTACAGGGGGGTCAGAACTGAGCATACAGGGGGGTCAGGACAGAGCGTACAGGCGGAGTCAGGACCGAGCGTACAGGGGGGTCAGGACTGAGCGTACAGGGGGGTCAGGACAGAGCGTACAGGGGGGGTCAGGACAGAGCATACATGGGGGTCAGGACCGAGCGTACAGGGGGAGTCAGGACCGGGCGTACAGGGGGAGTCAGGACCGAGCGTACAGGGGGGGTCAGGACCAAGCATACAGGGGGGTCAGGACCGAGCGTACAGGGAGGGTCAGGACCAAGCGTACAGGGGAAGTCAGGACCAAGCGTACAGGGGGGGTCAGGACCGAGCATACAGGGACCGAGCGTACAGGGGGGGGTCAGGACCGAGCACACAGGCTGGGTCAGGACCGAGCGTACAGGGGGGGGTCAGGACCGAGCACACAGGGGGGGTCAGGACTGAGCGTACAGGGGGGGTCAGGACAGAGCGTACAGGGGGGGTCAGAACCGAGCGCACAGGGGGGGGTCAGGACAGAGCGTACAGGGGGGGTCAGGACTGAGCGCACAGGGGGGGTCAGGACTGAGCCTACAGGGGGGGTCAGGAGACAGATCCTACAGGGGGGTCAGGAGACAGAGCCTACAGGGGGGTCAGGAGACAGAGCCTACAGGGGGGTCAGGAGACAGAGCCTACAGGCAGGTCAGGAGACAGAGCCTACATGGGGGTCAGGAGACAGAGCCTACAGGGGGGGTCAGGAGACAGAGCCTACAGGGGGGTCAGGAGACAGAGCGTACAGGGGGGGTCAGGAGACAGAGCGTACAGGGGGAGCCAGGACTCATTGTGGAGTGAAACAAAGCTCTCTTGTATTGTTTATCTGTGTTTATCTGTGTTTAACTCATTCAGCGCCAGTCACAATGATAGTCAGGTTAACTCGCCGACCATTCAGCGCCAGACCCGAGTATATGTAGCGTGATCCACTCTGCGTTGTGTCTGGGTGGTTGGAAGAATAGCCAGTTTGCGTCCAGTTTAATTCTGTGACCTGTTATCAAGCAAACACAGCACACACAAGATGGCGTGAGCTATTGTCGGACGCAGGTGTATTTCACCTGCCATTGTTAACAGAACAATACTAATTATTACACGACGGTCCTTTTGCTGTTTGACACAGGACGAAATAATGGTCATCACACACATGAAAATTGCAGCACCAAAACTAAAACATAAATCACAATTACAATGTATACATAGTAGGGTTGTAACGGTACACAAAAACCACGGTACGGTACGTACCTCGGTTTTGAAGTCAAGGTTCGGTACGGGTTTTCGGTACAGTGGGGGAAAGTTTGGCTTTCCATGTTCCACTCGGGGGTGATGTAGTGTACAGTAACTAATTGTACCTGTAGGGCGGTCAACGAATATTCTATATTGAAATTAATAATCAACTTAATCAATTTAAATAATAATATTAACACTTTGGGTGCCGGGAAACGCTTAAACACGTCATTCCCGGCCATGCTCAAGTTGCCGAAGACGCTTTACAGCGTCTTTGATCTGTTTACATCTTTTTTCGATTTTCCCCGTCTGAACTTCACCGCCGAGCTTTTGGCAGAAAATTTGAACCGGAAACTGCATTTCCTCTCAAATTTCACTAGGTGGCAGTGTCCCCCTATTTTCTAACACTATCACATGAGGGTGAATATTGTACCCCACAATGAATCTGGCATTTGATTGGCCAGATGCAGTGGCCAATGTGACCACAGGTATAAAACGTTTGCGCGACCCCAGAATCGACGAGGTTTTGGAGGAGAGAGAGAGAGATTGAGAGAGAGATAGAGAGAGAGAGATTGAGAGAGATATTTGAATTGAGATCAGCCTATAGTCTATATTTATAGTGTTATACAGTATAGTGGTAGTATCAGAATAATTGTAAGGTTTCAGCTGTGCTTTAGAAAGTACTTAGTCGTGCTAAGTAGTAGTACTATTGTGAGGGATTAGTGTGTAGTCTAGGTAGTCTATTTCAGTAGTAGTAATAGTAGTTTGATCAGTTAGTAGTTCCATTTAGATTATTAGTTCAGTATGAGGAGACGTAGTGTAGGTAAGCATGGGGACAGGCCGGCGGCGGATCGGTTTGTTGAAACGAAGCTGGCGTTTGGACCCGCGGTTGCAGCACCAACGACCGGACCTTTGGTAGCTCCAGCAGCAGCAGCACCAACGACTTTGGTAGCTCCGATCGGAGAGAGCCGTGAGACTGTTGCTGGGCCCAGCAACGCGTCTCGCCCCGGGACCGGGACCGGCTCACCCCGATGCAGTTCGAGGAAGAGGAAGGCTGCGGTGGTCATAGCTTCTTCATCCGAGTCAGCGGACAGCGATTCGACCGCCCACGAATCTGATGGGAGCGCCGATTGGGAACCACCAGGTAATTACACGGTCTTATATATATATGTGTGTGTGTGTGAAACGTGTATTTGATGATTTACCTAACGCTTATTTGAATCATTGTATACTGTGACTATGTAACGTTAGTTCGCCAAACCAACGCCGATATGCATTTATTATATATGTGATTGTGTGTGTGTGTGAAACGTGTATTTGATGATTTACCTAACGCTAATTGATTCATTGGATACTGTGACTATGTAACGTTAGTTCGCCAAACCAACGCCGATATGCATTTATTATATTCTAGCTCCGGAGTCATCTGACGATGATCTCGGCTTGGGTCGGAGGTGTACTTATGGGTCTGATTCATCGCACGAGTCAGACGTGGGACGCGGTGGTGGTCGACGAGGGGGCAATGGTATGTCATTTTGCAATGTGAATATTGTTTTATGTGCATGTTCAAATCGATATAGTTGATGACCATGTGCTACACGTTAGGTTGCATGGCGTTGCATGGCCTTGTGTGTGTGTGTGTGTGTGGGTGCACGCCATTTGATGTGTGTAGCTTTAGGTTGCATGGCCGTGAGTGTGTGTGTGTGTGTGTGTGTGTGTAGGTGCACGCCCTTTGAAGTGTGTAGCTTTAGGTTGCATGGCCTTGTGTGTGTGTGTGTGTGTGTGTGTGTGTGTGTGTGTGATATGCAGGCCTCGCCATAGTTCAAAGGTGTTTGAGAGGGTTTAAGTCTTTGATGTGGTGTGTGTGTGTGTGTGTGTGTGTGTGTGTTATCAATGCTATTTCATTTAGCATTAGTCCCAATTCCATTGATAGCACACACACACACACAGTGTGTGCTATGCTACACAATCCATGCATATATAGGCCACAATGTACTGCAAGTTCAACGCTGTTGGATAGGGGTCAAGCCCTTTGATCTTTGTGTGTGTGCGTGTGTGTGTGTGTGTGTGATATGCAGGCCTCGCCATAGTTCAAAGGTGTTTGAGATGGTTCAAGTCTTTGATGTGGTGTGTGTGTGTGTGTGTTGTAATCAATGCTATTTCATTTAGCATTAGTCCCAATTCCATTGATAGCACACACACACACACACACAGTGTGTGCTATCAATGGAATTGTGCTACATGCTATGCTACACAATACATGCATATATAGGCCACCATGCTGCACACACACACACACACAAATATCAAAGGGCATGACCCCTATCCAACAGCGTTGAACTTGCAGTACATTGTGGCCTATATATGCATGGATTGTGTAGCATAGCATGCATCACAATTCCATTGATAGCACACCTGTGTGTGTGTGTGTGTGTGTGCTATCAATGGAATTGGGACTAATGCTAAATGAAATAGCATTGATTACAACACACACACACACACACACACCACATCAAAGACTTGAACCATCTCAAACACCTTTGAACTATGGCGAGGCCTGCATACCACACACCACACACACACACACACACACACACACACACACACATGTACATGTACATGCTTTGATGTACAATGGCCGCTGATTTATTTTGTGTTCATTACAGGATCCGACACCGAATCCGGGGCCGATACACCAACATGCTTGGGTATGTACTAACTACATTTATGTATGTGTAAATGTATTACTATTGTGTTTTATGAGACTTACTTACTGAATGAATTTAATCCAATTCAGATTCTGGCGCAGACCCCACAGAGAGTGACGCAGAGACTGGCAACGACATAGGATCACATTCTACTCCTGCAGGTAATTGTACATAAAATATAACACATAATGCTATATATATATATATATATATATATATATATCATGTAAATACAATGACAATACGTTGCCCTAGTGTAATGTATTACATCATGTGATTCTAGAACTGGATGCTAGTCTGGACATGCCGGAACCCGTTGCAGGGCAGAAACGCACATCTAAGAGCGGTAAGTTGGCCTCACTCTGCACACCACTTCCAGCTCTGACCTCTGACCCCCACACCACGTCCAGCTCTGACATCTGAACCCCACACACACTCACTCATTCACTCACACACAGTTTGTAACTACGTGGCATATGAATGTCTACAGTAGGGGTGTTATAGTATATTTGTATAATTGACAGGTCGTGGCGTGCGACGCGGAGGAGCGAAGAGCAGGGCTGCGATCCGCCAGGAAGAGGAGAATGCCTGGTCTCGTGAGGGCTGGGTGCCTCACAGGATCCCCTTCACAGCCCAACCGGGGTTGCTCCAGGACGCCGCGGCACTCAAATCGTACCGGCCTGCGAAATGGATGGATCTGTTCCTGACAGATGCTTTTCTGAATTCCATTGTTGCCCAGTCCAACCTCTACGCTGAGCAGTCCATTGCCCGGCTGGACCCCACGCTAACCAGTAGCAGGGCACTGCTTTGGAAGCCCCTCACATTGAAGGAGCTGAAGAAGTTCCTTGGACTCAATTTCCTTAGCAGTGTCCTGCGGAAGCCTCGCGTGGACCAGATGTGGACCACTGACGACATGATGTACACACCGTACTACTCAGAGACCATGCCACGCAACCGGTTTCAATTGATCTGGCGATTCCTCCACTTTGCGGACAATACTTCCCTGGAAGTTAGAGACAAATTGTGCAAAGTACGCCTTGTAGTCGACCATGTAAACGCGAGGTGCAAGGAGCTGTACCAGCCTGAACGCGAGCTCGCCATTGACGAGGGGGTGATGGCATGGCGAGGCCGCCTGACCTTCCGGGTCTACAACCCCAACAAGCCCACCCGCTATGGCATCAAGTCTTACTTCCTGTGCGAATCACGCACAGGATATTGCTTTGCATTTAAGCCATATTGTCGGGAAGGCTCGCTCCTGGGGGACACTGTCGTCGGTCTGCTTGGACATCTGTCTGGGGCCGGATATACGTTGTACATGGACAATTTCTACAACTCGGTACGTATGTCCGCCAGGCTCCGACAGTTGAGAACCGACGTCTGTGGTACCCTCAGGAAGCACCGGGGGGAGCCAGCCATCATCAAGAACATGACCAAACGTGACATCGGTGTGGGGGAGCGCATTGCGGTCAACAACAAGGAGGTCCTGATCGTGGCATAAGAGAATCGTGAAGACCATCAGCAGCTACCACGAGGACACCATGGAAACGGCGATGGTGTGGAAGAAGCAGAAGAAGGGCAAAGCGCTGAGGGTGGAGATGCTCAAGCCGTCATCAATCATGGAGTACAATAAATTCATGAACGGCGTCGATCAGCTGGATCAAAATATCTCGTACTATCCGGTTACACGTAAGACTGGAAAGTGGACCAAAACGTTTGTGATGTATCTGATCCAAATATGTATGTTCAACGCTTTTGTCTTGTACAAAAAAAAGCACCCACAAGGGCATTACTACAACCTCTTCCGGTTCACCAGGGCTGTGGCGCGGACCTACACAGACGGTAAGGAGAAGAAGATTCCTGGGGTGACAGCGGAGATGGAGGCGGAGGCGGAGGCAGGGGAGGAGGCAGGGGAGGAGGCAGGGGGTGGGGATGAGGAGGAGGCAGGGGCTGAGCAGGTGGGGCATGGTGACCCTAGGGCCCCACTGGGGGACCCGCAGAGCAGATTAGTGGGTGGCTTTGTGAAGCATGTAATGGTTGCATACAAAGCCACCCCCAAGCGAAAGCTACCGTGTAGGAAATGTCGGGTCTGCAGTAGGCGTGGCATCAGGAGTGAGACCAGATATTTTTGCACATCGTGCAAAGTCCCCCTGCATCATGACAAATGCTTCGCTCTGTACCACACAAAGAGGGATTTCTCTAAATAGTTTCTTTATTAGTTGTCATACAGAAGTACAGACTACTTCTAAATAATCCGGCACACAGAAGTACAGATTACTTCTAAATAATCCATCATTGTGTGATACAGACAGAACCATGTGTACCGGTACATAGTATAGCTAGCTGAGAGTAGTATAGTATAGTGTAGTATAGTATAGTATAGTATATTGTAGTATAGTATAGTATAGTATAGTGTATGGGTAGTTGCACTGTTTTCTGTACAAGACAAATGCGTTGAACACATGTATTTGGGCCACGGTTGTCGATATTGCATAGGCATGTTTGGACCACTTGCAGATGAGACGTTATGTTAGCGATCTAGCTGTATCGACTCCATTCATAATTTGCATTGTGTGTGTATATAGTTTATTTTTTTATTTATCTTTTTCCCCCCTCATTTTTACCGTTTGCACAGAACCAATGGTTGCTGACAGTCACCCAGTTTATAAAAGTATATACTGTAGGTAACATACCACACTTTTCTTTATAATATTTTATTTTCAGCTTTTATAGTTTCACAAACATACATCAAGACAAATCACAAACACAAAGAAAATAAAAAATAAATAAAAAGAACACAAACAGTATGTTGCCAGACACTGTCACATCAATGAACAAACATACACCATGTCAAATGCTATACACTAAGGACGCAAGGGGCTGATTCTCTGACATATATACACATACATATATATATACATATATATATATATACACACATACATAGTAGTGTTGTCAATACATAGTACAGAAAATACACAGGAGGACATTGAGAAGCACTTATGTTCTAGCTAAGCATTCCAAAAAGGGACCCCATATCATTTCAAATTTGTTCAAGGTCTCAGACCTACTGTGACGAATGCTTTCCAGCTGCAGAGAGGAGACCATCTCAGTGAGCCACCTTTTAAAATTTGGAGACGACGTGTCTTTCCATTCCTTCAGGATAATTCTTTTGGCCACAGCCATACCAAACATCAGGGCCTCCTGCTCATTGTAAGGTAATTCTGCAGTGTTAGCTGAACAGCCGAGTAAAGCTAGAAGGCAGTCTGGGGCAATCTCTCTTTTGTACGCCTTGGTATACCAGTCAAAAATATCTACCCAGTACTTAAATAGCTTGGGACAAAACCAAAACATATGTGAAAGATTACCCTCTGCGGACATGCAACGATCACAGATAGGCGATACAGAGGGATAGATTCTATGCAGTTTGGTTTTAGAGTAATGTAGTCTGTGAATGACCTTAAACTGTATAAGTTGGACTCTGGCATTAATAGAACATTTATGTATCCTGCTAAGTCCCTCCTCCCACATCTCATCAGAGATTTCCATACTAAGCTCTGTGGACCATACATCTTTAATGTGGTCGGAGGAAGCCATAGATTGGACAGAGAAATATGAAACAAAATCAGATATCAGGTGTTTTGAAACTGGTGATCGGCTCATGAGATTATAAAACTGGTAGTCAGCAGGACATGTCTCAAAGTCTGGGATATTACTGCGGACATAATTTCTAACCTGCAGGTAACGAAAGAAGTGTGAGCTTGTGAGATTAAACTTAGACTTAAGTTCGTTAAATGAGGCAAAGTGACGATCAACATATAGATCTTTAATAGTGGCCAGTCCCTTTCCCTTCCATAATGAAAAAACAATATCAGATTGACCAGGGGGAAAATTATGGTTATCACATATTGGAGCATATGCCGAGGTTGAAGGTACTTTGAAAACCTTTTTGATTTGACTCAATATTCTCAGTGAGTTCCGAAGGATAAAATTGTTGAGAGCCATTTTATTAATCGTATCACACTTAGAAAATAACATTGCAGGAAGAGAGCTTTTTAGGTTCACATGCGCCTCCATGTCTAGCCACCTGGGGGCGTCCATGGCTACTGTAGCATCACCTATGAAGTAATCTTGCCAGAAGGTCATGGCCCTTGCATTAGCAGCCCAGTAGTAGTGCTGGAATACCGGCAGGGCCAGCCCCCCCATATGCTTTGGCTTCTGCAAGTGTGCTTTTGAAATACGATGTGCTTTATAGCCCCAGACAAATGGCAGAAGTATAGTGTCTATCTGTTTAAAGAAAGAGGCAGTCAAAAAAATAGGCACGCTCTGAAAAAGATAAAGGAACCTGGGGAGAACCACCATTTTTATGACATTCACACGCCCCACCAAAGACACTGGCAAAATTCTCCACCTCTCCATATTTTTCTTCAATTTTGAGACCATTTCACCAAAGTTCAGTTTAAATAGGAGTTTGGGATCCTTTGGTATAACTACTCCCAGATAGGTGAAGTGGTCATATTCTATTTTAAAGGGTAAGCTGTCAGTAAAGGAAGAGTCTAGGCTCCCTGAGATGGGCATGAACACACTTTTCTCCCAGTTAATGGAGTAACCAGAGAAAGTACCAAACTGCCTGATTAAATCTAGGAGACATGGGACGGAGGAGGCAGGATCAGCAAGATACAGGACCACATCATCCGCATATAGCGAAATACGGCTCTCATGCTTTCCCAACTTTATTCCTGTGATGTTGGGATGACTCCTGATACTGATAGCCAGGGGTTCGAGGGCTAAATTGAACAGTAAGGGACTAATACAACATCCTTGTTGGGTGCCGCGATGGAGTGGGAAGGAGTCAGATCTATCAGAATTGGTAAGAATGGAAGCTCTGGGATGAGCATACAACATTCCAATAAGAGAACGAAACCTGTCACCGAAACCAAAGCGCTGGAGGACACTGAACATATATTTCCATTCGATCTGGTCGAATGCCTTTTCAGCGTCAAGTGATATGATCGCCGGCTTAGTGTCCTTTCTTTGGTTAGAGTACAATATGTTTAGTAATTTCCGAATATTAGAAAAAGCAAGCCTGCCAGGAATGAATCCCGTTTGGTCGGAGTGGACGAGAGATCCGACATGCTGAGCCAACCTAGTGGCCAACACCTTGGCAACTGTCTTTTGGTCAAAATTTAACAAACTTATAGGCCGGAACCCTGCTGGATCAGTCCCATCCCTACCTTTCTTGAGTAAAAGGCACACATTTGCTTTGTAGAGGGAGTCAGGGAAGACATTATTAGTGATAGAATGTTGAATCATTCTAAGAAGTAGAGGGGCCAAAATGTCACTGTAAGTTTTATAAAACTCCGCCCCATACCCATCCGGGCCAGCGGCCTTCCCGCTAGGGAAAGACTTTATTGCACTTGTTATTTCCTGCAGGCTGAAATCAGCATCTAGCTCATCCCTTGCCTTATCACTAAGCACTGGCATATCAATATTGTCCAGGAAGCTCTCAACCTCAGAGTCTGGGGCATGGCATCTAGAGGTATAAAGGCCAGTATAAAATTCTTTAAAACGGTCATTTATGTCTTTAGGGTTAGTCAGCAAGCTGCCCGATATAGATTTGATACTATGAATTGCCTGGCTGGCCTGTACACCCCTCAGCTGCCTAGCCAACAGTCTGTCTGGTTTATCACTTAGTTCAAAGTGCTTCTGTCTGAGTTTAAGGAGGAGGGTACTAACCTGCTTGCCCAGAATAGAATTGTATTCATACTTCAATTTTAAAATGTTATTTAAGTCCATTTGGGATTGTGATAGTCTGTAAACCTGCTCCAGCGAGGGGAGCCGTGCCTCAATCTCAGCCAGGCGCTTACGTCTTTCTCTCTTTCCAAAGGCTTCATAAGATATAATGTGCCCTCTCAATACCACCTTAAGAGACTCCCATAGTGTAGCGTCGGAGACATCACCGGTATCATTAGTCTCCATAAACTCAATGAGTCGAGATCTCATTTGATCGCGAAATGCTTTCTCCGAGAGCAAAGAGGGGTTGAAGCGCCAACTGTATCGCGTCTGTGGCAGTGCCAGCTTTACCAACATAGTGATTGGCGCATGATCTGAAATAAGGATGCTATGATATTTAGTTTGCAGCACACTAGATATAAATTTAGCATCGACAAGAAAATAATCTATTCTTGTATACGATTTGTGGACGTGGGAAAAGAAAGAATAATCCCTGTCTGTAGGGTGCTGCAATCTCCATATGTCAACTATGTTCATAGAACGCATTAAATTGTTTAGTACTCCAACGGAATTAATGGTCGGAGGCGGACGAGTGGACGTACGATCAAGATAGGGATCTAGATAGCAATTAAAATCTCCACCTAAAATCAAGTTGGTGGTATTCAGATCAGGGATTATGTCAAATATTTTACGAAAAAAGCTTGGGTCGTCAATGTTAGGACCATAAATATTCAGGCATGTTATTGGTAGTGAATTAATGCTACCAGACACCATGACATATCTGCCTCCGGGGTCGGAGACTACCGTGGTCATTTGAAATGGGACAGATTTACTAAATAAAATAGCAACCCCTCTTGCTTTGGAAGAAAAAGCAGATTGGTACACTTGTGACACCCAGTGCTTCCTCAGGCGCCTCTGTTCCGTTGGAGCTATATGGGTCTCTTGTAAAAATATAATATCTGCAGACAATGTTTTCAAATGAGCAAATACTTTTCCCCTTTTAACTGCACTACCCAATCCTTTAGTGTTCCATGACACCATCGTAATAGGCTTCTCACCCCCCGATATATTAACCCCTTGCGTCATCACGACCAAGTGATAACAATCTTAATACAAACAGCATGGTATATGAAGTACATTTTAATCCATTGATCATCCACCTTCTTGAAAGAGACTTCAGATACAAAAATATAACAATAAGGACTGGCAACACAATAAACCCCCCCACCCCCCCACCGCCGCTTACCAAAACTGAACGGCAAAATCCCCATATACTCACGAAGACAGCTGGGCAAAAGAATAGGCATCGCATTGCACCGGTTAACGTTAGTTACCAATACCTAGACAGCTGTCCCTCCACAACTCAGTGGATGAAAAATAATAAAGTGTTCACACGTGTTTTATGTTGAATAGTCAACAAATCAGTTTATATACAGTCAGCTTGAGACCGCCAGCATGGGACCAGGTCCATCAGTTGAGAGAGTCTTGGAAAAGCGCACAGCCTCCTCCGGGGTGCCAAACATTGTGACAGTAGAGTTGTGCTCGACGCGCAACTTGGCTGGGAAGCGTAGGCTGTATTTCACATTTGCCTCTCGGAGGGTCTTCATCACATCACTGAAGGCTCTGCGCTGGGTCATCACGTCCGCTGTATAATCAGGAAAAATATACACTCTGGATCCTTTGTAGTAAAGAGGACCGTGCTCGCGGCTGAGACGCAGGACCCGGTCCTTGTCTTTGTTGTGGTGCATCTTGGCGATAATGGTGCGTGGTTTCTCCCCCTCAGCGGGCTTGGCTAACAGGATACGATGGGCTCTGTCCACTTTAATTGGCTTGGTGAAGTTTTCACTGCCAAGTAGTTGCGAGACCAACTCGGTCACAAAGTCAGTAGGCCTTCCCTTCTCCTCGCCCTCTTTGATTCCCACGAATTTGAGGTTCAGCCGGCGGGACCGGCCCTCTAAGTCGTTGAGCTTAGCCCGGAGTTCTGTGTTTTCCTTCCGTAAGGATTTTTGGGATTCTTCCAGGAGTTTCAGACGCGCGTCGTGGTCGTTCACCGTCACTTCTATCCCCGTCACTAGCTGCTTCACGCTGTTCTGCTCGGACTGCAGGGATACCAAAGTGGCTTCAAACTTGTCCAAACGGGATGTGATAGAGACTCGGGTCTCGTCCATCGCTTTCTTCAGACTCTTACCCTGGCTTTCAATTGCAGCCAGAATAGCAGCGCTGGCAGTGTCGTTAGATGTTTGGGCTGCTGCTGCTTTTCTCGTAGTGGCCATTGTTTGTCGTTTGCCAGCTGCGGTTGTCTTTTTTTTTTGTTTGTTTGGCCCCTTCCCATCGGTAAATTCCATATAATCTCAACTTTCCACAGCGGTAGTGTTATATTTAGTCTGTTGATACTTTTTCAAGCAAAATGTTAGATAAACGTGTGTTTTTTATACAAAATTAGAAGTTGAGGAGGGAGCTCAGAAAAATGCAACTACTCCATTCACCGCTCACTAGCGCCCCCCTTCATACCACACTTTTCTAATGCAGTCCATTGGCCTCTTATTTATATACTTTGGAAGCATGTATTGGATATTTTTTGGTCCACAGATCATCTGGCGCTTCATCCATTTATCAATGGACAATGCAGTCATCGATGCGAGAGACCGAGTAAGATATGCCCTGTAGTTCATGTGAGGTGCCTGTACTGTGAATGTTACCAGCAAACTTCTAAATGCACTGAAACAATGGTTGGTTATCCTCCAGTGTTCACTTTTTATAAGGTATTGTCTTGGTAAATTACCATAATCCTATACTGTGAATGTTACCAGCAAACTTCTAAATGCACTGAAACAATGGTTGGTTATCCTCCAGTGTTCACTTTTTATAAGGTATTGTCTTGGTAAATTACCATAATCCTATACTGTGAATGTTACCAGCAAACTTCTAAATGCACTGAAACAATGGTTGGTTATCCTCCACTGTTCACTTTTTATAAGGTATTGTCTTGGTAAATTACCATAATCCTATACTGTGAATGTTACCAGCAAACTTCTAAATGCACTGAAACAATGGTTGGTTATCCTCCAGTGTTCACTTTTTATAAGGTATTGTCTTGGTAAATTACCATAATCCTATACTGTGAATGTTACCAGCAAACTTCTAAATGCACTGAAACAATGGTTGGTTATCCTCCAGTGTTCACTTTTTATAAGGTATTGTCTTGGTAAATTACCATAATCCTATACTGTGAATGTTACCAGCAAACTTCTAAATGCACTGAAACAATGGTTGGTTATCCTCCAGTGTTCACTTTTTATAAGGTATTGTCTTGGTAAATTACCATAATCCTATACTGTGAATGTTACCAGCAAACTCCTAAATGCACTGACACAATGGTTGGTTATCATCAGCCAGTGTTCACTTTTTATAAAGTATTGTCTTGGTAAATTACCATAATCATATACTGTGAATGTTACCAGCAAACTTCTAAATGCACTGAAACAATGGTTGGTTATCATCAGCCAGTGTTCACTTTTTATAAGGTATTGTCTTGGTAAATTACCATAATCCTATACTGTGAATGTTACCAGCAAACTTCTAAATGCACTGAAACAATGGTTGATTATCCTCCAGTGTTCACTTTTTATAAGGTATTGTCTTGGTAAATTACCATAATCCTATACTGTGAATGTTACCAGCAAACTCCTAAATGCACTGAAACAATGGTTGGTTATCATCAGCCAGTGTTCACTTTTTATAAGGTATTGTCTTGGTAAATTACCATAATTTTATACTGTGAATGTTACCAGCATATGTGTCTAATGCACAGCAACAATGGTTGGTACTGATGACTTGTCACCCAGTTTATTGAACATATTTTGCAATAAAAATTTTCATGTCATCAAAGTTTCAAGTTTTCTGCATTGTAAAGTATTCTGTATTTTATAATAATGTTTTCTGGACCTACACCAGTAGTTATAACTTACTTGTTCATTAGCGCCAGGCATGGTGGTTGATGAGGTAGTAGTATTTCCAGGTGAAACTAATTGATATATTATCAATACAAGATATTATTACTTTATGAATGTGTTTATCATGTATGGACGAATAAATTGGAAAACAGGTAGGTACAGAGCAACACAGTGTCTACAACACAGGAGCAGATTATGCACAGTACATGAATGAGAAACAGTCTAAATGTTTTTTGTTTAGTTTATTGCATGCACATGATCTATAATACCTGATCGGTACAATATCTACTAACCTGATCAATACAATATATTCCCACCTGATCGATATAATAGTATTACTGCATTTCAAGTTTGTCAGTCAGTCGGACTGTCAGTCAGTCGGACTGTCAATCAATCAATCAAACAACCAACAAAACAATCAATCAATCAAACCAATCAATCAATCAATCAAACAATCTATGAATCAAACAACCAATAAAACAATCAATCAATCAATCAAACAATCAACAAATCAATCAATCAAACAAATCAATCTATGAATCAAACAACCAATAAAACAATCAAACAATCAATCAATCAAACGACCAACATAACAATCAATCAATCAAACAAATCAATCTATGAATCAAACAACCAATAAAACAATCAAACAATCAATCAATCAAACGACCAACAAAACAATCAATCAATCAAACCAATCAATCAATCTATCAAACAATCTATGAATCAAACAACCAATAAAACAATCAAACAATCAATCAATCAAACGACCAACAAAACAATCAATCAATCAAACAAATCAATCTATGAATCAAACAACCAACAAAACAATAAAACATCAATCAAACAACCAACAAAACAATCAATCAATCAAACAAATCAATCTATGAATCAAACAACCAATAAAACAATCAAACAATCAATCAATCAAATCAAATCAAATCAAATTTATTTATAGGGCCCGACAACACACGTTAATGTCCCCATGGGCCGTACAGGTCTTCTTTAAACAGGTCAAGAAGACAACATAACAATAAGTCAAGAACAGAACAAGAACACCATAGGGTCCAAAAATTTTTTAGATGAATGCAAATAAATGAAAGAATGCAAGCACTCCCAGACATACCCCACGCGAAGGTAAGGAAAAACTCACTAAAACCTAACAATAGGGAAAAAAGCTCCACAGGCAGTGTGGAGGAGAGAAACCTTAGAAGGGCCGTTCAAGGGGGGATCTCCCTTCTTAGATGTTGGTGATAGTAGTGTTGCAGACGGACAGTTGGTAAGCATGCACTCATGTGTGTGGTGAAACACAGATGAGTGCATGCAATAGCAACTGTACATTTTGAAAAATTAAAGATAGAGCTAATAGCGATAGCAACTGAACATTTTGAAAGATTAAAGATAGAGTTGATAGCGGATCTATTTGAGGCACAGGGGCGGCGCAGAGAGGGTCACGTCCTCCCCGTCTTAGTCACGGGACATTCAACACTCCGGTCGTTGCTCAGGGACAGCCGGAGACAGGGAGATAGGGGGTGGCGCAGAGAGGGTCGCGAACTCCCCGACATCATCGCGGGACATCCGGCACTCCGGTCACCACTACGAGACCTCCGGAGACAGGGGGGCACGCAGAGGGGGTCGCAATCTCCCGGCCTTCGTCACGGGACGTCCAACACTCCGGACAACACTCCAGGACAGCAAGTCATAGGAAGACAGGGAGACGGGACAGGCGTTAGACAGCTCATGAGATTGTAGTAGGCGGACATAGCAATAGATACAAGTGGTAGGCATATATGTGAATGGAGTAGATATATGAAGTAAGCGTATTATGTGAATAGAATAGAAGTACTTAACCCAGCAATGAAACCGCGTTGACTGTTAATCTGTTAACAGTCTGTTAATCAGTTGACAGGACCACGGACAGACGGCGGAGAATAACTGATCCAAGGCCTCGGAGGTGCATGTAGAGCAGTCACTACAAGCTTGGCCAAGACCCCGAGGCATCCATCACCTTGGTCAGCGCCAGGAGACGGGTACTCAGAGAGAAGGGGGAGGGAGGGGGGGGGGGGGGGAGGGGGGGAGAGGGGGGGGGGGGAGAGTTAGAGAGTTCCCATGTTTGTGGTGCTGCAAAGGAGCAGACATGTAGTACCCTGTAGTGCCATGTAGTACCCCGTAGTGCCATGTAGTACCCTATAGTACCCCATAGTGCCATGTAGTACCCCGTAGTATCCTGTAGTACCCTGTAGTGCCATGTAGTACCCTGTGGTGCCTTGTGGTACCATGTAGTACCCCGTAGTGCCATGTAGTTCCATGTAGTGCCATGTAGAGCTATGTAAGCCATGTAGTACCCTGTAATGCCATGCAGTACCATGTAGTACTCTGTGGTACCATGTAGTACCCTGTACCCTAACTAAACTACACAGATTAATCTAAAGGTCAGTCCCCGACCAGGTGAGATCAAGGTAGGTTGAAGGAGAGAGAGAAAAGATGAGTCTTAAGCAGGGATTTAAAAGCTTCGACAGAGCAGGCGCCCCTGATGACGGCAGGTAATTTGTTCCACAGGTAGGGAGCGCGGTAGACAAAGGCTCTGTGGCCGGCGGATTTCTTTTTAACCCTAGGGGTCGATAGAAGCCCCGCATTTTGTGAGCGCAGAGCACGAGCGGGCGAGTATCGGGAGATGAGATCGGATAGATAGAGCGGTGCAAGCCCATTTAAAATTTTGTAGGTGAAGAGTAGCACTTTAAAGTCAGAGCGGGCTTGGATAGGAAGCCAATGTAGGGCGGACAAAACTGGTGTGATGTGATCAAATTTTCTAGTTCTAGTTAGTATCCGTGCAGCCGCATTTTGCACGAGTTGAAGATTTTTGATGCTTGAATTAGGTAGGCCTGAAAAAAGTGCATTACAGTAGTCCAGACGTGATGAGACAAAAGCATGAATCAGGGTTTCAGCATCAGCCAGAGTTAAAATGGGGCGTATTTTTGCGATATTACGAAGATGGAAGAATGCAATTTTGGTGACATTTTTTATATGTGCATTAAATGAGAGGGAGGAATCAAAAATGACTCCGAGGTTTTTTATGGTGGAGCTCTGGGATACATGACAGGTATCAAAGTTGAGGGAGATGTCCTGAAACAGGCCTCTGTGGTTTGGGGGGCCAACAATTAACATCTCAGTTTTATCTGCATTAAGGAGTAGAAAGTTTTGCGACATCCATTTTTTGACGGCAAGCAAGCAGGCCTCAAGGTTTTGTAGTTGGGAGGAATCATTTGGCTTAATAGGTATATATAATTGGGTGTCATCAGCGTAAAAATGAAAGTTTATGCCAAATTTGCGTATGATATCGCCGAGGGGTAGCATGTAAATCGAAAATAGCAAAGGGCCCAGGACAGAGCCTTGTGGGACACCACATTGCACTGGGAGGGTCTCAGATGTTAAATCATTATAGACCACGCAGTGTGTTCTATCAGTTAAATAGGATTTAAACCAAGCTAGTGCGAGACCCCGAATGCCAACATGGTTCTCAAGCCGACCTAGAAGAATCGAGTGATCGATAGTGTCAAAGGCTGCACTGAGATCAAGCAATAAGAGCACAGAGGTGAGGTTTGAGTCAAGAGAGAGCAGTAAGTCATTTGTGACTTTGGTAACCGCCGTTTCGGTGGAGTGTAAGGCTCTAAAGCCAGATTGAAATGATTCATTAAGATTATTGTTTGATAAATGGTCAGTAAGTTGCGTTGCGACGATCCGTTCTAACACTTTGGATAGGAATGGGAGATTGGAGATAGGTCTGTAATTTTTCAAGATTAGAGGGTCGAGGTTCGGTTTTTTAAGTAGTGGTTTAATGACGGCTGATTTAAAGGCCAGGGGCACCACGCCAGTAGACAAAGAGGTGTTGAAGATATTGAGTAGGGCAGGGCCTAGAGTTGGGAAGAGTTTTTTGATGAGAGTTGCTGGGAGAGGGTCAAACAGACAGGTTGAAGGTTTAGCCGCGCCAACCAGTTTAGAGAGGGCACTAAGTGAGACGTTTTCAAACGACCAACAAAACAATCAATCAATCAAACCAATCAATCAATCTATCAAACAATCTATGAATCAAACAACCAATAAAACAATCAAACAATCAATCAATCAAACGACCAACAAAACAATCAATCAATCAAACAAATCAATCTATGAATCAAACAACCAACAAAACAATAAAACATTCCATCAATCAAACAACCAACAAAACAATCAATCAATCAAACAAATCAATCTATGAATCAAACAACCAATAAAACAATCAAACAATCAATCAATCAAACACCCAACAAAACAATCAATCAATCAAACCAATCAATCAATCTATCAAACAATCTATGAATCAAACAACCAATAAAACAATCAAACAATCAATCAATCAAACGACCAACAAAACAATCAATCAATCAAACAAATCAATCTATGAATCAAACAACCAACAAAACAATAAAACATTCTATCAATCAAACAACCAACAAAACAATCAATCAATCAAACAAATCAATCTATGAATCAAACAACCAATAAAACAATCAAACAATCAATCAATCAAACACCCAACAAAACAATCAATCAATCAAACCAATCAATCAATCTATCAAACAATCTATGAATCAAACAACCAATAAAACAATCAAACAATCAATCAATCAAACGACCAACAAAACAATCAATCAATCAAACAAATCAATCTATGAATCAAACAACCAACAAACCAATAAAACAATCTGTCAAACAATCAATCAATCAAACCATCCATCCATCCATCCCAGTCTAAATTGCTTTATAATACGTTCAGTACCTATTATCACCCCGCCGGCACACCTTTCATAAAAGTGCCTGTAACTCCTGTTCTAAAGAATTTACCTGTATTTTTACCCTTTGTTGACATTTTTTAACTTGTAATTGTAAACGAACAAAGACATGCAGAAACAAACGTTTTTTTTCATTGTGTACATCAACTTGTCGTCTTCAAATGAGCCAAACCATTTCCCCATAGTTATAATATAAAATATAGAAATAGCTCCGCTAAGATCATGAGATATCGCTGCTGTCGGGACAAAACCTCATAACTCCAAAAACCCAACTTTTCAGCAGATGAAAAAAACGAACACAGATTTGAGGGTGAATAGAGTTAGGAGGTTTAGACAGATGATCGGTTTAATGCTTTCCCATTGTTTAAACTTTGTAAAACCCACACACACATATGGAGGATGATCTACGGAGTTGATTTATATAATAAAAAAAAATTGAAAAAATTGAGTTATGAGGTTTTGGCCCGACAGCAGCGATATGCTAGAATCGCCCAGGAATCCTGGCAATCTACAGTCATTTTCCGGATTTCTGGCCAGCACCCAAAGTGTTAACTATATTAGATTGTGAAAAAAACAGCAACACCAAACCAGTGAATCCATTATGTACATTAATTAAAATAAACCAAATACCCAACCAAAAAATGACCTATAAACTCTAAACCCATTATTAAAAACCAAATGGGATTTTGTTTGGAGAATCAGTAACTCAATATAAGGAAATTAATATAATCTAATAACCAGGACACCCCCCCAAAACATTAAAGTGAAACATGCCCACTTTGCACATTCAAAATAAAAGTGTATCCATTTTAACCTACTCATTTGAGATGAAAATAAAAGTTTCTGTTTATAATCTAGCATAACAACTTTACTCTGCTACATTCACCCCTACTGTTTTATGCCAGATTATGGACAGTGTTTGTTGAAGGCAGAGGTTCTGTGTAGGATTGTTAGTAACTGTCTAACTGCATATATATAACTGTTTACACTAGTAACTGTCTATCTGCATATATAGCTGTTTCCACTAGAGGGCGCTCTAGGCGGAGACACTCAGGAGTACTACCAGGTGGCGAGTATAAATAGGTATGTCTCCTCCCACTTCTTTCTCTTCCCCCAAGCCTCTCAGAGAGAGAAGACCTGTATGTTACTGCTGCTCTTCATGTGAATAAATAAACCACGCCAGTTAAGGCTCAAGATAGAAACCATGCCACTTGACCATATTATTGTCGCCCTATAGCCGAATTGGCGGCTACAAAATGGCGGCTACAGACAAAATGGCGGCTACGGACGAGACAGCGGCCATGGACGAGACGGAGGCCACGGACAAAATGGCGGCTACGGACAAGAAGACGGCTGTGGACAGGATGATGACAGCGGACACGATGGCGGCGACGGTCGATGTGAGACGGATCGAGACGACGGCCGGAGAATAACGGGACAAGAAGACTGCGCTTTCGGGCGCGGATGGCGGGCACCGCCGGACCGGCCCAGCTGCAGCGGGCCCAGAGAAGGGGACTGATCGTGGACACAGGTGCGTCGTCCCATATCATCAACGACAGGAGTCGGTTCAAGAACTTTGACGACACTTTCCACCCGGAGAGGCACAGCATGGAGCTGGCGGATGGGAGACGCACCTACGGATTGGCGCAAGAGAGGGGAGACGCACAGGTATGCCTCACGGACAGTAAGGGGCGCCGGCGTACGGTGACATTAAAGAACGCTCTCTACGTACCATCGTTCCCACAAGGACTATTCTCTGTAATAGCTGCTACTGCAAGCGGTGCCAAGGTATTCTTCGATAAAGGTAAAAATGTTCTTGTAGAACCTGACGGTACCCGGTTTGACATAAAGATGTACGAGAGAATATATTATCTGAAAACGGAGTGTAATGACAACGACAAGTGTAATGATAATAATGATATGTGTAGCGGGACGGCCAGTCACGATATTCAGACATGGCACGAGATTATGGGTCATTGTAATTACGAGGATTTACTGAAACTGCAAGTAGTGTCAGAAGGCATGCACATTGAAGGAGAAAAGCGTAGACCTGATAAAAATGTTGCAGTGTGCAAAACGGGGAAGTTTACTCAATCGAGATACAGAAATAAGAGTAAGGGTACCACTTGCATTAGTTGACACGGACCTAGCCGGCCCAGTAAGCAACGAGTCCATAGAATGCTGTAGATATGTACAGTATTTTACAGACGTGTGCACAGGGGCAGTGTTTGTCTACTTTCTTAAAGCAAAGAGTGACATACCCCAGGCCACGGAGAAATTCCTGGCAGACGTAGCCCCTTATGGTAACGTAGGATGCTTGAGGTCAGACCACGAAACCGAGTTCACAAACAGAGAGTTCCAATCACTGTTGAGAAGGTATAAGATGAGACACGAGACGTCACGTCCATATCCCCCACACCAGAACGGGGTGGCAGAGAGGGAATGGCATACCCTTTTCGAAATGGCTAAGAGTAAGCTAGCAGATAGTAACTTACCTAAGAGCCTATGGCATTATGCGGTGCAAGAAGCCGTTTACACCAGAAACAGGAGCTTTAATAAGCACTTGGGCACCACCCCGTATACAGCACTGACAGGAAAGAAGTGTAATCTATAGCCAGAATGCATCGATTTGGATCAGTGTGTTATGCGTACCTGCAGGACAGGGGAAAACCCAAGCCCAAATGTGTAAAAGGATTTTTCGTAGGACACAACAAAGGAAGCCCTGCTTTCCTAGTTTATCATCCCGGTAACGGGAGAGTGCAGAAACACATGCTAGTTAAGTTTGTCATGAAGGCAACATGTGAGAGCGAGACACAGACAGAGGAGCCAGAGCTGGACTCCAGAGTAAGGTGTGTAGAAACAGAGACACATCAACCCAGTGTACTTAGTACAGTCGTGCAGACAGACAGTCAGCAACCCCCAGAGGGCGATGACGAGGAGCACCCGAGGGTGATGTCAAGTGCCCCAAGCAGTGGGAGGTATCCCTCAAGGGAACACAAACCCCCAAAATATCTGACAGACTATGCCAGGAAAGGGAGTGACGGGGAGGACAATACACCTACCCCCGTTGAGTACTACTACAGGGTAGTCAGTGGGGTAAACCCGACCTTTAAAGAGGCCACATTGTCCCCTGAAGAGGGCAGAAATGGGTGTATTCAATCCAGGAGGGTATTGAAGGCCACGGCAAATACAAAGTATGGTTCGTAGAAAATTGCTTAAATGCTGAAGGAGTGTACCCCATGTTTAAATAATGAAGAAGGGTGACAAATTGCTTAAATGCTGAAGGAGGAGTAGAAACCATGTTTGAAATACTGAAATTAATCTTATGTTTAATTCCATGTTTAAGTACAGAGGTGGGTGATTTACAATGTGTAAATACAGAAGTGGAGGATTTGATCATCGCACCAGACAACAAGAGAAAGACCCAGGAGGTTAAACCATTTTATAGGTATAGACTTCGAACAGTCTGAAAATTGTGTAAAATATCCCAGAAGAGATATGTGGAAAAGATCCTGAGATGTTTTGACTAAAGTAAGAGATGTATAGAAAAACTGTGGGTAGCTTCATTTGGTTAGACAACCTATACTCGCCCTGACCTATGTTTTGTAGTGAGTAAGAGTGTCACAGTATTTTTGCTGACCCCACAGAGAAGCATTGAACTACGTCAAAAATATGTCTTTCGTTATCCCAGAGGTGCAGCAGACGGACAGCGGTGTTTCAGAAAAGACAGTAAAGGTTTAAGGCTTAAAGCCCACAGTGATACTATCAGCCTGTGAAGCTGAGTATATGTTTCTAGCTATGACAATGTAAAATGTGTTTATCTAGAACAACTGCTCGGAGTGATGGAGATAAGATTATGAATATATTGCTCAAAATGTAGTAGGTAATTGAAATGTATCCTCTTTACCGAAGATGGTGTTTTTGAAGATGAGTGGCGTTCTGTCAACACCATTTAAAAATGATGGACATTGTGTATATATGGAGACTGTTGTTTATGAGGGCAACCAGGGGACCATTGTGATTGCTAGGAACCCAATGTGTCAACATAGATGTAGACATGCCATTATAGAAAATATCATCTCATCAGATATGTCATCAGAGAAGAAAGAATGACACCGGTTTACTGTCCAATGGACGACAGAGTAGCAGACACTATGAGGAAACCTGTTTCAAATTAAAATTGAAGGGATTTGCAAGGGTCATGTGTAATGTGAAGATATTGACTGTCATACCCTGTTGATGTTTTTGGGATTATATTATTTCCTTTGTAAAATGTTTTTCTAAGAAGTCAGCCAGTATGCTAAACCCTAAGTGGGAGTGTTGAAGGCAGAGGTTCTGTGTAGGATTGTTAGTAACTGTCTAACTGCATATATATAATTGTTTACACTAGTAACTGTCTATCTGCATATATAGCTGTTTCCACTAGAGGGCGCTCTAGGCGGAGACACTCACGAGTACTACCAGGTGGCGAGTATAAATAGATATGTCTCCTCCCACTTCTTTCTCTTCCCCCAAGCCTCCCAGAGAGAGGAGACCTGTATGTTACTGATGCTCTTCATGTGAATAAATAAACCACGCCAGTTAAGGCTCAAGATAGAAACCATGCCTCTTGACCACATTATTGTCGCCCTATAGCCGAATTCTGTTAACAGTGTTCCCTTCAATTATACCAATAGCACAAAACAAAGAAATATCATTAAAAAAAAATCACAATGAGTCAATGCGTCACATGTAACTCGGTGTATCCCCTTAATTCCAAACCTAAAAAATAGGTTGACCAGCTCAAAAGCTATCCGGTAAAGGATTAGGAAGGATAAGGGGTAGCTAATCCCTCACCTAACCATAGAAAAAAAACATGCCATGTACATACACTGTAAACCCGCATGTTCAAAATAATCAATTAGTTTGAGTAGGGTATACTCAATATTCTATGAAAGTTCTACTAACTTGAATGTCTTGAGTTCGTGTGACGTGTTCTTATGTTTTGAGTAAATAAAACTCATAGTTTTTGATTGACTTGGAACTATTCACTTATTAAGTAAGTATAATGTAAAAGCATAACTTAAGTACAACTTAAGATAATTAAGTAGATACAGACTCTAAACCGCATTATGTTTTGAGTAAATAAAACTCAGTTTTTGATTGACTTGGAATTATTCACTTATTAAGTAAGTATAATGTAAAAGCATAACTTAAGTACAACTTAAGATAATTAAGTAGATACAGACTGTAAACCGCATTATGTTTTGAGTAAATAAAACTCATAGTTTTTGATTGACTTGGAACTATTCACTTATTAAGTAAGTATAATGTAAAAGCATAACTTAAGTACAACTTAAGATAATTAAGTAGATACAGACTGAAAACCGCATTATGTTTTGAGTAAATAAAACTCAGTTTTTGATTGACTTGGAATTATTCACTTATTAAGTAAGTATAATGTAAAAGCATAACTTAAGTACAACTTAAGATAATTAAGTAGATACAGACTGTAAACCGCATTATGTTTTGAGTAAATAAAACTCATAGTTTTTGATTGACTTGGAACTATTCACTTATTAAGTAAGTATAATGTAAAAGCATAACTTAAGTACAACTTAAGATAATTAAGTAGATACAGACTGTAAACCGCATTATGTTTTGAGTAAATAAAACTCATAGTTTTTGATTGACTTGGAACTATTCACTTATTAAGTAAGTATAATGTAAAAGCATAACTTAAGTACAACTTAAGATAATTAAGTAGATACAGACTGAAAACCGCATTATGTTTTGAGTAAATAAAACTCATAGTTTTTGATTGACTTGGAATTATTCACTTATTAAGTAAGTATAATGTAAAAGCATAACTTAAGTACAACTTAAGATAATTAAGTAGATACAGACTGTAAACCGCATTATGTTTTGAGTAAATAAAACTCATAGTTTTTGATTGACTTGGAACTATTCACTTATTAAGTAAGTATAATGTAAAAGCATAAATTAAGTACAACTTAAGATAATTAAGTAGATACAGACTGTAAACCGCATTATGTTTTGAGTAAATAAAACTCATCGTTTTTGATTGACTTGGAACTATTCACTTATTAAGTAAGTATAATGTAAAAGCATAACTTAAGTACAACTTTATTAACAGATTGCAGAATGGGTATAGAGGTGTGATAGGTGTGATATGTGTGAGATGTGTGATAGGTGTGATAGGTGGGATTGGTGTGAGAGGTGTGAGAGGTGTGATAGGTGTGAGAGGTGTGATAGGTGGGATAGGTGTGAGAGGTGTGAGAGGTGTGAGAGGTGTGATAGGTGTGAGAGGTGTGATAGGTGTGAGATGTGTGAGAGGTGTGATAGGTGTGATAGGTGTGATAGGTGTGATAGGTGTGAGAGGTGTGATAGGTGTGATAGGTGTGAGAGGTGTGAGAGGTGTGATAGGTGTGAGAGGTGTGATAGGTGTGAGAGGTGTGATAGGTGTGAGAGGTGTGATAGGTGTGAGAGGTGTGATAGGTGTGAGAGGTGTGAGAGATGTGAGAGGTGTGAGAGGTGTGAGAGGTGTGATAGGTGTGAGAGGTGTGATAGGTGTGATAAGTGTGATAGGTGTGAGAGGTGTGATAGGTGTGAGAGGTGTGAGAGGTGTGATAGGTGTGAGAGGTGTGAGAGGTGTGAGAGGTGTGAGAGGTGTGATAGGTGTGATAGGTGGGATCGGTGTGAGAAGTGTGAGAGGTGTGATAGGTGTGAGAGGTGTGAGAGGTGTGATAGGTGTAATAGGTGTGATAGGTGTGAGAGGTGTGATAGGTGTGATAGGTGTGATAGGTGTGAGAGGTGTGAGAGGTGTGATAGGTGGGATCGGTGTGAGAGGTGTGATAGGTGTGAGAGGTGTGAGAGGTGTGATAGGTGTGATAGGTGTGAGAGGTGTGATAGGTGTGAGAGGTGTGAGAGGTGTGATAGGTGTGATAGGTGTGAGAGGTGTGATAGGTGTGAGAGGTGTGATAGGTGTGAGAGGTGTGATAGGTGTGAGAGGTGTGAGAGGTGTGAGAGGTGTGATAGGTGTGAGAGGTGTGATAGGTGTGAGAGGTGTGATAGGTGTGATAAGTGTGAGAGGTGTGATAGGTGTGAGAGGTGTGATAGGTGTGAGAGGTGTGAGAGGTGTGATAGGTGTGAGAGGTGTGAGAGGTGTGATAGGTGTGAGAGGTGTGAGAGGTGTGATAGGTGTGAGAGGTGTGATAGGTGTGATATGTGTGAGAGGTGTGATAGGTGTGAGAGGTGTGATAGGTGTGAGAGGTGTGAGAGGTGTGATAGGTGTGAGAGGTGTGAGAGGTGTGATAGGTGTGAGAGGTGTGATAGGTGTGATAGGTGGGATCGGTGTGAGAGGTGTGATAGGTGTGAGAGGTGTGAGAGGTGTGATAGGTGTGAGAGGTGTGATAGGTGTGAGAGATGTGATAGGTGTGATAGGTGTGAGAGGTGTGAGAGGTGTGATAGGTGTGATAGGTGTGAGAGGTGTGATTGGTGTGAGAGGTGTGATAGGTGTGAGAGGTGTCATAGGTGTGATAGGTGTGAGAGGTGTGATAGGTGTGCTAGGTGTGATAGGTGTGAGAGGTGTGATAGGTGTGATAGGTGGGATCGGTGTGAGAGGTGTGATAGGTGTGAGAGGTGTGAGAGGTGTGATAGGTGTGATAGGTGTGAGAGGTGTGATAGGTGTGAGAGGTGTGAGGGTGTGATAGTTGTGATAGGTTGGTATCTATGACCTGTGCCTGTATGCTAGCATGACATGGTTGGTATCTATGACCTGTGCCTGTATAGCATGACACTGTTGGTATCTATGACCTGTGCCTATATAGCATGACACTGTTGGTATCTATGACCTGTGCCTGTATGCTAGCATGACACTGTTGGTATCTATGACCTGTGCCTGTATGCTAGCATGACACTGTTGGTATCTATGACCTGTGCCTGTATAGCATGACACTGTTGGTATCTATGACCTGTGCCTGTATAGCATGACACTGTTGGTATCTATGACCTGTGCCTGTATAGCATGACACTGTTGGTATCTATGACCTGTGCCTGTATGCTAGCATGACACTGTTGGTATCTATGACCTGTGCCTGTATGCTAGCATGACACTGTTGGTATCTATGACCTGTGCCTGTATAGCATGACACTGTTGGTATCTATGACCTGTGCCTGTATAGCATGACACTGTTGGTATCTATGACCTGTGCCTGTATGCTAGCATGACACTGTTGGTATCTATGACCTGTGCCTGTATGCTAGCATGACACTGTTGGTATCTATGACCTGTGCCTGTATGCTAGCATGACACTGTTGGTATCTATGACCTGTGCCTGTATGCTAGCATGACACTGTTGGTATCTATGACCTGTGCCTGTATGCTAGCATGACACTGTTGGTATCTATGACCTGTGCCTGTATGCTAGCATGACACTGTTGGTATCTATGACCTGTGCCTGTATAGCATGACACTGTTGGTATCTATGACCTGTGCCTGTATGCTAGCATGACACTGTTGGTATCTATGACCTGTGCCTGTATGCTAGCATGACACTGTTGGATCTATGACCTGTGCCTGTATGCTAGCATGACACTGTTGGTATCTATGACCTGTGCCTGTATAGCATGACACTGTTGGTATCTATGACCTGTGCCTGTATGCTAGCATGACACTGTTGGTATCTATGACCTGTGCCTGTATGCTAGCATGACACTGTTGGTATCTATGACCTGTGCCTGTATGCTAGCATGACACTGTTGGTATCTATGACCTGTGCCTGTATAGCATGACACTGTTGATCTATGACCTGTGCCTGTATAGCATGACACTGTTGGTATCTATGACCTGTGCCTGTATGCTAGCATGACACGGTTGACCAGTATCTATGACCTGTGCCTGTATGCTAGCATGACACGGTTGACCAGTATCAATGACCTGTGCCTGTATGCTAGCATGACACGGTTGACCAGTATCTATGACCTGTGCCTGTATGCTAGCATGACACAGAGAGAGAGAGAGAGAGAGAGAGAGAGAGAGAGAGAGAGAGAGAGAGAGAGAGAGAGAGAGAGAGAGAGAGAGAGAGAGAGAGAGAGAGAGAGACAGAGAGAGAGACAGAGACAGAGACAGAGACAGAGAGAAAGTGAGAGAGATGTTAATAAAGTTTTCAATCAATCAATCAATCAATCAATCCGGGCCTGTGACGTCACTGTACCCATTCTGCAATCTGTTAATAAAGTTTTCAATCAATCAATCCGGGCCTGTCACGGTCACTGTACCCATGATTTCAATAAAGGAATATCTTATCTTATCTTATAAAAAATATATTTTCCACTAATTTCTATGTTTCAACATTACTGTCTGATGCAGTAACATTAGTGTGATGATGTCTGCATGAAAACATGCAACCTGCATGTTTCCCAGATAGCAAAAGACATTAATTAAATGTTGGATTTTGGTCAGATTGGTTATTTTTGGTTGAGGTTGAAAAAGCTATGTTGATTCAATATTTAATTACAGATACCATTTCAACATTTGAAAAACTGTCGTTGAATCAATTTAGTATAGATTTCCCCTCCCCTCCTCCCCCTCCCCTCCCCTTCAAGAGGGTAGTCCTAAGCAACTCGCGAGACCTAGAAGATTTCACAGGACTTGAGGTATTCAAACGTAACTTGGCGTTGGCGCAATGCGATGGTGTCTTCACTACTGGCTTGACAAATAGTCTGAGCCAAACTCCTTGGTAAGTCATTGACAATATAATGTATTATGCCATTCACATACCATAATTTTGCTGTCATCGTTTGACTACATGCTACTTTGTGAATTATTACCGTGGTGCGTGGTGGCAACTAGTAGCCTACAGTGCAGAACGAAGCTTGTTAGCATTATTAGCTAGCATGCTAGATAGTATACTAGTTAACTGTCTATATACTTTATAGCACACACTCACTTTAAACAAACACACTGTAGCACCCACTCCCCACACTTTATATTTATTGATGAAGGATTGCACTACTCGGACACGCGCTGCGTAATATCAGGACAGTGTCGTGTGCGATTTCGTCTCCAGTTCGCTCGCTTGCTGCCTGTCAGGAACCGGTGTTAGTGATTGTGACATGTATGTTAATTTGACTGACAAGTCAGATTTTGTATTTTTAAATATAATGATTTGTTTCTACAGGGATGTCGGGATGCAGCTCGGGGCAATACTACAGTCCCCCTGGTCTCTCACAACATGCACAAAATGGTATGCCATTTTAGAGGGAACTACCACCAGTTTGATCCAATGCAGTCAAACTAGTGAAATATATAACTATGATTTTGTTTCTACAGCGATGTCAGGACACAGCTCAGGGCAATCTGGTGTTTCACAGCGTAGACAGATGGCCGGCGATGACGGGCAGCTTATGAAAGGCAAGTCTATTGGACATGGTGTAATTCCTCGTGTGATTTGCTGCTTATTTTTATTTCTCACTTAATGATTTTAACTCTTCTTCTGAAGACCTTACCATCCAGAAGATGAATTCAATGCTTGCTGAATTACTTGTCGTGGTGAAGGATCTATCCAGAGATGTGCAGTTCATCAAGACCGAGTTGGCTGAGGGCAACATATCTGGTGGGACCAGGGGACACGGGGTGGCCACCACAATAGTGCGGGCCATACTTTTTTTTTTTTGGAAAATCAATCGAGTGGGGTGTCTAAAATATGTGTTTTTTTGTGGGGAATTCAAATATGGTATTATTTTTCTAATCGGATAACGTCTACCTACATTGTTTTGGATTTCAAAATGGCCGATTTGACCATTTTTCACCCCTTGGCCATACATGGATGCCAACATGAATCTGAAGGAAATCCTAACATGCAAGGTGTCTAAATGATGTGTTTCTTAATGGGGAATTCAAATATGAGTTCATTTTTGGGATAGGATAACTCTAACCTACATCATTTTGGATTTCAAAATGGCCGATTTTACCATTTTTCACCCCTTGGCCATACATGGATGCCAACATGAATCTGAAGGAAATTCTAACATGTAATGTGTCTAAATGATGCGTTTCTTAATGGGGAATTCAAATATGAGGTAATTTTTGGGATAGGATAAATATAACCTGCATAATTTTGGATTTCAAAATGGCTGATTTTACCATTTGAACCCATTGGTATTGTATTACAAAATTGCAAAGATAAAAAATATATGGGAAATCATTTATAATGACAAAGCCATCAAATTTATTAACAAGTGAACTGTATATAACTGGATACAACTCCAAAGATCAATAATAATAATACTAACAATAATCAATTGTATTTGTAATGCACACAAACACCTAAGTGCTAAATCTCGATCTCCTGACTTCTTGAACTTTGCCAGGTTCCAATATCTTGATTGGACTCATTCTTGGATGGCAAGATCTCCTACTGTACTGCTTTAGCCACCAACCTACAAACACAAACTTAAAGTCAACGTCAGCCATAAATAGGTGAGCTCTTTCCAGAACTACTCAGCAGAAACCTCTGTAACCATTTTAACAAACGTCTCAATGTATTGAGAAAATCCATGGGGCTCCATCAATCCTCTATCTTCTTAAATTTGATCAGGTTGCACAAGTCCTGCTTGGATTCATTCTTGGACATCAGCCTCCTGCTGGTCTCCTGAGCCCTGATCCCTCCATCCCTTTTTTCTTGTGAAAAGTACTTAGCAGAGGCCTCAGTCACCATTTTAACAACCCTCTCGATGCTTTGTGTGTGGCAAGGCCATTCGAGAACCTCCATGGGGGTGTTGATTAAGTTCTTCACCTCGGAGGTGCTTAGGGAGCAGGTGAGAGGTGGCTCTGACAAATCTTCTGACCAGCTGATTAAGCCACCAATGCTGGAAGCGTCACTATTGATGTGAGGTGTTCTTCTGATCCTGACACAGGAGTCTCCCAGCTGAGTGTCTGGATCCCCCTCTCCCCTGATGGCCAGGATTCTCTCCACCCCCTCAATTCTCTCTTTTTGATCCTCAGAGCACAGCAGTGTTTGGAGGATGGCTTCACTGTGGGCATACCAAGCAGATCTTCTCACAGTTGGCATCACAACATCCAGCACCTCCTTCCTCTGAGACTTGAGGCAGTCCAGCTGAAACAGGATGTGCCTAGGCCCTTCGATCCAGGAGTGCTTGACCTTCATGTTGAACCAACATGGATAATACACTCCAATGATGAATTCCACAATGCATTGTAGATTATTCAGGTTCTTTCTTTTAAGTTGATGCTTTGACACCCAGAGCCTGAGGAGTCTGTTTGCTGTGGTGAGCCAGCGGCTGTGGTTTAAGATAAGATAAGATAAGATATTCCTTTATTAATCCCCTTGGGGAAATTCGGTCCAATCTCCAGCAGAGCCAGCCTTGCAGAAAGCACTCCATCCCTGATTGCACAGACCAGCTTATAGCCATAGTGTTGATCAGTTGAGAGATCTTGAATGATCTTCTAAGGCAGCTTGATCAGCGGAGGGCCAAGAAAGATCCTGGTGAAGTTAGGATTGATCTCCAAGTCTGTAACAGAATCAAGGAGCTGTCCTATTGGCCCAGACAATTTGTTGTCTGACAGAGTAGCCCCATCAACTTCAACAATGAGACGGCGTTGTGGAAGTTCACCAGTGTGCAGGTTGCACACCAACCAGACCAGCTTTCTCCCCAGGTGCAGCTCCAGCTTCCGCATTACACCTGCCTTCACTCCAGTGTTGACATTGGTCGAGTCTCCTCCAATGGCCCACAAGGTCTTATCAGAACCTCTCTCTTTCAGCCAGGCAAACAGGACCTTAGCAATCTTCTCTGCATGGGACTCCTCTTTAATTGCTTTCTCTGGTGTAAAGTGGAACAGATAGTTGCTGCCAGGCTCACTAGCAACACTATAGTGTTCTTCCTTGATCTTTGCAGGAAAAGATTGGTCACTGCCCTCAGCTTCCATCATCACATTGGTCATGTCAATCCGCCCATCAAAGAGGATACAGGAGATACCCCCTCCTCCCTGCACTTCTCCTCAAACTCTTCCCCCAGCTCTTGCATCAACTTTTCTTGTGCTCTCTTAACCTTGTTCTTATCAATCACTTTACTTGTGTCATCTTCTAAGATGAGTCCTGCATCAATCAGAGCTGCAGTTGCTATAGCTGCAGTTGGCCTTAGACCTATGCCATACCTTACACTAGCAAGGGCGATGTTTGGAATCTCATCATAATCTTTCCGTAGCTTTGCTGAAGCTGCAGGGTCAGTTTCAGGAATGAGCTCAACTTCAGGGACTGTAAGGAAGCTCTCAACATCCTTCCTGGCAACCTTGTCTTCTGCTGCAAAGCTTTCTTCTTTGCCCCTTCTCCTTTTCTCTGCCTTCTTTTCCATCCCCTGCCTTTCCAATGTTTTAAGAAGATAGAGGATTGATGGAGCCCCATGGATTTTCTCAATACATTGAGACGTTTGTTAAAATGGTTACAGAGGTTTCTGCTGAGTAGTTCTGGAAAGAGCTCACCTATTTATGGCTGACGTTGACTTTAAGTTTGTGTTTGTAGGTTGGTGGCTAAAGCAGTACAGTAGGAGATCTTGCCATCCAAGAATGAGTCCAATCAAGATATTGGAACCTGGCAAAGTTCAAGAATGGTGAGCTTTAGAGGTGCATGGATACACATTGTATTGCGATTGCTTAATTCTCTTTCCTGTCCAGTCTAACTGGATGCTGACTGTAGCTTGTTACTGTAGACCTACAGAGTGAGTAATTGAGTGATTAAAAAAAATCGCACTCGTGTGAAGTGAGGGCCGGGTGCTCTTATCATTGTACATCATCTCACCCACCTCTCTTCCTCCCTTTTTTATTTTTGTGTCTATCAGCTGCTGCTCGACAGTTTGACCCCAAGCTGACCGACCAGGACTACAGCGAAACTGTCAAGAAGTGGCTTCGTTATGCGCCAGACCGGGAGGGAGGCATCTCAAGGAACCGAAGTGACCCAAACTTAAGTCAAGCGAACCAGAGTCAAACTTAGGGTACCCCAGCACAGCACAGCACACCACACACTGTTTCCCTGGTTCATACAGTACAAGGAATTACCCTGGCATCTACTTGAATGACTTATGCTGCTTCAGCGTGTTCTTGGAACCGAAGTGACCCAAACTTAATTGTCAAGCGAACCAGAGTCAAACTTAGGGTACCCCAGCACAGCACAGCTACCCCAGCACAGCACAGCACACACTGTTTCCCTGGTTCATACAGTACAAGGAATTACCCTGATGGACACTGTTCTTCCATGGACGGCATCTACTTGAATATGCTGCTTCAGCCTGTTCTTGGAACCGAAGTGACCCAAACTTAATTGTCAAGGGTAGGTTCGCTGAGCACAGATGCTCTTTTTCAGCTACGCCCTGCTTCACATTCACAGAGTTCCATTCACACCTGGGAGCTGCCCAGGCCTAACAAAATTAATAGTTGGTTTCAGGTTGCTGACCGACCCTGCCGATTTAGGTGCGACCCAATATATTTTATGAGTTTTTAGAAAAAATTATAAAAAAAAAAAAAAAAAAAAAAAAAAAAAAAAAATTTTAATAAAGTTTCATAGAAATCTTAGTCAAACATTTAGTATTATGGATATTAAACATGCTGGCAGAGTACATGCATCCATGTTGTTGTGAACATTTTAATTAAATAAAGAAATTCCCTATCCATAGTCGCCGTGGGAAAGAATAAAATAAAAAAATAAAATAAAATAAATTCCCTACCTACCCATGGCCAAACTGACAACCAACCTGAAACCAACTATTAATTTTGTTAGGCCCCAGTACAACCACAGTCTGACACTGTTGGCCACTGAGCAACTCCACTGGAGCAGTTGGGGGTTTAGTGCCTTGCTCAAGGGCACTTCAGCGGTTGGTGTTAAGGGTATGGGAGAGAGTTATATGGGAGAGAGTTATAGAAACATTAGGGGTGTAACGGTACACAAAATCCACGGTTCGGTACGTACCTCGGTTTTGAAGACACGGTTCGGTATTATTTTCGGTACAGTGGGGGGGGGTAATCCAAAAAAAAATGCTTTTCATTTATCTATTTATTTAACTGTATTAAACAATATAAAACGAATTGGCCATAATTGACTGAGCAAACTAATGCTTACTGCTGTAACCTACTAATAACACTTAAGTAAATCTGAAGATTATTATATAGCAGATGCCTTGGAGGATAAGTCGTGGACAACTGTACTGTAGATCATCTAAGCTCCACTGTGTTTAAATTCAAATCCTATGCCATTGTTTATATTTAACCCTTGTGTCTGAAAACTAAAATATTATACTCTTATTAGGGGACTAAATTGAAAAACTCCATAAAAAGATTATGTTGAAATAATTTCCCACTTTCTTTTCCATAAATATTTTATTCAACTTCAGCCCTGATCATAACCATTTTTTATATTATTTTTGTAATGAAATACTCCCACTTTTCTGAAAAGAGTTGTTAAATATGACAAAAAAAATAATATGTGGTGGTTATGATCGGGCTGAAGTGGAATAAACAATTTATGAAGAGTAAAAAAAAAATACAAGATAATTAAAAGATTATGCCACATATTATGTTGGCTCATCACTGCAAAGTAGGGATGCCCCGATCACGTTTTTTGCCACCGATACCGATCACCGATCGTCGTGATCCATATCGGCCGATACCGATCCGATACCGATTGTTTTTGATTAAAAAGAAATTAAAAATTATTTTATATAAAAAGTTTTTTTTTTTTTTTTTTATAAAATATATATATTATATAATTAGACTTGTACTTGTATTATCTGCGACTGCGAGACATCGCCACCACGCAACAAGTCAAAATGCTCACTATCTGCAAACAGCTCCACTGTCTGTGTGTACTCTAGTAGCCCAGCTCAAAAGGATTCTCCGGCGCTGCAGCGGGACCCCATTGGTAACGTTAAGTGCTTTGGTCGTTTCACATTCAGCAAGCCCTCAGCTCGAATACGCATTAAATCAATGTTATAAGACATTGATATCAAGAGCTATCTGTAGCTACTGCTAGCCGGCTAGATGACGTTAAGACAGAACTTTAGTTCAATGGGACATTTCGTTTTGAACAGTAAACGAACGTCAGCTAACGCAAGCTAACTGAGGTATGAACATGAACTACTAGACTTTCTGGATCATTTGTTGATATCAGGAGCTATCGGTAGCTAGCCGGCTAAATACCGTTAGACAATGCCTACTAAACGTGAATAGTTGACTGGGTAATTTTGTTTAAACAGTAACGATAGCTAGGTAGCTAACGTTAGCGCAGGTCGAATGCAGTGCACTACAGACTCGAGCAGAGGAGCCGCACCTCTTTGTTTACAAACTCTACACGGGGGCGGGCGGGGCTAGGGAGGAGGAGCAGCGGCAGTTTGCAGGTCGTGTGTGTCTGAGACAGACAGCGAGTGAGAGCTTCGCTTGATCGGTTTCCGCTATCGGCGAATATGACTAATTATCGGAATTCACAGATTGCATATTTATACTGAGTATCGGCCGATAACGATCGGTGGCCGATCGATCGGGGCATCCCTACTGCAAAGTTATCAAACAAATACGAATCTGATCAGACACAAGGGTTAAGTTGTTGTTCCCTTTCTAATTTCCTCAAACATCTAGTCTAGTTAATGTTAATGTGTCTAGTTATTTGACAATTGATGCTTTTTGTTGGACATTTCAGTCAGTAGTGAGCTCATACTTTGAGCTCATAAGTTTATAGTTAAAATGATTGCAATCTTGTCTTCGTTGTGCATGAATGCGTGTGCTCACCACACACAATATGTGTGTCACTATTCTGGCAGTGGCTATATTGTTAATGAAAGCCTGTTTGTTTTTTGTAAAAAGTTTTAGTCACTAAGTTCTGATACCCTAGAAAAAAATAAATTTTCATATTAAAGCCATGTTGTCATTTTTGTTCACACATTTTTGGAAATATGGTCATATAAGAATTTTATTATTATTTATTTAACAATAGTGTGTTTAACAGCAGGAAAAAAACATGTAATGTTATGATGTATACATATCAGCAGCAATATTTTAATGTAAAATGTACATTAATCAGTATTGATTCCTTAACTTTACAAGTTACAAGTAGATGTACAAGTTACAAGTAGATGTACAAGTAGAGTACCATTTAGATTATGGTTGAATAAACATTGATGTCTAACATTGATTCAATATAAAATCAACTAAAATGTGCATGTAGATTACCATTTAGATTATGGTTGAATAAACATTGATGTCTAACATTGATTCAATATAAAATCAACTAAAATGTGCATGTATATTACCATTTAGATGATGGTTGAATCAACATTGATATAGTATCAGCTATGGTTGACACCTAACGTTGATTCAACGTTAGGGTCATAGACAACGATCTATATAATTTAGATGTCAGGCTTCAACATAGATTCAATATTTCTGCTGAACCCTATTTCAACGTTGATTCACTCATTTTTTGCTATCTGGGTAGTCAAATATACTTTTTTTGTTGATTTTGAGATTTTGTTATATTTTGCTTCCTAAACATGTGTTCTATGAAACTAGTGACAATAAAACGTCAATAACACACATTTAGTTGTTTATTTTACATCATTTTGCCTTATTGCATCCATAAATGTGCACATATTGAATGGGGAAGTGCCTCATTAGCATATATAAACATACATTTCAGAAAACTTGCAATATATTTTTTCTTAGTTTATATGTACATAACAAATTGGGAAAGTTTCATAGTGATATCTATTCAAATATTTTTTGCCTATTAGGGGGTACTACACTGTACTACACTGTTTGTAGCCTGTGTGTAGTTCTGTTCAGTTCAATAACATCATTATTATTATTATTCAGTTATCAGGCATGTGTTTAGGTTGTCTATTACTAATGGTTTGATTAGGTATTGTGTTTGTAAATATCTGTTTAAAAAAAAAAGTGTGGCATTTTACAATACAGAACTTTGAAGGCGTTTTCCCAAAAATGAGTTTTAAGAGTTTTTCCTCATACTCTGAGCCAGAAATCTCCACTTCAGTAGCACACACATACACCAAACCTTCCAGTTCTATTCATATCTATGGTATTTACAGAAGGGTTTGTTGATATCGCATTCATACCCTGATTTATATCACATTTTATTCCTAAAAACATGGCGAAATATGGAATTTTACCATAAAAATTGACTGAATGGAGTATTTTCTGATTTATGGAGTGATCAAAAGAGATATCCAAAATCCCCTCTGTAATAACCTTTGGCTCTAATATGTCAACAAAATGAAACTATAATTTTGAAAATGGCTTTATCCAATGTTCAGATTTCTGTCCTGGAATTATATGCAAATTAGTGCATATTTAAGTAGATCATGCCTCATTTGCATATTTAAACATACAATTTCAGAAAACTTATAATACAAAAAAGTCTTGTCTTAATATAAGTAATCAACTGGGGAAGTTTCATTGTGATATCTATTAGTTAATTCTTTTACCCTATTCACCTGCAGTGTCTCCCCTTAAAAAGTGAGGAGGGTTTCAGAACGGCGGCCTGTCTGGGTGAGTGTTATATCATTGTGTACAAGTTCAGGTGATAGCTGCTTAGCTTACGGTTAGCCAGTCAGCTGTTAGCTGCGGCGTTAGCCTGCTGTGATCACTGCGTGACCTACCTAGGTTGGGCCTACTATTAGCCAGTCAGCTGTTAGCTGCGGCGCTAGCCTGCTGTGATCACTAGGAAACGTTAGCTTGCTGCTATCGGCCAAGGCCCAGCGCGGGGTGGCTCCGGTTCCTCGCGCGCCGCCGCGAGCTCCCCTCTGGTCGCGTGCGCCGTTCGCTCGGCGTCTCGCGGGCAGGGGCAGTAGCGACCGACGGTTGGAGCAGCCGTTAGCTTAATGCTACTCTGTTGAACGTGCTTTGATTATAACATGTTTTAAACACTCTTGACTACGACGTCATCTTTGACAGAGGATGTTCGTCGAACCTGCCCTGGGCCAGGACGGCAAAGCCTGCGTCAACAAAGGGGACCGTAGCGACGGGTTGGAGCGGCAACGCTGCCCAGATCGAACAACACAGGACGGCTGTGTTTTCTACGGTGTCTTGAGACTGCACTTCGTTGATCTACGCTCCGGGTAGGCCAGGTCTGACCAGACCTTGTACACTTCTTCTGGCTTTCCCTTCTAAATGTTTTGTAAATAACGATGTTTTCCAAAACGAGTGTTACTGCACTACATTTAGGATACGACGCAAGTTGTGTGTGAATTGTCTTGTCACTAGGTATTTAGCTTCTCCGTGCAAATCGGGTTGTTGTTTCAGATGTGAAAATGATCTGGTTTGTTGTGTTGAGAAACATCATGTGTGTTTTATGTACCGTGTACTCACAACTAAGGGGGTTAACTAACCTATAAAGCTATGCTTAGTGACAAATGAGTAAAGAATATTCTTTTCTCAGCCTGTAATGACAATAAACAGTGTGTTCACATATTAACAGGTTTTCCTGTTTTAACTGGCCGTATTAAGGGTAAAGTAGGAGGATTGTGTTTCCCCCCGGTTCCCTGGGGACTTCTTCATCCTCCTATCAGAGTGGACATGTTGTTGCACTACATTGTGTCACTGTGTGGTAGGGATACTGTAACTGAGGGGTACAATTCCCTGACTGTATTAAAGAGTATGATATATTAAACCACTACTAGTTATGTACTTTAATTACTGGCCATACAGTACATGAATATATATGGTGAACACCCACACAAGAATACGGCAATGACACATAAAGTTCTATTTGGAGGGTATTTATTATTATCAGAGCAAGCAACGTTAGGTTACAGATTGAGAATTATACTCGCGCTTGTAAGGCGAAGAACACACGTAAAGTAGGTCAAGAGCGTAAGTCAATGAGAATAGTAAGATGGGTCTAAACTGACGCCACCTGTAGCATAGCAATTACATAAGGCACACTAGTACCAGCTGGAGACACTGGGGGCTTCCCTCCGGGTGTAAGGCCGGCAGGGTAGAGGAATGTTCGGGTGCAAAGTCTGGGTCAACGAGGAATAACGAGGTTCCAGATACAGGAACCAGTGCAGTACTCCCTTGATCGGTAGACAAAGCAACAGCTATAATCCAGTATGCTCGACAGCATGGATGAAAGCTAGCCAGCCTCTTCCTAGAGGCGGGCTCGAGGGATGCTCCTCACGGGGGGTAGATCCCACACGATAGTGGGGTAGACGGTTCTCTGCTCCAGCAGTCACGGTACCAAAGCAATATAATCCAACCAGAAAAGGTTCTGCAGTCGCCGGTGTAGGGTCTCCGGTGTACATATCCAACGGTTCTCGTCTAGGACTCCTCGGGTGGGGGCACGAGTTTAGGCCGCCCAGCCTGGATAAGTGCACTAGCTATATACACGACGAACCGGTGGTAATGCTGGTCACTGAAGAACGGTAGCCGCACGATACACTATAAATGATAGACTATTACTTCACATTAGAATAAGTCGAACTCAACGGTACTGCGTTAAACTCTGACACTTTAGCAATCTATTCGCACGCGGTTCTCAAGGCTCTATTCAGAGGCAAATATGCCCGCTTCACTACACGTTGTCTCGTGGTGAAGGCATCAACGTTTTAGTGCTAAGTGCTGCTGTATCCACCTGCGCCGTATTTCTACGTAAGGTGAATTATCTAGTGCCAACCTCAGTTCTGTCGCGTATTACTGCGCAAACCTGGACATGTTGAGACATGCCTTGGCGTTGCCTTTGAACTTGCCATTGGGGGTATGGTCGTTGGCGCCTAGGGGTCGCTGTCCAATAGGAGAGCGAATATTATGGTCTGGTTTGTACCCAGGTAAAGGGATATTCCGTGTATATATACAAAGAATATACAAGGGATATCAAACGATATAGAAATATTATACAAGGGATCTCAAGCAATAAATATATATATTCGGTTTAATCTGACCCTTTGTAACAGTAGTGATGTTTATACTTGAAAACGGTTGATTTTAAAATCACAAATTATTTTCATCTTCATAAAAATATGCCTATATGATAATAAGGTCAAAAGGGGTCGGTACCGACCCCGTCGAGTGGAACAGGTCAAATACTTTATTATAGTTCAATTGTGTTAAACTTGGGACACAGCCATGGCTCTATATTTTATTTCGTTTTGTATGTGAGGCATTTTAGCTTGAAGTTGTTGTGTTGCATTGTGGGTCTTCAGCACAAAGGAATCCCTTGCTGAGGGTAAGATGGTTTTCTGTCTGCTCAGACTCAGAATACTTAATTAACATGATCTGTGCTTCATAAAAAACAGATATTGTTTATCTGGTTTTGGTTATTTTGCACAGTAAATACTTATTCAGGCCTACCTGCAATTCAGAATTTAATCCAGCAGGGCGGCAGTGAATAGTTATTTTATTAATCGATTATTGTGTCTTTATTCACTCGTTGTGTAATTGACCAGTTTATATTCTGTATAAGTTCATATTCTGTATATGTTAATAATGACGCTTTCTGTGTTGTGTTTATGACTACTCCTTAGGTCCTTGAGCTGCTGTCTGTCGACCGGACCACATCTGTCCACTGTCCATCTACCTGCAGTCTGGTCACAACGATACAGTCCTACTCTCAGCATACAAGATCGATGGTCTGCTGCTGCTGCTGCTGACTCCCAAGCGATTCATTCAAGTTTCCATAGCACAATGGCAGCTGCCTCCCCACAACCCATGATCCTTCGTGCTGTTGAGACAGACCGGGCTAGAAAATTAAAACTCAGTTCACGACCCGCCTCTGTTGATGCACTGATCAAGATTATAAAAGAACAGTTGGAAATAGACCTTGACTTCAGTTTGCTGTATGAAGATCCAGACTTTGATGGGAAACTTACTTCCCTTGATGACATTATGGAATTGCCACAAAAAGCTGTTGTGCACATTTCACTTTCGCTCGACTCCAGCTCTCTCGCATCTACTGATATACTTTCAGATATGTCATCTCCAGAACGTTGATATACTTTCAGATAGGTCATCTCCAGAACGTCTAAGCAGATGGCCTCCAGGTCCTTTTCCAGTTCCTACATTTGCATTCGATGTTGAGCTGAAACTTAGATACGGAAACAACGAATTTGAGAAGAACAAGAGACACCTTAAGTTGACAAGAGACCTAAAGCACGACATCTTAGAAAAGCTTGCATCTACAATATATGCTTTCAAGGCTTATCCAAGTGATAAAGAGATAGCAGTGGCTTCTGCGGCTCTTGTCGCCAAACATCCCTGCTTGAAGGAAGCAGGATCTGAGACCGGCTGCAATGGATGGAAGAACAGCATCAAATTCAAGATGGGCAATTTCAGGAACAAGCTGAGACGGGCAGGATGTGAGGAGGTCACTGTAAATGCTGGAAAAAGAGGTAGAAGCAATCCTGATGGCGAACCTTCACATTCCAACATTAAAAGACCCAAGCGAGCAGAAGTAAACTTCCTACCCAACTATCCCCAAGGAGAGGATTCCTTGAGGCTTGAGCAGTTGAGGCAGACTATTGCTGAAGAAGTCAAGAAGACTGAGAAGAACCTGCCCCTCATTATAAAGCTGATGCAGACCACATTTGCCCTGCCCCGACAGACCATAGTGAAGTCCAGCCCACCAGTGAAAGAGCTCATGGACCTCTGGCCTGCTCTCAAAATGGAGTCTGAGGTAATATAGATCAGCTCTCTTTCCTGTGTTAACATTTGGCACATTCTGTGTGTTTTAAAGTGAAACTTGTGATTCTTAAGCCTGGTTTATATACTCTAGCGGCGCATCTGCGTGTGTGTTCTGTGCGCCCCCGTGAGCTAGTCATCAGCGACCGATTCCGCAAAGCATGTAATGACATGGTTGACCAGAAATCCCGCCGTCATGCTCTGAAGCCCAAACCAAACAAAGTAAGAGATCCACCAAGTTGAAGTGACTAATTGATGTTGATATACTATATTGTCCTGCTGTTTTTAAATATAGGTGTATGCAGAGTTCCAGCTGATTGCCAACCAGAACCTGCCCAACACATTCTACGCTGAGCTTGACCGCCATCTTCCTCGACTGATGACGTTATTCAGACAGAAGGCGTCCAAAACTGTGAACACGGCAGATGCTTTGGCTCACATTTTAAAAAATCCACGATGAACAGGTGAATAGATTATTATACATGTCATAGGTCGAACCTCTGTAACATTGAACAGGTTCAATGATTCAAATGAGCTTTTGAATTTTACAATTAGTCCACCATTGTGTTTGCCATTTTTCTGATTGCATTAAAGATGTGAACATGTTATTTGTGGACATATCTGATTGGACTGTTTAAAATCCGCATTGTTCAGTAAACATTTCCATATAATACAATTCTTTTTTTCTTCTTAATCTTACATCTTAATAGGAAATCCATGATGTTCACACCAGGCGTACCACTGTTCTCCATGCCCTGCCTGTGTATCTGCATGAGGAAGTCTCTGGATTTTTCAAAACCTGCACAGTGAGTCCGAGTGAAAATAATTTACAGTACAACTGTATATTAAGTGAACAGTTAATCAAAATGCTAAGTATCAGTCTTCCTTCCTTCCAGGTCTCCCTTGTGAAAGAGATATTTGATCTCGACGGGACTAACCTGGTTAAATAAAAATAACCTTCTCACCAAAAAAATAGTTCTAACTAAAATATAAACAACTTACAAACACAACTCCATATACTTAGCTTTGTGCTGCACTTTGTAGAAACCATGGATTTATTTGTGATTATTATGTCTCTTTCATTCCTTCAGGACACGCCTGATGAGCCAGAGATTCAGGGTGTTGCAGTGGCCCTCCTTACTGTCATCAGTGACCATGACACAAGTCCAGTTCACTACCAGCCTGTGACAATCTCTGATTGGTGATTCCTTCCTGGTAATGTTTGGACTAATCTATGCACTACACCTCAGCTACCCCAAGGGACTTACCAACACTTTTGAATTCATTCAGAAGATTTTACTAGGTCTAGAAGCTGGTAAACTGTTGCCCAGGTTGCAGACTCTCAAGAATGACTTGATGATGCAATCATTTTTTTTTCTTCTGATTTTTCAATGGATTTTCTCCCCGTCCCAATTAGTCGTTGTGCCAATTCCCCCCCCCCCCCCCTACCTGGTGCTGTATGCATGTTCTCCTACGAGTCGGTATAAGGGCGTCCCGAGTCGATCGCACGCTTCCCCCGAGACGTGCGCCGACAGCCAGTGACGTCTTTTCACTTGGCAGCGAGGGCTCTCATTGGTGAAGTGTAACGCGTGGGAGGGCACGCTATCTCCACCAAGTCCTGCCCCGCTTAGCAAGCGCCGAGACCTGACCTGTAGGCGTCGCTGTCCACAACGCCAGATTCCCACCCGCCAGCTTCCCCACCCCCTAATACTGCCGAATTGTATTAGTGTGAACGGCCAGCCAAGCTGGTGACAGTGTCTCCAGCGTTGGTGACGAACGCAATCTCTGCTACGTCACCTGACCGCTCTTGCATTAAACTTTTGAAGGTATTATTTTGACATGACAAGGAAATTAATACCTCACCCCACATCCTTCTTTCAGATGAGTTTCTATTCCTTACTGTAATCAGTGATCATGACACAAGTCCAGTTCACTACCAGCCTGTGACAATCTCTATTGTCATTGAAAGTCATATCATGATCAGCTTCCCCAGATTTGGTGATTCCTTCCTGTAATGTTTGGACTAATCTATGCACTACCCCAAAGCACTTACCAACACCTCAAAAGTGTGTATATAGAAACTCATCTGAAATGTCTTGTCATGTCAAAATAATACCTTCAAAAGTTGCTGTACTACTTTGCAGATGTTCAGCCAATAGGTCCAAACTACTCAATGTACCTTGTTCTTTATTTTTTATGTAATATGTTTACATTTGAGAGTTTTACAGTTCAAATTTTCTTAACCGTCTATAGCTGGCATTATTGTAATTTCATCCAAGTAAGTTTTAGAGTTGAAAGAGTTTATCAGAATCTCAAAGGCAACATCCAAGTCCCAAACGTTTGTTTCTCGAGGAACAATAGGAGGCAATGGGCATAAATGCCACTCTGCTCTGACTGCTTCCATTGCTTGTAGGCAGTGGTAGAGTTAGTGTTCTCAGTACAGAGTACAAGGCGATATACCAGGAGCCATAAACGCAACACAGAAGCGTTATTATTAACATATACAGAATATGAACTTATACAGAATATGAACTGGTCAATTACACAACTAGAGTGAATAAAGACACAATAATTGATTAATAAAATAACTATTCACCATTAGCTGGACTCAGTTCCGTTTCACTTGAATGAATCCCTTGGGAGTCAGCAGCAGCAGACCATCGATCTTGTATGCTGAGAGTGGGACTGTATCCTTGAGACCTTGTAGGCAGTAGTATACTGCCCTGTCAAGGGCTAACCGCAGTAACTTGAAAAAAGTAAAAATTTAGTTATGAGTGAAATTGACCTTGTCAATAAATGTTTTATCTTGTGACCAAGTTTCAGATGTTAATGTCGCTCAGTTTTGGAGATATGGGGTTTTAAAAACTGCAGTAACTACAAAATCACACTCAAAACCCAGGCAGACCGCAGTAACTTCCAAACAGTGAAAAATGGCTTTAAAGTGTTTTGACTTGCCATCCAAAATGTGTTATAGGTAAATAGATGATAGTACCCAGATTTAACATGTATTAATGAAGTAATCTTTAGGCATACAAAAATATGACATAATTATTTGAATTAACCCCAAAAAAGCAGATATTGCACTCTGCTGCACGATTTCCTTAAATAATTATACAGGTAATGTACAGGCAAAGTGCAGTAACTTCAAATACAATGTTGTTTTCCCTCCAGCTTTCATAACTTAACCTAGCCATTTTGAAAATGAAATTTAATACCTGAATATATTGGAATGATGATGATCCAAATAAAATGGCTAGGTGAAGTTGTGAAAGCTGGAGGGAAAACAACATTGTATTTGAAGTTACTGCACTTTGCCTGTACATTACCTGTATAATTATTTAAGGAAATCGTGCAGCAGAGTGCAGTATCTGCTTTTTTGGGGTTAATTAAAATAACTACGTCATATTTTTGTATGCCTAAAGATTACTTCATTAATACATGTTAAATCTGGGTACTATCATCTATCTACCTATAACACATTTTGGATGGCAAGTCAAACAGTTTCACTGTTTGGAAGTTACTGCGGTCTGCCTTGACAGGGCAGTATAGTTAGTGTACTGTATAGTGTTCTTAGTACAGAGTACTGTAGTGTTCTAGTTATCATTCTGCAAACATAGCCTGCTCTAAATGACGGATGGTGCCTCTGACATTCTGACTAACTCTTTCAATGAAAACACCATCTTGTTCCATGATACATCATGGAGCAAATACAGCTGCATTTCCATATGTAGGTATGTGCACTATTAACAGTATTGCCAGCTGTATAGCATGTAATGTGGATTGGTATTTTGGTTCCACATTGGCAGGACCCAATATACAGCACAATGTTTGTGAATTTTACATGTGCCAAGCGGATTGACAATTTTCAGATAATCTATACATTTTATTCTGTACTGTACATAGATACACTGTGTTATCCCAACGGTCACAATAGTTGCCGTCAACATGTTTGCTCATTCTATGACCACACTATACAAATTTGAGTAATTCAGCCAGGATGTAAACGGCTCTGGTCATGTGCACTGCACATATTGAGACCCTTTATTATTTCAATATTTGCTGGAAATACATTGATACATCATTCAGTAACATTTTCAGAGCCTTATAACAAACATTATTACACTATTGTGACCAGAGGGATTAAATGTGTAATATACATTACATTGTATGTACATGTTATAACATGCATGTATTTATTTTCTATATATATTTTCTATATATATATATTTTCAATTTTAACATTGCCATAATGTTGGAGAGGGCAACACAATGTGTTTGTAAGATAAATAGATGTATACTCTTTGAATAGAAATAAATATAAAGAGTTTGAAGTTGTAACACAATGTTTTTGTAGTTTCGATGAAGAACAAAACCTCCTAAATGCATACAAAAAAGGGGAAAACTTCATATCTGCACTTTGCAAGGCACTAATACCTGGTCGGTATTGTTAACATATATAGTCCAAAAACAGTGTACGGTGTTTACAGTGTTATTGTACATTGCTAACATACAGATTATATATGTATACTCTTTGAATAGAAAAAAATAAAAGAGTTGTTTGAAGTTGATATAATGTGCTTGTGTAGTTATTTTTCTGTTAACTTATTCACATGGATTTTAAAACTGAACCTTAAGTTATAGTAACTGCAAATATTTGAGTTGATTAACTTAAAAATTTGAGTTGATTAACTTAAAAGAAATGAGGCATGGGATGGCCTCAATGTCTTTGAGTTCTGTTAACTTAATCACATGGATTTAAGGTTGAACCTTAAGTCACAGTAACTGAACATATTTGAGTTGCCTCCACTTGAGAACCTTAAGTCACAGTAACTGAACATATTTGAACTGCCTTAACTGAGAACTGTAAGTCACAGTAACTGAACATATTTGAGTTGACACCACTTGAGAACCTTAAGTCACAGTAACTGAACATATTTGAACTGCCTTAACTGAGAACTGTAAGTCACAGTAACTGAACATATTTGAGTTGACACCACTTGAGAACCTTAAGTCACAGTAACTGAATATATTTGAATTGCCTTAACTGAGAACTGTAAGTCACAGTAACTGAACATATTTGAGGTGACTCCACTAGAGAACCTTAAGGCACAGTAACTGAACATATTTGAACTGCCTTAACTGAGAACTGTAAGTCACAGTAACTGAATATATTTGAGTTGCCTCCACTAGAGAACCTTAAGTCACAGTAACTGAACATATTTGAACTGCCTTAACTGAGAACTGTAAGTCACAGTAACTGAACATATTTGAGTTGACACCACTTGAGAACCTTAAGTCACAGTAACTGAACATATTTGAATTGCCTTAACTGAGAACTGTAAGTCACAGTAACTGAACATATTTGAGGTGACTCCACTAGAGAACCTTAAGTCACAGTAACTGAACATATTTGAACTGCCTTAACTGAGAACTGTAAGTCACAGTAACTGAACATATTTGAGTTGACTCCACTTGAGAACTGTAAGTCAGAGTAACTGACCATATTTGATTTGACTTAACTGAGAACCTTAAGTCACAGTAACAGACCATATTTGAGTTGCCTTAACTGAGAATTGTAAGTCTTAGCCAACTGAAAACATTTGAGTTTATCAACTTAAAAAAATTGAGGCATGGGATGGCCTCAATTTTTTTAAGTTCTGGAAACTTATTCTGGTTTACAGTGTACTTATACCATGGAATACACACCAAAATTACTAAATCATGTCTAATGCAATAGACAACCATGACCTGCCAGGTCCATAACTACCAGTATGACTCAAAGGAAGTCAGACAGCAAAATCAAAGGAATAAAAAAATAAATAAAAAAGTGCCATCTTTTAAGACAGCAAAGTCCTGACTCTTTGTACAGCCATCGTCTGAATGAGCCTGTTAACTGGTCTGATGAATCTCCCCAGCCTAGTACGAACCCCTTGAGCTTCCCTAGCTACACTTGGTATGACAGTGACAATGGCAGATTCAGGCTCACTCACTGGTACAGGTAAGGATGAACTACAAGGGGCTTCCTCTGGAGCCATCATGTCTTCAGTGAAAGATTCCACAGTGGTTGTGTCTGACGACTGATCACTATCCTGATAAACGATTACCGAGTATGACTCCTCTGATCCAACATCTGCATCTGGTCTCTCCAGTCCACACTCCTGCTCCCCACCATCATGTGTCTCAAGTGTGATTCTATGATGTTGGTCACTACCCATACTTCCCACCTGCACCTCTGCTGGCTCTGATATACCCGTCGCATTCATGGTATTTACTACCCCCTCCACACGGGACTCAGGAAGATGAGCAACCCACTGGGCAGTTCTCAGCTCATCCTGATTAGAATCGTCTGTCATCTCCTCACTCGGAACAGTGCTAGGAGTAGACGTCTCAATCTCTGGCTCATCCCATGACGTCAAGGGCAGGAAATTGACGGGCATAATCAAGTTCCTATGAACCGTCTTAATCCTCCCTGTGACAGGATGACGGATACTATATATGTTCAGAGCACTATTTTTACTCACTACAATATAGACAGCACTCTCCCAACGGTCAGCTAGCTTTTTCTTGCCTCGCTCTCCTTTATTTGCCAGTAAGACCCTATCTCCCTTCTCTACCGAATGTCCCTTTAACTGTCTGTTATACACCTCAGCTTGCCTGGACTGCTGCTTCTCAGCATGCTTTTGAGCAAGTGCCATTGCTTTCCTCAAATAATTTCCCAGTGACTGGACATACTTATCCACATCCACCGTATCTCCATCCAAGAGGACACTCTCAAACATGACATCGACAGGTAATCTTGGGGTGCGGCCAAACATTAAAAAGAAGGGTGGGAGCCCTGTGGTCTCATGCACTGTGCAATTATAAGCAAACTTCAGTGTGTTCAGCATCTGAGGCCATTACACCTTGGAACAAGGTGGCAAAGAACGGATCATATTACCTAAAGTGCGATTTAGACGTTCTGCCTGTCCATTTCCCATAGGATGGTATGGTGTGGTATGGGATTTGTCAACCCCTGCCATCTGAAGCAGTTCTGCTATGAGTGCACTTTAAAAATGTGCCCCTCTGTCACTATGAATGCATGCTGCAAAACCATAGACAGAGAAGAAGTTATTCCAGAGCACACGGGCCACTGTCTTGGCAGATTGATTGGGACATGGGTAAGCACATGCTAGAAGTCAATACACACCAACTCCAGTGGTGACTATAGATACAAGCGGAGCTCTAGCGTCAGGCTCAGGTGCTTTGCTCAGTACACATCTCTTACAATGATTCACATATTCTTTGACCTCCTGTTCCATGGAGTCCCAGTAGAAACGCTGTCTAGTGAGCCACAATGTGTGCTGCTGGCCCTGGTGACCAGCCTCATCATGTACCCCTTTCAGCACTTGTCCTCTCAGAGCGCTCGGAACAACATATTGAAAGACCCTCTTCTTACTCACAGGGTGTTTTGAAACACAGTCCCCACTGTCTCAGTGTGCGGTTTGTTTCTTTTGATTCATGAACTCTCTCTCTTCGAGATGGGCGGCGGCCTCTATCTACAAAGAATTTGACTCTACTAATAACAGAGTCCTGGCACTGCTTGTCATATAACTCTTCATGAGTGAAGACAGGCAATGGACTCTGTCCCATGGACATCAACCTCTCTAACTGCTGCACATGAAAGACTGCTCTCATAGCTGTGCCAATGTGCCATCCTCCCAACAACGATGTGTGTGGAGTACAGCAGATACCTCCTCATGGGATATCCTCCCACTGTCACTATCCACATCACCACAGGCCTTAATGGAACTCTGGGTGGACAACCCTAGGCCTTTCCCCCTCACCTCTGGTTCCTCACAGGTAAGACGGAATATGTTCTGCACGTCATCCACCTGCAAACCCTTAGCCTCTCTCAACAAGACATCATATGAGGTCTTTGTCAGCCTGTGCATCACCCTAGGCCGAGTAAAAGGCTCACTGTTTAGTGCATCGGCTACTGTATTCTTAGGCCCAGGGATGTACTGAATGTCAAAATCAAAAGGTGCCAGCTTAGCTACCCATCTCTGCTCGCATGCATCAAGTTTTGGATTTGTGTGGATTATTATCTGTCCACACTGTAAATCTATGTCCTCGCAGCCAATGACTAAACTTGTCGTGTATAGCCCATTTCATGGCGAGAAACTCAAGTCTATGAGCTGGATATTTAGACTAAGCATGATTCAAAGATTTACTAGCGAAAGCTATGCTCCTAGCTGTGTCATACCCTTCCTGCACTTGTGAAAGTACAGCTCCCAGTCCACTAGTAGATGCATCCACAGAAAGTAGAAATGGCTGAGAAAAGTCAGGGTGAGCCAACAGAGCTTGTCCCACCAATGCGGCTTTTAAAGCCTCAAATGCCTACACTCCGTAGTCCAGTCTGCTGCACTAAGCTTACGAAGGGGGTCAGTTCTCCTCCCTTTCACCTTGCCTCTCCGTGGCTTTTTCACACCCGTGGTCAGCTGAAACAGTGGTCTTGCAACTACGGAGCAGTTCTCGACGTAATGCTGATAATACACCACCATTCCTAAGAATGACCGGATCTTATTGGCAGACGGGGTGACACCATCTGACTCCATAATGTCACTCTCAGTCACACCCACTATGGCCTGTACCTTATCAGGGTCTGTGGCTATCGCTTCCCGAGAAACAATATGTCCCAAAAACGTCAGTGACTTTCTCAGAAACTGACACTTAGATGGAGAGAACTTCAGGTTGTGTTCTCGCAAGCGCTGAAACACCATCTCAAGCCTCTGCAAGCTCTCTTCGTCTGACTTGCCAAAGACCAGGAGGTCATCTAAGTAACAGAGAAGACTCAGTGAGTTCTGATCACCAAAGATTGTGAGCATCATTCTCATGAAGGTAGCTGGACTGTTACAAAGCCCCTGGGGCATACGGTTATCTTCATGTAGACCGAGGGGAGAGGAGAAAGCAGTGTATTTCTTATCATCCTCATGCAGTGGGACGTTGTAGTATCCGGATGTCAAGTCCATAGAACTGAAAAAGGCATTGCCTCCCAACGCGGCAAGTACATCTGCCTGGTGAGGTAAGGGATGTGCATCTTTCACAGTGCGAGCATTCAACCACCTGAAATCTGTGCACAGTCTCAAATCACCATTCTTTTTCCAACAAAGAACAAGTGGAGATGCATACTCGCTACTCGAATTCCTAATTATCTCCCTGTCCTCCATCTCGTTCAGAGTCTCTCTCAACATTTTGTAATGGGCGGGGGAGAGCCTCCGGTAAGGTAACCGAAAGGGGCGATCATCTGTCAGTCGGATACGATGACAGAAGCCACATCCTCATAGTTCTCAATCAGGTCAGTCAGTCTATCCTTCCAGACTGGTGAAACCTGACAGTCATCAACAGACAGGTTCTGGAGCCCTAGACTAGTCAGTCTATCATTCCCACTAACTACATTGTTGCTAACACAACTCCTAGCTGTGAGACTGCCGTGAGAGCTGCCACTGCTCACTCTACCGGCATTCTGGTGGACTGTCTTGTTTGTATCACTGTCAAAATCTTCCAATGCAATGCATGGATACCCGTCAGCAGTGGCGGCTCGTGGATTCTTCTCCACTAGGGGCGCTATACCAAACATTTTGCAAACATGTACAAGGCACGCATTGGCGAATATTATCACCATTGCCATCGATCAATATATGATCACAGTCAGTCAAATGCAACCACGTTTCCAATAGCCCAACACAAACATGCACAGCTCTCTCTCTCTCTCTCTCTCTCTCTCTCTCTCTCTCTCTCTCTCTCTCTCTCTCTCTCTCTCTCTCTCTCTCTCTCTCTCTCTCTCTATCTCTCTCTCTCTTTCTCTCTCTCTCTCTCTCTCGCTCTCTCTCTCTCTTTCTCTTTCTCTCTCTCTCTCTCAGATGATGTCAGATCGATTCAATAATAAACACATATGTATATTTTGTCATTTTAAACAAGTTACCATTCATGGTCTGAGTGGTTATGCCCCACACGCGGCGAAATTAGAGAGAGAGAGAGAGAGAGAGAGAGAGAGAGAGAGAGAGAGAGAGAGAGAGAGAGAGAGAGCGTTAGTTAAGCATTAGCTGAGTGGCTAACAGCAGCTAAAGTTAGCTGAGTTGGCTAAGAGAGAGAGAGAATTAACTCACTTTGTTTAATTGAAACGTGGTCCAGCCGGAGGGCTTAATAAAGTGTATGTCCACTGAGTGACTGTCCCCCAGACTGTTGTCGATGTATATCCATTCCACTGACTGCCCACTGTCCAGACTCCAGACTGAATCACAAGTTCACAACACACAGCCTCGAACATGTTGCAAACTGTGGCTAAGGAAAAAACTGGCATCGCCGCGTCGGCCAATCAGAGAGCGTCTCCGCGAAATGCGGCTATGGAAATTCTAGATGGAAATTCTAAACGCTTGCCTAGACCGCTTCAAATCGCGCCCGGCTTCCATCATAAACATCATATTTCAACGCACAACGCGTTACGCACTGATTGGCTGTGACGTATACAGCGATGAAACAATGACGCGCACTCAGAGCGCTATTGCGTCTAGCCCGAGAGAAATACGGCAGGAGAAATGCGGCTAAAGTAATGGAACGTTCTTTATCAGACAGAATCGTCACTTCCTGTTCAGGAAAACGATTATTAATATTTTATATTTTAACGTTATATTGTGCATTGGAAACACAAACATACTTAAAATGAGTAAATATTATTCATTTTTAGGGGTCTAAAATAAAAATAAAAATAAAACATTTTCTTCTTCTCCTGCTCTCTTTACCAGGGGGGGCAGCGCCCTAGCGCCCCCCAGTGGCGGCCGCCACTGCCCGTCAGCCACGTTTGCATTCCTTCTCAAGGGAATGGATTTGGTAGTCGGGTTTATAATCTTAACAGGAAGCCACCCATCCCCCCAGAGAGGTGTAACTACTCTGCCTACTAGTATGTTATGGTGCACACAGCGAGAGGCGCTGGGCTCCACAATAACAGTACTACCCATGGAAAGTTTTGTCTTTGGTGGGAGATGGCCCCATACTACATGCTCACTCATAGGTTCAAGTGTCACGGCCTGTTTCAACTTGACTGTTCCCACTTTGTCAGGGATTTCCTCCCCCCTCCATCTCTCAAGGTTGGCCATGAACCTGATAAACTGACTGTTTTCATCCTGACATGGTGACTCAGCTTTTCCCAATATGCGCCAGTAGGCCCCATTGGACTTGAACTGTCTGATTAAGGGCTTCATCACATTTGTGCCTATAATGAGCTCATCAACCTGACCCTCAACTATCAGGACTGGTACTATGTATTCAAAACCATAGAGCTTAAGTTTCAGCTCACACGTTCCCACAGGACTAGTCTGTTTCCCACCACAAACTACAAGAACAACATTGGTAGTAGATATCAAGTCACCCCTTACTACTCCTGCCTCCCTCATCCGAGGAACCACATCTGCAGGCAGAGAAGTAGCCATGGACCCACTATCCAACATCCGTCTGTAACTCAACCTTGTCTCCTGCTAATACAGTGGTGAAAAACAAACTGTCACTCTTGGATGTTCTTGTCACATTCTGAAAAATCACTGTTTTGTCTTTGGGTGCTGCTTCACAAACAGACGTATACACAGACTGAATATCATCATCATCACAATTGGAGGAAAAACCATAGAGGCCCACATTGTCCTCCTTTGAATGGGGGCCATCTAGTTTTCCTGAGAAGGACCAGCCTGCCTCTGACCAGGAGACTGTCTATGAGTGGTCTGCCCACAGTAGATACCGATATGCCCTGGACAGAGACACTTGAAGCACAGCTTGTGCGTCCTACAGTGTGTTCTAGTGTTGTGCTCCAAGCTGCCACAAACCTGACATTCTTGAGAATGTTTGGGGTCGATCTAGCCCTGAGTGTTGTTGCCTAAAGCCATCTCTAACAATCTCAGAACCCTATCCATGCTGTTATTCTCAGATACAGACGACAGCTGCTCTGACTCTGGGCTACAGGCAGCAATAGATGACGCGCTTGGCGTGTTGTTGACAGCCACCCTCTCCTGTGATGACTCAATGGCTACAACATTCTGTGTCAACCGACCTCGACTCGCTCTGTGCTCTCTCAAATATTCATGTAAATGTTCCTGCACCTCACATGCTGTCCACTCACGAGATGGCTTACTTTTGAACACTAAAGCCAACTCCTTATCAGGGCAGTTACTGATGAACATGATAACTAAATGCCGACTCAGGTCAGTCTGGGGCTCTCCCTTGCTAATAAGACACTGCTCAGTGGCTTCTGCTGCTTTGTTAAGCCTAATCCAATAATCAAGAGGATTCTCACTTGCATATGGTTTGACTGCATAAAAGTCAGCTAATGGAAGATCTGAGTGAATAATATCACCAAAATGTTGCCTCAGAATGCTAAAAATAACACCCACCTCACTGACAGTTGAGTTGCTGCACATCCAAACTTTGGTGACATCCCGGGCCCTCCCCATTAGTTTGTTCATAACCTCCTCAACCTGTTCAGCGCCAGTACATGTTTTTTTCTTTCTGATATACGTCCTCATGAGTTCCTCCCACTCAAAAACAGAGCACTTATCTGAGCTGTCCCCTCTAAAATAGGGTAGGGCATTTGCATCTGAACGTAACACAAGATTGATTTTGGATGCATCAATCACAGTATTCCCACATTGGTCAGGTTGGAACACCTGTTGGGGATTTTGAGAAGCTAAAACAGGTGAAGTCCCAAAGGTTGTGTTCTGCATTAACGTCATTCTAATGGATTCCCCTTTTTCTGACCAAATGGACTTGATCAAATTGGCCATTTGGCTGGGGGATGTTTCAACACTAGTGTTGTTCATATCACAGGGTGAGGGGACAACCGGGGTGAAAAAGGTGGGGCGTTTCTATCAGAAGGCCCCTCTGTACTCTCCCTCCCACGACTAGGAGGACTTGAGAACACTTGACTCCCCGGAGTAGACTGCATAACCGGTGTGTACATTAGAACCCTTCTCCCTCTCCCAACAGTCAAACTCCCAGTACCAGGAGGAGTGATTCCTTCCATGTTCAAAGTCTCCATCAAAATGGTACTTTTACAGTTTACTTATTTTAGGTAAAACACAAGAAATCAATAAGCTTGATGAAAGAGACCATATTTTTCAAAGGATTCAGCGCTTTCCAGCATCCTCATGACCAGGCAGCGAATGCAGCACCCACGTGACCAGGCCGCGAATGATGACGTCTCTTCAGCAACAATGGTGGTCGGCTTATGCTAACCAGTTGGTCCGGGTCATCACGGTACCAGTTTGTAGCGTGATCCGCTCTGCGTTGTGTCTGGGTGGTTGGAAGAATACGCCGACAACAAGATAGCCAGTTTGCGTCCAGTTTAATTCTGTGACCTGTTATCAAGCAAACACAGCACACACAAGATGGCGTGAGCTACCGTCGGACGCAGGTGTATTTCACCTCTGCTCTCATCGAGTTCCAGTCAGAGAGACCACAAAGGAGCGCGACATGCGCGTGAACAGCAACTCAATGTTGTGTACTACAAACATATATACATTTAACTCAGGAGAAAACATATGAAATAATATGATATGAAAGAAAGTGTGCAATTATCAATTAGATCAAAATTAAACTGAAATACAAAACAACGATTCATACCTGTTATCAAGCAAACACAGCACACACAAGATGGCGTGAGCTACGGTCGGACGCAGGTGTATTTCACCTGCCGTTGTTAACAGAACAATACTAATTATTACATGACGGTACTTTTGCTGTTTGACACAGGACGAAATAATGGTCATCACACACATGAAAATTGCAGCACCAAAACTAAAACATAAATCACAATTACAATGTATACATAGCGATTCAAACAAATATCGGACCACCAATAATGCGTACCTCTGCTCTCATTGAGTTCCAGTCAGAGGGACCGCGCACTTCCTCAGTGAATTCTCCTAACGCCGAACCGGTGAATCCATTATGTAGATTAATTCAAATAAACCAAATACCCAACCAAAAAGATGACCTATAAACTCTAAACCCATTATTAAAAACCAAATGGGATTTCGTTTGGAGAATCAGTAACTCAATATAAGGAAATTAATATAATCTAATAATAATAATAATAAAAAATTAATAATAGATTGAATTTGTAATGCACTTTTTGTTCGCTGGGATCCCAAAGTGCTACACTACAGGGTTAAAACATAGTTTAAAAAAAATATATAGTTATTAGTAAAACAAATAAAATAAAATACAGAATAAAAATAAGATAAAAATAGAACATAGTTAATTAAAAACATAGTATAAACAGACAATTTAAAAACAACAGCACGAGAAAATTAAAATAAAAAGCTAACAGTCAAAGGCCTTTTTGAACAGGTAGGTTTTCAGGCCTGCTTTAAAAGAGTCCAGGCTCTGTGGTGCCCTCAGCTGGATGGGGGGGCTGTTCCTCAGGCGTGGTGCAGCCGTGCAGAAGGCTCGGTCACCCATGGTGCAGAGCCGGGTATTGGGGACCTGAAGGAGCAGGCTACCTGCAGATCTGAGGGTGCGGGTGGAGGATTGTGGAGTGATGAGTTCCTGAAGGTAGAGGGATGCGTGTCCGTTTATGCAGTTATGGGTGATCATCAGGATTTTGTAATTGATCCGGGATGAGACAGGGAGCCAGTGTAGTGAGTGGAGGATGGGGGTTATGTGATCATGTTTACGGACTCTCATCAGGATCCTGGCAGCGCTGTTCTGGATGTATTGCAGCTTTTGGATGCTCTTGCCAGGAATCCCGATGAAGAGTCCGTTACAGTAGTCCAGTCTTGAGGAGATAAAGGCATGGACAAGCTTCTCTGCATCTGACAGGGTTAGAGTGGGACGGAGTTTTGATATATTTTTTAGAATGAGGTATTGCAGAGGTGTTTTATGTGGATGTTGAAGGTCAGGTGGGGGTCAAATTCGAACCCCCAGATTTGTGACTGAGGGGGAGAGGGGGATTACCTGGCCGTCAAAGGTGAGATGTGATATGGATGAAGACTGAACCTGGTGAGGGACTTAACCTGGTAATAACCAGGACACCCCCCCAAAACACTAAAGTGAAACATGCCCACTTTGCACATTCAAAATAAAAGTGTATCTATTTTAACCTACTCATTTGAGATGCAAATAAAAGTTTCTGTTTATAATCTAGCATAACAACCTTACTCTGCTACATATAGTCGGGTTTTAATTGGTATTTCTTTTATTAGCGATATCCATTCATTTTCATCCATCCAGCCTGATGTTATCATTGGGAATGGGTCTGAGCTCGCAAAATGGCAAATACCGCCGCCTACGCTGGTATTGCACTCCACTAGGAATGGTGTCGTTTCTTTCCTGGGACGATCCGAGCCGTGCGGGCAGGGTTTAAATACTCAGGCGAGGTAGGCATATACAACGATGGGATGGAACAGTAACCCCGCCCGCTCGTTTGTGTGTACCGCTCTGTAATGGGCGATGGACCTCCACAAGCAGTATTTGGAATGACGATCAGATAATTGGATTATTTCTTTTGCATTACATCAGATACAACGTAAGAACACTATATATAAATTTGATTGTTGATCTGATATTTATTTCTACCCCGATCGACGCTGTCTCTGTGTGTGTATGTGTGGCTGTGTGCCGTTGGGTGCAGGAGGTGGGGGGGAGCCCCGCAGTCCAGGGCTCTTTTCATTCTTGCATGAGGAAGGATAATAATGATGATCTAGCGTTGATTTCAGGATGATTAGATAATCAGGCGAAAAATTACAACGTGTTTAATGCAGATCACGAAAAAATAAGTTGAAGAGGCTGTGAAGTCACTGGCCACGGACAGATCGCCCGGCGAGGATGAGATCCCTGCTGAACTGATTAAGAAATCTGGTGACAGATGCATCGAGCTCCTTGTGAAACTGGTAAACAACATATAACTCAGGAAATATTCCAAATGATTTCCTTAAATCAATGTTCATTCCGATCCCAAAGACCGGAAGAGCCACAGAATGCAACAATTACAGGACTATCAGTTTGATATCTCATGCATCAAAAGTATTCCTGAAAATCATCAAGAACAGAATAGAACCCATAATTGAACATCAGCTCTCGGATAGCCAAATGGGTTTTCTCAAAGGAAAAGGAACAAGAGATGCAATCTGCCAACTCAGAATCATTGGTGAAAAATCGATAGACCAACAGAAGAAGCTGTATATTTGCTTCATCGATTTCACGAAGGCCTTCGACTGTCACAAAACAGTCACATCTAGAGACCTCAAAACCTACTCTAGCGAGGCCTTTAACCTTGAACTGGAGAGCCTGGACTGGTCAGATGAGCTCAATGGTACACTGGTTGAAGAAACCTGGCTTGGCTTCAAAACCAAATTTTCAACAATACTAAACAACATGGCCCCCCTAAGAACCACCAGGGTAAAAAATCGCGCTGAGCCGTGTATGGACACTGAAATACTGACCGCTATGAAAGCCAGAGACAAAAAATGCTCTGAGTTTCGTAAAAGTCAGTCAAAGCTTACCAAAAGCACGAGCAGTGAACTCCAAGCCCACGTGACTGAACTCAAACTAGAAAGAAACAGACTAAGAAATGACGTAAACTCCATGATCAAAACTGCAAAAAAATATTTCATCAATGACAAAACTGAGGAAAACTAAAATAAACCACGTGAACTTTGGAAATTACTCAATAATCAACTAGGCTGCAGTAAAAAACTTAAAACCAGGTTCTCAAACATAAACATAAAGACGGACAACACGCTCATCACAGACAAGCTGGATGTAGCCAATTACTTAAACATTTTCTTCACAAACATAGCCACAACACTGGTTAATAAACTACCCTCCCACTCAGGGCATTATGGGGTAGAACACATAGTAGCATACTACAAGAACCTAGGCATCCACAAAGACGACTTCAAACTGGAAATGGTAACTACAGATGAGGTCCTCAAAAAACTGAGCGCCCTCCAACCGAACAAGGCCACTGGCCATGACAACATCCCCTCCAAATTCCTCAGAGACTCAGCAGCCGCCATCACCCCAGTCATCACACACATAATAAACCTCTCCATAAAACAGGGACACGTCCCCAAGGACTTCAAAATTGTGAGAGTAACACCCCTGCACAAAAAGGGCAGCAAATTAGACCCAGGCAACTACCGCCCTGTTTCTATCCTTACATCCATCTCGAAAGTCATGGAAAAAATTGTATACGAACAGGTCGAAAAGTACCTCGTGGAAAAAAATCTAATCTACGAATTCCAATCTGGCTTCAGAACATCCCACTCCACTGACACATGCCTTCTCTATTTGAACGACCACATCAAACAAGAGGTGGACACGGGCAAATACTGCGGCATGGCCATGCTGGACCTACAAAAGGCCTTCGACACTGTCAATCACACCATTCTGATTGACAAGCCAAAAGCAATTGGTTTTGATAGTCTATCAGTGAGCTGGATACAATCCTACCTGGAGGGGAGAGAACAGATGGTGGAGGTAAACGGTACCCTACCCCCCCCCCCCTCCCAGTGAGCTGTGGTGTTCCACAAGGAAGCATACTAGGACCGCTACTGTTCCTAATTTATGCAAATGTCATGTCGTCAGCTTGTGACTGCAACTTGTTCCTGTTTGCGGACAACTCAGCCCTGCTGGTCTCTGACAAGAACAAGTTACAGGTTGAAAAAACCCTCAGCTCGGAACTAGGCAAAATCTGCATATGGCTCGTCGATAACAAACTATCATTACACATGGGCAAAACAGAGTCCATTCTCTTCGGTTCAAATAACAAACTCAGCAAGACCGACGGCTTCTCAGTTACAGTGGGTGACAATATTGTCACAAGGAAAGATGAAATTACCTACCTGGGTTCCATCCTAGAGACTAATCTTTCCTGTGACAAAATGGCATCCAATGTAATAAAAAAAGTCAACCAACGAACTCGATTCTTGTACCGGATCTCCTCTCTGGTAAACAAGAATACCCTGAAGACTCTGGCAGGAGCACTCATTCAAGGGTACTACGACTATGCTTGCACCTCATGGTACCAAAGCACCTCAAAGGCACTAAAAACCAAATTACAAACATCTCAAAACAAACTAGTCAGACTACTGCTTGACCTGACTCCTAGAACCCACCTCACCCCTGCCCACTTTGACAACCTAGGATGGCTTAGAGTAGACGACAGAGTACAGCAACTTGCAATGGGCCTGGTCTACAAGATACACTACACGACCAAGGTACCCATGTACATGTACTGGAGTTATCCGATGAGGCATCCAGGGATCCACCTAGTGCTAAGTACACCATAATCCTATCTTACACTCCACAAAAAATCTCCCTTTCCCTCCCACTCTGCTATTTCTCTACTTCCTCCCTACCACCCTTGACACCACAATGTGTCTCATACCTATATCCACAATCTGCTCATCCAGAACAGATTCAACCACCCACGGCAGTTTGCTAGCAACCCGGCTAATCTCTCCTACCCTCCTACAGCCACTAATACACCTGTCACAGTACGGGGAGGCTTATGGAACTGTCAATCAGCAGTCAAGAAAGCTGACTTCATTACTGCCTACGCCCATAGTCAAAATCTGCAGCTCCTGGCTCTAACTGAGACCTGGATAACCCCCAATAACGCATCAACACCTGCAGCATTATCTACAAACTATAACTTCACTCACACACCTCGACCTTCCAGACGGGGTGGAGGCACTGGCTTCATGACATCTCCTTCATGTGCTACAAACGTAACACCACTCCCAGAACTGTCACTCTCCTCTTTCGAATATCATGCAGTATCTGTCTCTAATCCTTTCAATCTCACCATTGTTACACTCTACCGCCCTCCAGGTCCGCTCGATCACTTCACAGATGAGCTGGACATGCTTCTAAGCTCCTTACCGGAAGATGGTACCCCTCTCCTTCTATTGGGCGACTTCAACCTGCCTGACTCATCTCAGTCAGTCATAGTAGTCTCCCTCCTACAATCGTTTGACCTGACTCCCACTGCCATGCCTCCCACCCACAAAGCAGGCAACTCCTTGGATCTCATATTTTCCCGTAACTCCAGCATCATTAACACCACGGTAACTCCCCTACATGTATCTGACCATTCCTTCATATCCTTCTCACTAACTCTTATGCTTAACCGAAAGGTCTTCACCCCAACTCAAACCGTCTCACGCAGACGCAACCTGGCCTCCCTATCCCCCTCCACCCTCTCCTCTGACATACTATCCGCTCTACCTTTGAGTGACACCTTCTCTGCTCTCTCCGCAGAGATGGCAACCTCCACCCTCCTCTCAGCCCTTACAACCTCCTTCGACAAGCTCTGTCCCCTCGTTGAGAAACCTGCCCGCCGTTCCCCACCCAGTCCATGGCTGACAGATCCAGTGAGAGAACAAAGACAGGTCCTGAGAGCAGCTGAAAGGAAGTATAGAAAGTCACGCCTCACTGCTGACATCGATACATATCACAACCTCTTGTTAACATTCTCCAAAACCATTACCAATGCCAAAGCTTCTTTCTTTCACCATAGGATCGAGGCCTCTGCCAAGAATCTACGCAAACTGCATGCTACCATGTCCTCCCTCCTCACTCCCCCCCTACCCCCCCCTCCCTCATCTTTCTCTGCCGAAGACTTTGCGATCTTCTTTGAGGAAAAAGTGGAGAACATCCGCAGCTCCTTCTCTCAACCCCCACCCATTCCAAATGCTGAATCGAGAACCTCATCCTTCATTCTGTCATCTTTCTCTCCCATTACAGAAGCAGAGACCCTGACACTGGTAACGTCGAACCGTCCGACTACATGCCAGCTGGACCGGCTACCCTCCCCACTCCTCCAGACCATAGCACCAGACATCCTCCCATTCCTAACTGCAACCATCAACTCCTCACTCAACTCGGGGGTGGTCCCCACCTCCCTAAAACAAGCCAGAGTCACGCTCCTCATAAAAAAACCATCCCTGAACCCTACCGTCATAGGCAACTACCGTCCTGTCTCTCTTCTCTCCTTCCTTTCTAAAACACTTGAACGTGCTGTATCCAACCAACTTACTGCTTATCTCTTACAGAATGACCTTCTAGACCCTAATCAGTCAGGCTTCAGGACTGGTCACTCCACAGAGACAGCCCTCATTGCGGTCACAGAGGCACTTCACTTAGCAAAAGCGAAAGGCCTCTCCTCTGTCCTGATTCTCCTAGATCTATCTGCAGCCTTCGACACAGTCAACCACCAGATCCTCCTTGCGGCCCTCGCAGGAATGGGAGTGGCTGGCTCTGCGCTGACATGGCTGTCATCATACCTCAATGACCGCTCCTACCAAGTGTCATGGAGAGGGACCCTGTCGGCCACCCGCCCCCTGCGGACGGGTGTCCCCCAGGGCTCGGTTTTAGGACCCCTTCTCTTCTCCCTCTACACTAAATCACTGGGTAACATTATCACGTCTCATGGCTTCTCCTACCATTGTTATGCCGATGATACTCAACTCTTCCTCTCCTTCCCTCCCTCAGATATCCACATCTCTGAGCGGATCTCGGCCTGTCTGTCCGACATCTCCGCCTGGATGGCGACCAACCACCTCAAACTGAACCTAAGCAAAACAGAATTGCTCCACCTGCCGGCCAAATCCTCCGCCCTGACCGACCTTTCCATCACAGTCGAGAATGCAGCTGTGACCGCATCCCCGACCGCCAAGAACCTTGGTGTTGTCCTCGACTAAAAACTCCTAAAAACTATCGCGCCGCGCCGCCGCCACAACTAGAAACAATGGCCTGGCAAAAAAAATAAAAATAATTATAATAAAAAAAATATATAATATTTTTTTTTAATATAATATTCTTTTTTTTATCTGTGCAGGCCAGGCCTCCCGGGGGGGGGGGGGGGGTCGGACTGTTGGAGGATACTGTGATCGCAGACGTCACTGTAGCCTGTAGCCTGTAGGCCTTGTGTATGTATGTATGTGACAAATATACCTCTTGAATCCTGTCATATATTCAATCAGTTTCAGTAACTACAGAACACATAATACTAGACAACTCACTTGTTGAGGTCCGGCCGTCTGGACAGACTGGGCTTCCACAGCACATTCCATGATAAAAAAAAAGTATCCATTTAGTTAGATAGATGATAGATCATCATCCAACACTGTCTACAGTATCCTATCCTGTGTTCTGATACGACCGCAGGCGCCGGCACGGTCACCGGGCGTTGTCAATAATAGTCCCCACCGGAGCAGCACTAGCAGCAGGTGTAATTGTAACGGCGTCGCCTGTAGATGATCCCACCTCCTGCTGCTCTGTCAAGTCGATTGACTGCTTCACTGTCTTCGTGAAACCAAAATTGGTTAGGCTTACTTGTTGCATTTTTCGTTTAGACAGTATCCATTCCTGAGTGACCTTATTTACCTGTCAAAACGATCACTGTCAACAAGTCACAGCCACAGGTTACAACGTGGGTTTGATTTGTGCCGTGCGTGCAGGCTGCAGCGCCGCCGCGCTCCAAATGGTAATTGCAAGAATAGCATGCATGTTGCCATATTACGTGTGTGAATTAGTGCGCAAATCATTAATCATACATCCAAAATAGCATAAGTTTATTATTATACACGATGATGATACAGAAAATTACAGAAAAATGAGAAATGCATGGCAAAAGTAGCATTTATTTTCAGTAATTTAGAGACCCCCCAAAGATTCACAAATCATGTTTTCAAGGGAGCTGATGTCTGATCTAAGGGAGCCATGGCTCATCCAGCTCCCCCTGTGGATCGCACCCTGACTATAATAACAGTAGCCACTGCCAGAATAGTGACACATGTATCACGTGTGGTGAGCACACGCATGCATGCACAACGAAGACAGAAGATTGCGTTGTCTCAATCATTTTAACTATAAAATGAGCTCAAAGTATGAGCTCACTGACTGAAATGTCCAACAAAAAGCATCAATTGTCAAATAATATTGATCACATTAACTAGACTAGATGTTTTTGAGGAAATTAGAAAGGGAACAACAACTTAACCCTTGTGTCTGATCAGATTCTTATTTTTTTGATAACTTTGCAGTGATTATGTTTGTAGCCAATGTGGCAAAGGTGTGTAATCTTTGAATTATCTTGGAATTATTTTGACTCTCTCTTTCATAAATTGTTTATTCAACTTCAGCCCCAATCATAACCACCACATATTGTTTTTTGTAATGTCAGATTTAACAACTCCTTTTGGGAGTGTGCCATCTGCCATTCCATTCGCCGCCTCCACGGTCAATCAGTTGTATCGCCTGGTCCCGCCTCCACCAAACACAGCACGGCTCCATTGTGTGTGTGTGTGTCCGGTGAGGGAGAGAGAGTCAGATAATTCTCCAACTCTGTAGCAGACAGTGAAATCCTGGTTGTTCCCCACCCACCTGGTTATCTAAAAACGATCGCGCCGCGCCGCCGCCACAACTAGAAACAATGGCCTGGCAAAAAAAATAAAAAAAATTATAATAAAAAAAATATATAATATTTTTTTTTAATATAATTTTCTTTTTTTTATCTGTGCAGGCCAGGCCTCCCGGGGGGGGGGGGGGGGTCGGACTGTTGGAGGATACTGTGATCACAGACGTCACTGTAGCCTGTAGCCTGTAGGCCTTGTGTATGTATGTATGTGACAAATATACCTCTTGAATCCTGTCATATATTCAATCAGTTTCAGTAACTACAGAACACATAATACTAGACAACTCACTTGTTGAGGTCCGTCTGGACAGACTGGGCTTCCACAGCACATTCCATGATAAAAAAAAAGTATCCATTTAGTTAGATAGATGATAGATCATCATCCAACACTGTCTACAGTATCCTATCCTGTGTTCTGATACGACCGCAGGCGCCGGCACGGTCACCGGGCGTTGTCAATAATAGTCCCCACCGGAGCAGCACCAGCAGCAGGTGTAATTGTAACGGCGTCGCCTGTAGATGATCCCACCTCCTGCTGCTCTGTCAAGTCGATTGACTGCTTCACTGTCTTCGTGAAACCAAAATTGGTTAGGCTTACTTGTTGCATTTTTCGTTTAGACAGTATCCATTCCTGAGTGACCTTATTTACCTGTCAAAACGATCACTGTCAACAAGTCACAGTCACAGGTTACAACGTGGGTTTGATTTGTGCCGTGCGTGCAGGCTGCAGCGCCGCCGCGCTCCAAATGGTAATTGCAAGAATAGCATGCATGTTGCCATATTACGTGTGTGAATTAGTGCGCAAATCATTAATCATACATCCAAAATAGCATAAGTTTATTATTATACACGATGATGATACAGAAAATTACAGAAAAATGAGAAATGCATGGCAAAAGTAGCATTTATTTTCAGTAATTTAGAGACCACCCAAAGATTCACAAATCATGTTTTCAAGGGAGCTGATGTCTGATCTAAGGGAGCCATGGCTCATCCAGCTCCCCCCGTGGATCGCACCCTGACTATAATAACAGTAGCCACTGCCAGAATAGTGACACATGTATCACGTGTGGTGAGCACACACATGCATGCACAACGAAGACAGAAGATTGCGTTGTCTCAATCATTTTAACTATAAAATGAGCTCAAAGTATGAGCTCACTGACTGAAATGTCCAACAAAAAGCATCAATTGTCAAATAATATTGATCACATTAACTAGACTAGATGTTTTTGAGGAAATTAGAAAGGGAACAACAACTTAACCCTTGTGTCTGATCAGATTCTTATTTTTTTGATAACTTTGCAGTGATTATGTTTGTAGCCAATGTGGCAAAGGTGTGTAATCTTTGAATTATCTTGGAATTATTTTGACTCTCTCTTTCATAAATTGTTTATTCAACTTCAGCCCCAATCATAACCACCACATATTGTTTTTTGTAATGTCAGATTTAACAACTCCTTTTGGGAGTGTGCCATCTGCCATTCCATTCGCCGCCTCCACGGTCAATCAGTTGTATCGCCTGGTCCTGCCTCCACCAAACACAGCACGGCTCCATTGTGTGTGTGTGTGTCCGGTGAGGGAGAGAGAGTCAGTTAATTCTCCAACTCTGTAGCAGACAGTGAAATCCTGGTTGTTCCCCACCCACCTGGTTATCTAAAAACTATCGCGCCGCGCCGCCGCCACAACTAGAAACAATGGCCTGGCAAAAAAAATAAAAATAATTATAATAAAAAAAAATATATAATATTTTTTTTTAATATAATTTTCTTTTTTTTATCTGTGCAGGCCAGGCCTCCCGGTGCTCCCGATGGCCAGTCCGGGCCTGGTACCACGGGTATTGCACTACCACCCCTGCAGGTTCTATACAACAAGAGGTGCAAATCCAGAGCCTGCAGAATAATGAAAGACCCTCACCACCCCAACAACAGCCTGTTCATGCTGCTGCGGTCAGGCAGACGCCTGCGAACACCAGCTACTAGGACAGAGAGACTTCGGCTCAGCTTCTTCCCCCAGGCCATCAGAGCCTTGAACACTGAACTCTCCACACACAAGCACACATGACAGTGTCGGCGCCATGGGGGGGCATTCGCGGGCCATGCCCCCCCAGATGGGGCACTGTGCCCCTCCAACCGGCATGGTCAATTATTATAAAAAAATAAAATAATTAAACATTTAATTTTTTTTATTATAGTAAAAGTCAGATGTTTTCCTTTATAAATAGGCTATTTAGCCTATTATTAAACGAAATTAAACAAAAAAAGTCTTAAAGGAAGTGTATGTTTGATCTCACGCCACGGCTCACGCGTTATTATTGGTCACGATGAGTTGATGCCGGGTAGGGCGTGACTGCATTTGAATTGATTTTGATATGGGTAGGGCGTGACTTGAGTGAGGTCAGTGAGCGAGAAAGTCAAAGATAGAGTCAGACTCAGGTAAAATATAATAATCACTTCTTGGAGACGGACATACAAATAAAATGGATATACGAAAATGGTTGGCTGGGGCAGGCGCACCTAAGGCTTCTTCACGGCCTCCTCCAAGAATGCCTCCTCCTGGTGAAGGCCTTCCAACATCTAACGTGGTTGAAGAAGTCTGCCAAGAAGCGCCAGGCCCAGGCCCCCCGCCGGTGCTGCACTTGGAGGTGCTGCATCTGTTACAGCAGAAGCTAACGTGGTGGTTATAGGCCATCATGATGATGATCCACCAGATCCACAACCGTTGGCGGTAACGGTAAATGATCTCGGGACTGAGCATCCCAAACAAATGGTGTTACAACCATACCCTGCCAGCATGTTTAGCGGTAGGAAACGGTCATTTGTAGCGACGTGGTTCCAAAACAGAGACTGGCTCGAGTACAGTGAACATGCTGATGCAGCTTTTTGTTTCTGCTGCCGGAATTTTTGTTCTATTGGCAGTAGCACCAATCGGAGAGTGGATGGTTTTGTGAATCTTGGATACCGTAATTGGAAAAATGCCACAGAGAGGGACAGGGGATTTCATAAACATGAAACATCAAAGGAGCATCTCTCTAGCTACACAATGTGGAAGGAGCGAGTGAGACGAGTCAATACCGGCAAGGAGATTTCGACACTTGTCAACACAGACCAGGTCACAACATGTTTACAGGAACGTTTGGGAGTTGTATTTGGAGTATATTTCCTGACTGTAGTGAACTAGGCTAGATGTCTGCCCCACTTCCAGTGATGAAGTTAAGCTAGGCTAACGGTCCAGGCGTTCCCTAAGCCCAAAGCATGCAGAGAGACGAAAAAGGTATGCATCTTCTTGTCCAACTCCAGGGAAGATGTTAATTAAGCTAATTTCACAAAATGTTGGAGTTTTCCTTTAAGCGTTTCAATTGGCCAGCCAAACATGTTATCTGTGTACATGTAATATTGTACTAATTGTGTATTTATTAATGAGGTAAGTTATGCCCCGAAATCCGACGTTAGAGTCAGTGTGTCAATATAGTTACTGCACTTTAGCTTTGTAGGGCAGTATGGTTATGCTGTTAAATGAAGTAGTGGTATTGCAATGGCACCATCTCCGTCTGGAGAGAGAAGACATTTGCGCTTGATATAGCGAAGTTTACCTATCCCTATATCTTCTTGCAAGCCACTGACCTTGTATGTACCAATGTATGATGATTCACAGGGATACATGTAGTATGGCTGTTTGTGTCTGTACTTTCTGTAAATTATATATACCTCTTCCTCTGATTTAAGAATATTCTCTACTAATGCAAATCCATCTCCAACCTCAATACAATTGTCTCCTTTCTTTGTGGACAAAGTAAACCGATGAGTGGAGACCTTCCTGTACTGTTGTGAAGAAGTAAACTGTGGGGGGACAGGCCCATCAGTGTGAATATTACGCAAAATTGGATCATCTGTGGGACATGGGGATCCAACATGTGGAATTTCAGACAACCTTTTCACTACCTGTTGTAGAGGCTGATGTGGCTTGCGTAGAAGATGCTTAATTTGTCCAAGATAGTTCTCAAAAGGGAATCCTGAGATATTATCTAGAGTGCCAAACTTCCTGTATTCCTCAGCCAAATGAATAAGCTGGTGTACATTGTACACAATTTCACCTCTTCCATACACTGTCCCAAAGTGTTCAACAAAAGAAACCATCAACTTGTGCGCAAAGGCCAACATTTCCTCAGAAATACTAGGGGACAGCAACAAGTACATTCCAACAGAAAACAACATGAAGTTGTCATACAGCTCACTGGGGAGGGAATCCTTCAAAACAACAGGACCCCAATACAACATGAAGGATCGCAACTCAGTAGCTTTCCAGCGATCTAACTCTGACAGTTCCCTTGGTTTACGGTTAAATTCACAAGGCATGTAGGGACGTAGCTTTAGCAGTTTACCTGAAATGGCTTGTACAGTTTTGGAAGGGACCCTTGTTGCCAAATTCTTACCTTTAACCATATATTAAGCAGTTTCCTTGTAACTCCGAGACAACAGAGATGCATGTAATCAGTTGGAAACATAGAAACCATCTTAACTAAACCTGTTAAAGGGCTCGTCCCATTGTGATGTGCCTCATCAACCATGTCTGAGAAACTGGAGTCTGTCCTAAGTCTGACTTTTGTTTCAGGGTATGTCATTTTATTTCTCCATACACCCTCCTGAAAACACTTGTCACAACCAGAATAGCCATTAAATGCCTTGGTCTGCTTAATATAAGCTCTAGCCGGGGCATCACAAATGAAAGAAGAAATCTGTACATCAAATTGCTTGTCATTATAAATAATGCCATTAGACAGTACATTCTGAAGATCTTTGACAAACTGCTCTAGGTACTCAAAAACACTCTTTGGCTTGCTGAGACCACAAAAAATGCCAACAACAAATGGGGACTTTGTGTAGTCACATTTGAGACTTCCAAGTATGGGCCAAAACTGAAGTTTAGAACTTTTGAATAAAGGTAAACCATCTATATTAAACTGTAAATTAAGAGTTGTCAGAGTTGCCGGTAAAATCAAACATGCCAACCGTGAAAGCACCCCTTTGACTAAACCAAAATGATAGTATTCTCCCCCTTCAATCTTAGTGGTAGGCACATGTTTTTGTGTTCCTAGCAATGTTCTTCCATCTTTAGGAAGGGTGGGGTGAAACATCTTCAAAAAGGACAGCAAAGATGATAGTGCAACCAGAGAGACTGAATAGGATGTTGCCCAATATTTTAAACTTGTCATGAGGAAATCTTCATTATGCTCATCACTGTCAAAGACATGTTCAGGTTCAATTTCGTCATCCCCAGCTATACTTTCAAAATGTGCATTTGACTCACCTGGTGAGTCAATATTTTCACTTTGATCACTGATAGTTAGTGGTCTGTTTAGTGGCAAGTCTGAAGTTGATAAATCTAGTGGCAAGTCTGATCTAGTTGTTAAATCTAGTGGCAAGTCTGTCTTTGGTAAATCGAGCAGGCACTCAGTATAGGCTGTGACAGGATCTGTGTTCTCTAAAGAGTGATGGTTTGTCCTTGAATTAGCAGCAACAATTAACTTATAATCAGTGAGGATAGCCTGCTCTGTCTCTCTCACTAATTTGTTGACTCTACGTCTTTTAGCCCGAGAATAAGATGACATAGTGATGAGGTGCTGTAGTCAATGTAATGGTACATAAATTGTGCTATTTACTTGGCTAGAACAGGTCTTTGCTTCAATTGCTGCAACGTGCGGCTTCTTGAAACTGGTACGTGATTCTGGAAAAAGAAAGAAAAAAGAGAGGAGGGTCGACATTAATGTGCTGCATTGCAATGTGCAGGGTGAAACGCTTGCATAATTCTATATTTTGATCAATATCAAGAGAGTCCATTATTATATTATTGTTATATTGTTCATTAGAAAATACCATGTATATAACCAAACATCTAACTATATAGTCAATGTAATGGTACATAAATTGTGGTATTTACTTGGCTAGAACAATTAAGTCTCAAACAGCCTGCAAACTACCTGGTGTTCTATCGCCATGCTCTAAGACAAACTCTAACCTTAACCAACTTAGAAAGAGTGCAAGGGGAGATGAAGCATATAGCGATATAAACATAGTCATAGCATCAAATTAGTATTTAGATAAGCCACAGAAAAAAATCACGTTATAAAAATAAGCAGTTTCTAAGAAAAAACGATTTGTTATGTGAAGCGCTTTATCAACATGGGCGCCGCCATTTTGTTTGGTGACATCACCGTCGCGGTGCATTTAGCTAGCTGGCTACCTAGCCGCAGCCGGGATTCAAAGCCAACTAACCGGCTAACCCAGCTCGCTAAATACTGCATGTAGCTAGCAGAACTGTAAAATTAGTTTGAACAGCCATACAAAAAGAAACACGCAGTCCCGTTGTTGTCTGGTAGGCAACGTTGCATTTACGGATCCACGTGTTTACTAGGCCAGCTAGCGCGTGCTTCCTTGACTACTTCCTGTTCACCCAATAAGCATGCTTTTGATTGGCTGAGTTGCACAACGTCATTCAGTAACAACGCACGCAATTGGACCACGCAATTTATAATCGTTGGCGCTTTAATATTAACATCGAAATAACTTAAACAACAGTAATATTAACATCGAAATAACTTAAACAACCGTACGATTCCACTTGCACACTCTCCAGAGTTATATTAAGCACACGCTACGAATATTCATGAATATTTATCTTAGTTGACGTATATATATATTTACCTACCAAACTGCAGCATATCACATGCACAACGCCGTCAAGATCCACTGGTGCACACTCACAATAATGTTATTTTTCACAGAACACAGTTAAGATAAAAGTAATATAGCCAAAACTTACTGTAAAGCACTCAGTAGAATCAAATCCGGGGGGAACCAGACGTGCTGTTCTGAACAGCAGTTCACATTGAGAGATCGAGTGCTCAGCTGCATGCTGGGACGTACGTCTGTTTAAATTGGGGGGGGGAATTCGGGCCAACGTAATGACGACAAACAGCATATACGTTGAACAGCATCCGTTGATTCAACATTTATTAGATATTGGCATTTCAATCATTAAAATGCAACCACAAAACAATATTGATTCAATGATATGTTTTCAACAATAGTCAATTGCTTTAGCGGTTAATGGGTGATTCAACATCAATCGTCGACCTTAACCAAAAAGCAAGCATTGTGACCATAAATCAACATTGAATTAACACCTTTTGCTATCTGGGATGACAATTCACGACAACTTTTAAAACGGATCAATTTATTTATATGTATAAATCGCATTCAGGAAATTGGGCGTCAGTGAAAGCATGCTATCCGTGGAGGAATGGCAGGAGCAGGAGCAAACGGCTGTTAGTGTTCACCAACCATCACATTTACACATTCCTGCATTTGTATTGTTTTATCCACAGAAGATTTGCAAACCTTTTGTTCCAGAGACAAAAGCCACAGAGTGGGCAATCAAGAGACACTGGCTAAGTTGATTTGATGACACCCTCGGTCCGCGGCCGCCTCGGTGCATCATCTACTCTCTCCCCTGAGCTCTGAGCTCCGGTCGCGTCGCTGTCTTCTTCTGGTCGCGACGGTCTGACTTCCTGTGATAACGGTCCAATCTACACTGCTGCCACCTGTCGTCACGGAGGAGAATTGCACCCATTTTGTAAAAAAAAAAAATAATAATAAGTACAAAATACGTACCAATCCGTACGCCGTACAGAGGCCGTGCAGAGGCCGTGCAGAGCTCGAAAAAACAGGAGAATCCCGGTCAAACCGTACACATTGACAGCTATGCTTCTGACTGAGATCGACGCTGTGCGGGCCCATGGCGCAGAGCTACGAATGGAAGCTGTGGGCCTGCTGCGAGAGATGACTGAGCCCAGATTTGCATTCACTGCAAACGTAGTGCACAGAGTGCTTGCCCTGCTTGACCCAGCAAACCAAATGCTACAAAGAGAGGATGCTGATTTGTTGACAGGTCTGCGTGTTGTGGCTAGTTCAAAAGAATGCGTACGAAAACTACGTTGTGATGAGGAGTTTGACAAGGTGTGGGACATGACCACAGATACCAGTGCATCACTGAGACAAACAGAAACCCCGAAAAGAAAACGCACAACAAACACGAACATGGATGGGTATGTGGTTGAGGGAACAACAGGCCAGAGGGATGCTGACGGCAAAACAGAACTCAAGAGAATGTACATTAGCATTATCGAGTCAGTTGTTGGAGAAATGGATCAGAGGTTTAGTGAACGCAACACTCAACTGGCTAGGGCACTTGCTGCACTCGATCCAAAAAGTGACACATTTCTAGATGCTACAGCTGTGAAGCATATCATGGACCTGTCACGATCACCTATAATTGAGGCAGAGTTTGTAGTAGCAAAAGAGTTTTTCAAGACTGAAAAGGAATCACAGCCAATCGAGGAGGGGATCTGGACCACAAAGTACATTTTGTCTCACTACCACAAAACTCTTGTGGCAATGCCCAGTGTATTGATTGCGTTCAAGCACGCATTAACTTTCGGCGCCTCCACCGCAATGTGCGAGAACTCGTTCTCAATGCTACGGAACGTTTTTTCGGATCACAGACGGACAATGCTCCACAGACGAAAGGCCCAATTGGTTCAGCTGCCGTTTGAGAAGGACCTCACGCGAAAATGTACCACGGAATGGAAGGACACCGTCCTGAGGAGGTTCAGTGCCACGACTCGCCGCCTACAACTCTTTTAATCGGTAAGTCATATACATTGTTATTATTAATAATACTTGAATGTGAAGCCCAGCCTCGGGCTTATTTCATACTGTTTAATTTAAGCTGCCTTGCCCCTTGGCCCAATTATTATTATTAATAATACTTGAATGTGAAGCCCAGCCTCTGGCTTATTTCATACTGTTTAATTTAAGCTGCCTTGCCCCTTGGCCCAATTATTATTATTAATAATACTTGAATGTGAAGCCCAGCCTCTGGCTTATTTCATACTGTTTAATTTAAGCTGCCTTGCCCCTTGGCCCAATTATTATTATTAATAATACTTGAATGTGAAGCCCAGCCTCGGGCTTATTTCATACTGTTTAATTTAAGCTGCCTTGCCCCTTGGCCCTTGTCAGTATTAATAATACGAAAACGAAATACGTGATCTTTCACTTTGTGTGTGTGCGCAAGACGCCAGTGTGTTTGTGACGTGACGTGCGAGAGAGAAAGAGAGAGAGAGACTGTCTTATCTCTTATGCCTGCAGTGCGCTCATGTTTTGAAATGCGTGTTGGTTTGCGGGAAATGCCTTTTCTGAAGCGTATATTTTATGCCCCCCCCGAAATTACCATATGCCCCCCTGGTAAATTTGTTCTGACGCCGACACTGACACATGAGAACACACACGACACACACACTGTACACACTCACACACTAGCAGCCACTTTAACATGAGCAAACACACACTCATGCTGCACACGCTCACACTTATGGTCACTTTACAAAAGGAAAGGTCACTTTAAGAATAGTATAGTATAACTTGAGATTGTATAATATAGCATTGTATAGCAGTGTACATAAAGACCCAGTGCCTCATCCGTAGCTAACAGTGTATTGCACTACCACAGGACCTAGCATGTCCTACCATGCTCTGTAAATAACTCATGTACATATACCGATATGCCCTACTTTGTTTACTTGTTTTATTGCACAATGTCGTTCTATTGGATTCTATTATATATTACTATTGTATTATGCACATCGTTGCGGGCAAGACCCCCCGCATTTCATTGTATACTTGTATGCCGTGACAAATCAAACTCTTGACTTGACTTGACTTGACTTGACTAATGTTAGAATAGGAATGGAGAAATCAAGAGACTTCCCGGTGGAGAAGGGTGTAAGACAAGGATGCATCTTGTCCCCTGTACTCTTTAATATGTACAGTGAATCACTGATGAAAAAAGGTCTGAGAGGAGGGAAAGGAGTAAAACTTGGCGAAGAGAACATCACCAATATAAGATACGCGGATGACATTGCTATAGTCTGTAACTAGGGATGCTCGATATTGGCTTTTTTACCGATACCGATATACCGATATTGTCCAACTCTTAATTTCCGATACCGATATCAACCGATACCGATATATGCACGGTTTCCCCCCCCCCCCCCCCCCCCCAAAATTGAATAATTTCAGGTAATTAACATTACATATCTCTTGTTGTGGAATTAACACAACATTATGCATACTTTTGACAATAAATAAAATCTGAATTTGTTCTTATTTGCTTGCCTGGGTAAATAAAGGTTATAGAAATGTAAAAAAAAAAAAAAAAAAAAGGGGGGGGGGGGTTTGAAAACCGATACCGATATTTTCCGATATCACATTTTAATGCCGATATCGGCCGATAATATCGGTAGGCCGATAATATCGGACATCCCTATCTGTAACTGTCAAGAAGATCTACAGGACATGATGAATAAGCTGAATGTCGAATGCAAAAACTATGGAATGTCGCTAAACACAAAGAAAACTAAAGTAATGATCATTGAAAAAACACCAGGAACTGTTTGTAAAATACAGGTGGATGGAGAAAAACTTGAACAAGTGAAGAAGTACATGTACCTTGGAAGCTGGATCAGTGAAGGTGGAAGAGCTAACATGGACATTAAGAGAAGAACCGGAATTACAAAGGGCGCATTCTGGAACCATAAAGAATTATTGAGAAGAAACATAAGTTGGAAAACGAAGACCTGGGGCCCTCATGTATCAACCTGACTTACGCACAGATATGTGCTTAAGCCGTGCGTATGACCATTCCTAAGCAAAGTGTGGGATTTATCTATTTGAACTTGTGCTTGACTTTGTGCGTATATTTAAGCACAGGTCGGACCATGTGTAGGTGGTGCCGGTGGTAGAATATTTTCACAACACGGAAATAAGCACTGACTGTGCTCTGCGTAACTCAACTCGTTATTATTTTGCGCATATATTGCAGAAATACGGGAACGTTTTGATTATATTTAAAAGGCTTTGCCATTGTTAAAACGTAATACGTGGAACCCCGAAGCTGTAAGCAGAATACAAGTCATATGAACACCCACGATATAAAAACGCATTGCAATTAGAACAGACAGAGGTTATTTGTTGAGTGTATGTGTATACAAAACCCTTGCAATAAATGTGTCTTATGAATGAAAAGCATACATGCTCTCAGAGCATATATCGTGTGGGTGATATTACAGAATTTCACTTATTTAGTTTTACAATGTCAAAGCCTAAATCAAAACGTTCCCGTATTTCTGCAATCTATGCCCAAAATAATAACGAGTTGAGTTCTAACAAAGAACGTATTACATGCTGGTAGACTGATAGAGTAAACTATGATATGAATATGAATATGATATGATCATATAAATACTGGTCCGTCCGCGAGGATATCGAGGACTCGGATAGCCATTAAGCCATTTGAGAATATAGGCGGCCTATAGCCTATACATATTATTTAATGTTTTCATAAGCGTAAAGATACAACAGCTAGATTAATGATCAAGTTAGTTTACTGTATGCAGGCTTCACAGGGCTGTGTGTTATATATGCGCAAGTTACTGTTGCATAATGTAGGCTGGCTGCTATTATATGTAATTCATAGGCTACCTAATACCAACAACAAAATGGATTGTATCATATGTGTTACGAAGGATCAGATTAAACCGAATATATATATTTACTAATTGATATATATTGCATAATATTTGTATATCGTCTGATATCCCTTGTGTATTCTTTGTACATATACACGGAATATCCCTTTTACCTAGTACAGACCATAATATTTCGTTCTCCTATTGGATAGCGATCCACTAGGCGCCACAGCCATACCCCCAATGTCTAGTTCAAAGTCACCGCCAAGGCTTGCCTGGACATGCCCGGTTCGGCGCAAGAATACGAGACAGGAATAAGGCTGGTACTAGATTATTCGCTGTACGTATAAATACGTCGCAGGTGGATACAGCAGCACTTAGCCTAAAGTCAAGTTAACCTAGAAACGTGTTACCCTCAAACGTTAAAGCCTTCATCACGAGTCAACGACCAAGTGAAGTGAGCAACCGTGCATCTAAATAGAGCACTTATAACCGCGTGCGAATAGGATAGTAAAGTGTCAGAGCTTAGTGGAATAATGTCAAGTTCGACCTAGTTAATGTGAAGTACCGCGCACCGGAGAATCTACACCGGTGAATGCAGAGCCCTTTCCAGCTGGATTATTGCTTTGGTCCTGTGGCTGTTGGAGCGGAGGAGAATCGTCTACACCCACTACTGTGTGGGATTTACCCGTGAGGAACATCACTCGAGCCCGTCTCTAGGAGAGGCTGGCCGGCTTTCACCTATGCTGCACGCATACTTGGATTACAGCTGCTGCTTTCGTCTGCCGATCAAGGGAGTAATGTACCGTCTCCCGTAGCTGGAGCTTACTGATTCCCCGTTGATCCAGAGTTTGCATTCGAACATTTCCTCCCCCTGCTGGCCTACAACCGGAGGGACCCTACCAGTATCTCCCGCTGCCCTACTAGTGTACCATAGATATAATTCCTAAGATACAGGTGGTATTCATTATCTCCTGCGTAATATGATAATGGACCTACGTTATTGATTTACTCACGCACATTCTTCGCCTTATAAGCGCGACCCTACGTAAAGTATTGTAATATACTATCATTGCTGCTAATAAATATTATTATAACCCAGATTTGTGTGGAACCGTGTCATTGTGGAAGTGTTCATCTGATATACCTGTGTACTGTATGGCCAGTAGTAATGTACATAAGACAGTAGTGGTTTAATGATACCATACTTATTTAATACAGTCAGGGAATTGTACCCCTCAGTTACAATATGCCTCTACACACATTATATTATACACATCATATTATATCTTGGTTCGGCAGCGACTCTGTGAACAATCTCTCAGAGTTTGCTCCATCAATAAACGCGCATTTTGGCTGATAATGTGCCGGTGGCCGGAGTCTCATTCAGGCCTAATTGTATTTAATTCAATTGTAATGTTATTACTGGGGTATCTAAAACATCACAATGTGGATCAGGGTTATCCACTGAAGCCATAATGACTCTGATCAGAACCACGGGCTCATGACGAGCGCACACAATAGGCATTGTAGAGCGCAGAGTTGGCGTGCTGAAATTGATTTAATTTCAGTCATTACAGTGCTTAATGTCGGGTCATCTCTTGTCATTTATTTCTGTCAATGTGCTGGTTCTGTAGCAGGACTGGGTCAGTCAACATCCTTGGCTCCCGGCGCACCGAAGATTATACGTTCAAGTTCGGTTGGACCTCGGTGATCAATCTCGCTCTCAGTGGAGTCTCTCAGAGTTCGCTTGGGTTAGTCCACTTTTCCACATTTCATGGGGGTGTTCCATTACCGTATATGGTTAATCGGGGCGGTTCTGGTATGCAAATACGTGAAAGTGTGCACGAGCCTCGGCGTAGGACCAAGGTGATATTTATCATGACAGGTGTGCGTAGGACCTGTGTACGCACGTGTGATGAATCCTGTTTTTTTTGTGCGTGCACACATTCTAAATTCTGTGCTTAAGTATGGAAATAGAACATTTTCTACGTCACGTTGATGAATGAGGGCCCAGGATTTTGGAAACGTATGTTATGTCAGTCTTTTCATACGGAGCAGAAGCATGGACGCTGAATGAAGAGGCAAAGAGGATGATAGACTCTTTTGAAATGTGGACGCTGAGGAAGATGATGAAGATAACATGGAAGGATAAGATCAAGAATGAGGAGGTACTGAGAAGAGCGGATATGCAAGGAGGACAGCTGCTGGAGAGGTTGAAAAAGAGAAAGATGGAGTTGTGCAGGCATGTTCTGAGAGGATCCAGTGGGGAGATGTTCAAGAAGGTGGTGATGGGGAAGGTGGATGGAAAGAGAGGAAGTGGAAGACCAAGAAGAGGCTGGGTAGACGACGTCTGTGATTGGAGCGGAGTGAGAGGCGGAGTCACAGAGTTGGAGAGAAGAAGTGGGGACAGAATGGGTTGGAGAGTGATAGGCAACCTTCGGAACGAAGAAGCCACCTAATGATGATGATTAGTGTATTCCACTAAAGGGCTATTATCGCGTCTTTTCCTGGAATTACTCAGAAGCACCCAAACTATACTCATATTCAAAACGGTATAAAACGGAAATGAACAATCCATTTTGTACATGTTGACTGGAAGCAACTCACTGCTAATCGACGGGTGTATTAGACCCATAGCTATAATTTAAGATATATTTTAAGCACTCGCAAATCTCGCAGTCCCCCCATTGATTAAAGTGGTGGCGTTCTAGCGCCATCTCGCGGATTAAGCGATGGCGCAGAATGAGTTAATAGCTTCGGCTTAATAGTAAATGCAGTATCAATTGATTCGGTTTCTCCAATACAACAATTATCTTGTCATCATATTTAGCATCACTGGTTGATAATTATTGATTTGTTGGCATCATGTGATAACGTCATAGCATCATTATTGGAAAATTGTCATAATATATGTAATAATTTAAATGGAATATGACCATGGAGAAGGTCGTTTTTGCCTCTAATTTTAGAACACAACAGATACCTGGACTGAACTGGGTTTTCTGGAAGTGGTTCCTCAAAGTGTTCAGTAGTCTTGGAGTAATGACATGGTTTAGAGAGGGATTACCTTCATACTTATTAAAGGTATTTTGTCTGAATCAGTGAGGTGTAGGCTAAGCTGAGAAACCCAGAAACTGTCACTGGAAACAGAAGGTAGATGCTAGATCCCATGGCCCGGAAGGACATTTTTACATCTATTTTAAATGTGTAGGTATAGTGAGAGTGGTTAAGTTTAGGGATATGGTGCATTGGATGATCCTCGGAAAATGCAGCCCTGTTTTACTGCTGTTCTATGAAAATGTAGGTCTATTTTATAGCACTGCTCTAATTCTGTCTATTTATATACTCATTCTATGTCTGCACTTCATGCATTGCATTTATCGTTATGTGAGGTATGAGGTAGAGAGGACAGTATAGGTATCTGTATGTGAGGTAGAGAGGATAGTAGAGGTATCGTTATGGGGGGTGTACATGACAGTAGAGGTAACCTTATATGAGGTATAGAGGACTGTAGAGATATCTTTATGAGGTTGAGAGGACAGTAGAAAACAGTAGATGTAACTATGTATGAGGTAGAGAGAATAGTAGAGGTATCTTACGTGAGGTAGAGATTACAGTAGAGGACAGTAGATGTATAGAATGTCAGGTATAGAGGATAGTAGAGGACAGTAGAGGTAACTCTAGTGAGGCCTTTAACCAAGAACTGGAGAGCCTGGACTGGTCAGATGAGCTCAGTGGTACACTAGTTGAAGAAACATGGCTTGGATTCAAAACCAAATTCTCATCAATACTAAACAACATGGCCCTGAGAACCACCAGGGTTAAAATCGTGCTGAGCCATGGATGCACTCAGACATACTGACCGACATGTAAACCAGAACCAAAAAATGCTCTGAACTTCATAAAAGTCAGTCAAAGCTTGCCAAAAGCTTCAACAGTGACCCACGTGGTTAAACTCAAACAACAACGAAACAGGCTAAGAAATTATGTAAATACCATGATCAAATCTGCACAAAATAAATTTGTCAATGATAAAACTGAGGGAAACAAAAACAACCCCTGTGAGCTTTGGAAATTACTCAACAACCAACTAGGCTGCAGTAAAAAACTGAAAACCAGATTTACAAACATCAACATAAAGACAGAAAACACTCTCATCACAGACAAGCTGGATGTGGCCAATTACTTAAACATATTCTTTACAAATAATAACCACAACACTGGTTAATAAACGACCCTCCCACTCTGGGCATTTGATGTAGAACACATCCTAGCCTTCTACAAAAACCTAGGGGTTCGCAAAGATGACTTCAAACTTGAAATGGTAACAACAGATGAGGTGCTCAAAAAACTGAACGCCCTCCAACCTAACAAGGCCACTGGCCATGACAATATCCCCTCCAAATTCCTCAGAGACTCGGCAGCCACCATCACCCCAGTCATCACCCACATAATAAACCTCTCCATAAAACAGGGACACGTCCCCAAAGACTTAAACATTGCGAGAGTGACCCCCCTGCATAAAAAAGGCAGCCAATTAGACCCAGGCAACTACCACCCTGGAGTACATTTACATTACATTATTTACAGAAAAATAATTCATAATTCAGTACATCATTTATCAAAGGTTACAAAAGTTTCATAGTTTTATGTACAAAACATATACACATTTATTTATGTTTATTTTTTATATCCCTTTTTCTTATTTTTTTTCCCTTTGTCACTATTTGAATATAGTTATGTTATTTATCTCTATTTGAACGACCACATCAAACAAGATGCTGGAACTCCAAAAGGCTTTCGACACTGTCAATCACTCCATTCTGATTTATAAGCTAAAAGCAATTTGTTTTGATAGTTCATCAGTGAGCTGGATGCAATCCTACCTGAATGGGAGAGAACAGATGGTGGAGGTGAACGGTACACTGCCCCCCCCCCCCCCCCCCCCCCCCCCTCCCAGTGAGCTGTGGTGTTCCACAAGGAAGCATGCTAGGACCTTTACTGTTCATAATTTATGTAAATGACATATGTCATCAGCTTGTGACTGCAACTTGTTCCTGTTCGTGGACGACTCTGCCATGCTGGTCTCTGACAGGAACAGGTTGGAAAAGTCCTCAGCTCTGAACTCGGCAGAATCTGCACCTGGCTCGCTGATAACAAACTATCATTACACCTGGCTAAAACAGAATCCATTCTCTTTGGATAAAATAGCAAACTCAGCAAGGCCAACGGCTTCTCTGTTACAGTGGGTGACAATATTGTCACAAGGAAAGATGAAATTGCCTACCTGGTTTCCATCCTAGAGGCAAATCTTTCCTGTTATAAAATGGCAACCAATGTAATAAAAAAATTCAACCAACGAACAAGATTCTTGTACCGGATCTCCTCTCTGGTAAACAAGAATACCTTGAAGGCCTGGAAGCGGATGTTCTTTCTACGTCAACTGAGGAAGCTCAGGCTACCGAGGACCAGTTTTACACCGCCATCATCCAGTCCATCCTCACCCAACTCCATCATCACCTGGTTCCCTGCAGCCACGGTCAGGGACAAGGCCAAGCTGCAGCGGGTAATACGCTCGGCGGAGAGGGTGATTGGCTGCTCCGTTCCCTCCCTCGAGTCCCTACACTCCACCAGGGCCTTGAGGAGGGCGAGGAAGATCATGGCAGACCCCGACCACCCGGGTCATAACCTCTTCACCATGCTCCCCCACGGCAGGCAGCTAAGGCTGCCCAAGACACTTAGGTCCCGTCACAGACTCAGTTTCTTCCCCTCAGCAGCTTGCCTGGTAAACGAGTCAGGTGTCCCCCTGCTCCACCTCCCCCCCCCCCCTCTATGGCAAGCTGCTAGGGCTGGACTTTTGGACTTGAACTTTGTGCTGCACTGTATACATGTCGCCAACCACTGCACTTTATTGTCTTATCGTTGTCTCACTGTTCTGTCCTGTTTTGCACTTTATTACTATTTATTATTATGTTATTCTTATTTGTGAAAAAAATCATGCACTGAAATGTCGAATCACGTTCCTTTTGTATATACAATATGGTGAATAAAGAAATCTGAATCTGAAGACTATAACAGGAGCAAGGGTACTACGACTATGCTTGCACCTCATGGTACCAAAGCACCTCAAAGGCCCTAAAAACAAGGCTACAAACATCACAAAACAAACTGGTCAGACTACTGCTTGGCCTTACTCCTAAAACCCACCTTACCCCTGCCCATTTTTACACCCTAGGATGGCTTAGAGTAGATGACAGAGTACAGCAACTTGCAATGGGCCTGGTCTACAAGATACACTACACCACTAAGAAACCCATGTACATGTCAAAATACTTCCCAAAGGTCAGTGAATTCCACGACCACAACACCAGAGGGAGTTCCACAAATCATGTTCAACCCAGATTTTTCTCAAACAAGGGACTAAACACGTTTTGCAACTATGCCACAATTATGCCCTACCCACAGCCGCAAAATAATGTGAATCCCTATCCTCCTTCAAAATCGCTCTCAAAGAGCACTTATGGGTGGCTGCAATTAGAAACTGGCCCGGTAAATATCCAAATCCTTCGCCCCCCACCCACCCACCCACCCACCCAACCCCCTCCAATGTACAGTTTATTCCCCTTCGGATGTATATATTTTGTATGATCTCTTGATCTCTTTTTCTTACAGAGTACTGTATATTTGTATGTCTTGTATGTCATAAATGTCTTAATGAATTGAAAATGGAGGACCCTGATGTAAACAAGACAAAAGTATTTTTCTGGTCTGCATCCTCTTAGCAGTTGTTTGTATTGAGCCATACTGTATTGTACCCATTCTGCAATCTGTTAATAAAGTGTTCAATCAATCAAACTTTGTAAGATGTAGATGGGATAGTAGAGGTATCTTTATGTGAGGTAGAGAGGATAGTAGAGGACTGTAGAGATATCTTTATGTGAGGTAGAGAGGATAGTAAAGAACAGTAGAGGTATCTGTATGTGAGGTAGAGATGATAATAGAGGACAGTAGAGGATAGTAGAGGACAGTAGAGGACATTACAGGTAGCAGCATGTGAATGAATGAATGACTTTTATTTATATAGCACCCTTCACAGCACGAATGCACAGGGTGCTTTACACTACAGCTTAATATAAAAACACAATAAAACAAAATCAGAAATAAATGACAACAACAACAGACAGTAGTTAAAAAAGACAGTGAAACCAGCAGGGGTGTAGCTCCAGATTCTCGGCCCCATGAAAGAATGTATTTGTAGGCCCCCAGTGTATGCGAGCGTGCGTAAGCGCGCGAGGGAAAAAAAATTGGCCATTTTTGTATTGATGAAAACGCATAATATGGTTTTTACCTATACATTCGGATCAGCAGTTCAGCACCTGCACTGTTGGTGGGTGAGCCTAGTAAAGGATGTCGCATTGCGTTCATCTTCAATGAATGGACCAATGCAAAGCCCCCCCTCTCTCTCTATATATCTCACACACACACACACACACACACACACACACACACACACACACACACACACACACACACACACACACACACACACACACACACACACACACACACACACACACACACACACACACACACACACACACTTCAGAAACAAACATAGTATCAATGAGAGCATCAATAATACACCTGAGTGATGTCTCAGTGCTGGGCCCTTGGAATCATCCTAAGCTACCCCCCCAGCTACGCCCCTGGAAACCAGATAGAAAAAGTAGAATAAAAGAATTTGGATAAAATCATGAGTCCCTTGTGCATCCCTAGCAATGGTGGAGCTCACTGGGCTTAAGAGATGAAATGATACATCATGTTTAAAGCCATATAATTTTAACTGTTTACTATTTTTAAAACATTATTCTACCCAAGATTAACAGTAATAGCATAATCTCAATATATCTCTCAACAGATTACTCATATTTATGAATTATAACCACTCAAACCTGTGTTTGTTTGATACAACGTGTTTTTTCATCGAAAAAACCATATTTCTAATTTTTTTGTTTGATAAATTACATTTAGAAATATCTCGACGAAATACCTCTGAATACGAATCAAAAGAAATATTAAAGATTCGATGACTAGTTCGGCCAGAAACGGCTTTGAGGCGAAACGTTACTAAGCGCTCAACTTACCCAAATCTGGTGCGGGCGGTTCCAAGTTGTTCTGCGGCAGAAATATTGGACTCGCCTCGCTGTTGGGAAGAGAACCAGACCTGCTCCGTGCATGACACTTCCTCGTTGGCGCGCGCCGGCGATGGGGGGCTTGTATTTCGGCGTATGGCGCGCTGTCGACTGCGCGGTCCGGTTCGTCTCTGGTTCTGTCTCAGAAAATCCACTCGCCCCCCCCCCCCCCACCACCCCAAACGATGTCTCCGGCGTTTCAATCACTAGCAGCCCAGTACAGCCTGGTACAGCATATCTCACCTCCCTTGAATTGTGGCAAAGTTATCTGTGGAGCGATTACGCCACCATGTGGTTTACATCGGTAACAGCACATCCTAACCTAGACAGGGTCCTTAGCTCGTGTAATATGCAAAGGTTTGGTAGATATATCGAGAATTGAACGAATGAGAGCATAATTAAAAATGGTTAAAAATGCCGTTTTAACATGGGAGCGGACGGAGAGTAGAAAAAGGGACCAGGGGTAAAGAAGGCAGTAAATACTGTAACTATTTTTCTAGAGTGTTTCATGTTATAAGCTTTTCACACAATGAACATATATGTAAAATTAAGATATTTACCCAATTTCATGAAATAATAATAAACACAGACACCGCTGTGCTCACACACACACTCAAAATATTTCAAAAAAGTAGAAAAAGGGACCAGGGGTACACAAGGGTTAAAAACTATAGAAACATTGAGGACTAAAAAAGAAAAAAGTGCCTATGTATGACCAAAGGCCTGTCTGAACAAATGTGTTATTAGTTGTTTTTTAAAAGAGTTTTCAGAGGGGGCAGTTTGCAGGTCCAGGGGGAGAGCGTTCCAGAGCCTTGGTGCTGTCACCTCGAAGGCTCGATCACCCCTTGTTTTCAGCCTGGACCTGGGGACCACCAGGAGGTGCTGATTGGCAGATCTGAGTGAGCGGGTGTTGGTGTAGGGATGGATGAGTTCAGTGATGTAGATAGGGGCCTGACCATGTGAGATAGTAGAGGACAGTAGAGTATAGTAGAGGACAATAGAGTATAGTAGAGGACAGTAGAGGTATATATGTGAGGTAGATAGGATAGTAGAGGACAGTAAAGTATAGTAGAGGACAGTAGAGGTATCTATGTGAGGTAGATAGGATAGTAGACAGTAGAGTATAGTAGAGGACAGTATAGGTATCTATGTGAGGTAGATAGGATAGAGTATATCCTAGGATAGGATAAGATAGGATAGAGTATCCTCTAGAGCAGTGTTTCTCAACTGGTGGGTCGCGACCCAAAAGTGGGTCGCGGGGCCATTTTGAGTGGGTCGCGGATGTGTGTGTTAAATTTTTTTTTACTACCTATCTTTGTGAAAGTGGCTTCTCAGCTCTGGCCCAGCTGAAGACAAAGCAGAGGAACAGATTGGACATTGAGCATGACCTCAGAGTTGCTTTGTCTACCATCACCCCAGACTTTGAGACTCAGGAGGACTCAGGAGCAAACAACATCCCCAGTTATCCCATTCGTTCCCTGGGATGTTAAGCTAAGAAGGATATATTATTTATTATTATTATTATTATTATTATTATTATTATTATTATTATTATTATTATTATTATTATTATTATTATTATTATTATTATTATTATTATTATTATTATTATTATTATTATTATTATTATTATTATTATTATTATTATTATTTTATTTCATTGTGTTTTTAGCCCTACAGTAGTTGCAACCCCAGTTATCCCATTAGTTCCCCCAAACTTAGGTCTGTTATGTTAAGCTAAGAAATCTGCTAAGAAGCATATATTATTTATTATTATTTTATTTCACAGTAGAGTATAGTAGAGGACTGTAGAGGCCAGTAGAGGTATCTATGTGAGGTAGATATGATAGTAGAGGACAGTAGAGTATAGTAGAGGACAGTAGAGTATAGTAGAGGGCAGTAGAGTATAGTAGAGGACAGTAGAGTATAGTAGAGGCCAGTAGAGGTATCTATGTGAGGTAGATATGATAGTAGAGTATAGTATAGGAGAGTAGAGGACAGTAGAGGTGTATATGTGAGGTAGGAGTATAGTAGAGGACAGTAGAGTATAGTAGAGGAAAGTAGAGGACAGTATAGTATAGTAGAGGACAGTAGAGTATAGTAGAGGACAGTAGAGGTATCTATGTGAGGTAGAGAGTATAGTAGAGGACAGTAGAGTATAGTAGAGGACGGTAGAGTATAGTAGAGGACAGTATAGTAGAGGACAGTATAGTATAGTAGAGGACTGTAGATGACAGTATAGTATAGTAGAGGACAGTAGAGTATAGTAGAGGACCGTACAGGACAGTAGAGGTATCTATGTGACGTAGATAGGATAGTAGAGGACAGTAGAGTATAGTAGAGGAGAGTAGAGGACATTAGAGTATAGTAGAGGACAGTAGAGTATAGTAGAGGCCACTAGAGGTATCTATGTGAGGTAGATATGATAGTAGAGGACAGTAGAATAGAGGACAGTAGAGTAATAGTAGAGGACAGTAGAGTATAGTATAGGTCAGTAATAGTAGAGGACAGTATAGTATAGTAGAGGACAGTATAGTATAGTAGAGGACAGTAGAGTATAGTAGAGGACAGTAGAGTATAGTAGAGGACAGTTGAGTATAGTAGAGGTCAGTTGAGTATAGTAGAGGTCAGTAGAGGACAGTAGAGGATAGTAGAGTATAGTAGAGGACAGTAGAGGTATCTATGTGACTTAGATATGATAGTAGAGGACACTAGAGTATAGTAGCGGACAGTAGAGGACAGTATAGTATAGTAGAGGTCAGTAGAGGCCAGTAGAGGTATCTATGTGAGGTAGATAGGATAGTAGAGGACAGTAGAGTATAGTAGAGGACAGTAGAGGACAGTAGAGTATAGTAGAGGGCAGTAGAGTATAGTAGAGGACAGTAGAGTATAGTAGAGGCCAGTAGAGGTATCTATGTGAGGTAGATATGATAGTAGAGTATAGTATAGGAGAGTAGAGGACAGTAGAGGTATCTATGTGAGGTAGGAGTATAGTAGAGGACAGTAGAGTATAGTAGAGGAAAGTAGAGGACAGTATAGTATAGTAGAGGACAGTAGAGTATAGTAGAGGACAGTAGAGGTATCTATGTGAGGTAGAGAGTATAGTAGAGGACAGTAGAGTATAGTAGAGGACGGTAGAGTATAGTAGAGGACAGTATAGTAGAGGACAGTATAGTATAGTAGAGGACAGTAGATGACAGTATAGTATAGTAGAGGACAGTAGAGTATAGTAGAGGACTGTAGAGGACAGTAGAGGTATCTATGTGACGTAGATAGGATAGTAGAGGACAGTAGAGTATAGTAGAGGAGAGTAGAGGACAGTAGAGTATAGTAGAGGACAGTAGAGTATAGTAGAGGCCACTAGAGGTATCTATGTGAGGTAGATAGGATAGTAGAGGACAGTAGAATAGAGGACAGTAGAGTAATAGTAGAGGACAGTAGAGAATAGTAGAGGGCAGTAGAGTATAGTATAGGCCAGTAATAGTAGAGGACAGTATAGTATAGTAGAGGACAGTATAGTATAGTAGAGGACAGTAGAGTATAGTAGAGGACAGTAGAGTATAGTAGAGGACAGTTGAGTATAGTAGAGGTCAGTTGAGTATAGTAGAGATCAGTAGAGGACAGTAGAGGATAGTAGAGTATAGTAGAGGACAGTAGAGGTATCTATGTGATGTAGATATGATAGTAGAGGACACTAGAGTATAGTATGGAAACCTCACAAAGAAACTTAAACTAAAACTTGGTTTTTTCTTTCGCAACAAACAATGCTTTTCTTTTGAGGCCAGAACGAAACTTGTTCAAGCCACATTCCTGTCTGTAATTGACTATGGTGACATAATATATATGCATGATGCCTCTTCAATGCTAAAAAAGCTAGACAGTGTGTATCATGCTTCTCTGCGCTTCATCACTAGTGCCAAAGGGCTTACTCACCATTGTGTGCTTTACCAAATGGTAGGATGGACCTCTCTGTACGTACGGAGGAAATCCCACATGTTTGTTTTTATATATAAGGCCATCCTAGGGAAGCTTCCCCTATATCTTTCCAACCTAATTAGCTTTGCCTCTAGCAGCTACCATACCAGGTCCACAAGATGGCTACTTTTAAAAAAAACGAGAATAAACACTGAACTAGGAAGAACGGCTTTTTCAAGCTTCGCACCTTGGGCATGGAATGGGCTACAGGACCATATCCACTTAGATACCCTGGTCTCCCTCTGCGAGTTTAGGTCTGTATTACATAACTTCCTACAGGAAGAGTGTCGCTGCTTTCTCTAGTCGGGTCCCAACTGCAAAACTGCAGAGTTACTGTATTGCCCTGTATTTTACTGTCGTACACTTTTACTGTTATGTAGACTGTTCTGTTTTGTGTTTTTATGTTTACGTGTGATGTATTGTGTATTGTGTACATGCACTTTTATTATGTTCTTGTGTGATGTACCGCACATTTTATTGCTGTCTGATGTTTTCGGGTGTTATTGCTGTCATCTTGGCCAGGTCTCCCTTGCAAAAGAGATCTTGTATCTCAATGGGACTTCCTGGTTAAATAAAGGTTAAATAAAAATAAAAAAATATGTGAGGTAGAGAGTATAGTAGAGGACAGTAGAGTATAGTAGAGGACGGTAGAGTATAGTAGAGGACAGTATAGTAGAGGACAGTATAGTAGAGGACAGTAGATGACAGTATAGTATAGTAGAGGACAGTAGAGTATAGTAGAGGACTGTAGAGGACAGTAGAGGTATCTATGTGACGTAGATAGGATAGTAGAGGACAGTAGAGTATAGTAGAGGAGAGTAGAGGACAGTAGAGTATAGTAGAGGACAGTAGAGTATAGTAGAGGCCACTAGAGGTATCTATGTGAGGTAGATAGGATAGTAGAGGACAGTAGAATAGAGGACAGTAGAGTAATAGTAGAGGACAGTAGAGAATAGTAGAGGACAGTAGAGTATAGTATAGGCCAGTAATAGTAGAGGACAGTATAGTATAGTAGAGGACAGTATAGTATAGTAGAGGACAGTAGAGTATAGTAGAGGACAGTAGAGTATAGTAGAGGACAGTTGAGTATAGTAGAGGTCAGTTGAGTATAGTAGAGATCAGTAGAGGACAGTAGAGGATAGTAGAGTATAGTAGAGGACAGTAGAGGTATCTATGTGATGTAGATATGATAGTAGAGGACACTAGAGTATAGTAGAGGACAGTAGAGGACAGTATAGTAGAGGTCAGTAGAGGTATCTATGTGAGGTAGAGAGTATAGTAGAGGACAGTAGAGTATAGTAGAGGACAGTAGAGTATAGTAGAGGACGGTAGAGTATAGTAGAGGACAGTATAGTAGAGGACAGTATAGTATAGTAGAGGACAGTAGATGACAGTATAGTATAGTAGAGGACAGTAGAGTATAGTAGAGGACTGTAGAGGACAGTAGAGGTATCTATGTGACGTAGATAGGATAGTAGAGGACAGTAGAGTATAGTAGAGGAGAGTAGAGGACAGTAGAGTATAGTAGAGGACAGTAGAGTATAGTAGAGGCCACTAGAGGTATCTATGTGAGGTAGATAGGATAGTAGAGGACAGTAGAATAGAGGACAGTAGAGTAATAGTAGAGGACAGTAGAGAATAGTAGAGGACAGTAGAGTATAGTATAGGCCAGTAATAGTAGAGGACAGTATAGTATAGTAGAGGACAGTATAGTATAGTAGAGGACAGTAGAGTATAGTAGAGGACAGTAGAGTATAGTAGAGGACAGTTGAGTATAGTAGAGGTCAGTTGAGTATAGTAGAGATCAGTAGAGGACAGTAGAGGATAGTAGAGTATAGTAGAGGACAGTAGAGGTATCTATGTGATGTAGATATGATAGTAGAGGACACTAGAGTATAGTAGAGGACAGTAGAGGACAGTATAGTATAGTAGAGGTCAGTAGAGGACAGTAGAGGATAGTAGAGGATAGTAGAGGCCAGTAGAGGTATCTATGTGAGGTAGATAGGATAGTAGAGAACAGTATAGTATAGTAGAGTACAGTAGAGGACAGTAGAGAACAGTAAAGGACAGTAGAGGCCAGTAGAGGTATCTATGTGAGGTAGAGAGTATAGTAGAGGACAGTAGAGTATAGTAGAGGACAGTAGAGTATAGTAGAGGACAGTAGAGTATCGTATAGGCCAGTATAGTAGAGGACAGTATAGTATAGTAGAGGACAGTAGAGTATAGTACAGGACAGTAGAGTATAGTAGAGGACTGTAGAGGGCAGTAGAGGTATCTATGTGAGGTAGATAGGATAGTAGAGGACAGTAGAGTATAGTAGAGGGCAGTAGAGTATAGTAGAGGACAGTAGAGTATAGTAGAGGCCAGTAGAGGTATCTATGTGAGGTAGATATGATAGTAGAGTATAGTATAGGACAGTAGAGGACAGTAGAGGTATCTATGTGAGGTAGGAGTATAGTAGAGGACAGTAGAGGTATCTATGTGACGTAGATAGGATAGTAGAGGACACTAGAGTATAGTAGAGGACAGTAGAGGACAGTATAGTATAGTAGAGGTCAGTAGAGGACAGTAGAGTATAGTAGAGGACAGTAGAGTATAGTAGAGGAAAGTAGAGGACAGTATAGTATAGTAGAGGACAGTAGAGTATAGTAGAGGAAAGTAGAGGACAGTATATTATAGTAGAGGACAGTAGAGGTATCTATGTGAGGTAGAGAGTATAGTAGAGGACAGTAGAGTATAGTAGAGGACAGTAGAGTATAGTAGAGGACAGTATAGTATTGTATAGGCCAGTATAGTAGAGGACAGTATAGTATAGTAGAGGACAGTAGAGTATAGTAGAGGACTGTAGAGGCCAGTTGAGGTATCTATGTGAGGTAGATAGGATAGTAGAGGACAGTAGAGTATAGTAGAGGACAGTAGAGTATAGTAGATGGCAGTAGAGTATAGTAGAGGACAGTAGAGTATAGTAGAGGCCAGTAGAGGTATCTATGTGAGGTAGATATGATAGTAGAGTATAGTAGAGGACAGTAGAGGACAGTAGAGGTATCTATGTGAGATAGGAGTATAGTAGAGGACAGTAGAGGTATCTATGTGATGTAGATAGGATAGTAGAGGACACTAGAGTATAGTAGAGGACAGTAGAGGACAGTATAGTATAGTAGAGGTCAGTAGAGGACAGTAGAGTATAGTAGAGGACAGTAGAGTATAGTAGAGGAAAGTAGAGGACAGTATAGTATAGTAGAGGACAGTAGAGTATAGTAGAGGACAGTAGAGTATAGTAGAGGAAAGTAGAGGACAGTATATTATAGTAGAGGACAGTAGAGGTATCTATGTGAGGTAGATAGGATAGTAGAGGACACAAGAGTATAGTAGAGGACAGTAGAGGACAGTATAGTATAGTAGAGGTCAGTAGAGGACAGTAGAGTATAGTAGAGGACAGTAGAGTATAGTAGAGTATAGTAGAGGACAGTAGAGTATAGTAGAGGGCAGTAGAGTATAGTAGAGGACAGTAGAGTATAGTAGAGGCCAGTAGAGGTATCTATGTGAGGTAGATATGATAGTAGAGTATAGTATAGGACAGTAGAGGACAGTAGAGGTATCTATGTGAGATAGGAGTATAGTAGAGGACAGTAGAGGTATCTATGTGACGTAGATAGGATAGTAGAGGACACTAGAGTATAGTAGAGGACAGTAGAGGACAGTATAGTATAGTAGAGGTCAGTAGAGGACAGTAGAGTATAGTAGAGGACCGTAGAGTATAGTAGAGGAAAGTAGAGGACAGTATAGTATAGTAGAGGACAGTAGAGTATAGTAGAGGACAGTAGAGTATAGTAGAGGAAAGTAGAGGACAGTATATTATAGTAGAGGACAGTAGAGTATAGTAGAGGGCAGTAGAGTATAGTAGAGGACAGTAGAGTATAGTAGAGGCCAGTAGAGGTATCTATGTGAGGTAGATATGATAGTAGAGTATAGTAGAGGACAGTAGAGGTATCTATGTGACGTAGATAGGATAGTAGAGGACACAAGAGTATAGTAGAGGACAGTAGAGGACAGTATAGTATAGTAGAGGTCAGTAGAGGCCAGTAGAGGTATCTATGTGAGGTAGATAGGATAGTAGAGGACAGTAGAGTATAGTAGAGGACAGTAGAGGACAGTAGAGTATAGTAGAGGGCAGTAGAGTATAGTAGAGGACAGTAGAGTATAGTAGAGGCCAGTAGAGGTATCTATGTGAGGTAGATATGATAGTAGAGTATAGTATAGGACAGTAGAGGACAGTAGAGGTATCTATGTGAGATAGGAGTATAGTAGAGGACAGTAGAGGTATCTATGTGACGTAGATAGGATAGTAGAGGACACTAGAGTATAGTAGAGGACAGTAGAGGACAGTATAGTATAGTAGAGGTCAGTAGAGGACAGTAGAGTATAGTAGAGGACAGTAGAGTATAGTAGAGGAAAGTAGAGGACAGTATAGTATAGTAGAGGACAGTAGAGTATAGTAGAGGACAGTAGAGTATAGTAGAGGAAAGTAGAGGACAGTATATTATAGTAGAGGACAGTAGAGGTATCTATGTGAGGTAGAGAGTATAGTAGAGGACAGTAGAGTATAGTAGAGGACAGTAGAGTATAGTAGAGGACAGTAGAGTATCATATAGGCCAGTATAGTAGAGGACAGTATAGTATAGTAGAGGACAGTAGAGTATAGTACAGGACAATAGAGTATAGTAGAGGACTGTAGAGGCCAGTAGAGGTATCTATGTGAGGTAGATAGGATAGTAGAGGACAGTAGAGTATAGTAGAGGACAGTATAGTATAGTAGAGGGCAGTAGAGTATAGTAGAGGACAGTAGAGTATAGTAGAGGCCAGTAGAGGTATCTATGTGAGGTAGATATGATAGTAGAGTATAGTATAGGACAGTAGAGGACAGTAGAGGTATCTATGTGAGGTAGTAGTATAGTAGAGGACAGTAGAGGTATCTATGTGACGTAGATAGGATAGTAGAGGACACTAGAGTATAGTAGAGGACAGTAGAGGACAGTATAGTATAGTAGAGGTCAGTAGAGGACAGTAGAGTATAGTAGAGGACAGTAGAGGTATCTATGTGAGGTAGAGAGTATAGTAGAGGACAGTAGAGTATAGTAGAGGACAGTATAGTATAGTAGAGGACAGTAGAATAGAGGACAGTAGAGTAATAGTAGAGGACAGTAGATAATAGTAGAGGACAGTAGAGTATAGTATAGGCCAGTAATAGTAGAGGACAGTATAGTATAGTAGAGGACAGTAGAGTATAATAGAGGACAGTTGAGTATAGTAGAGGTCAGTTGAGTATAGTAGAGGATAGTAGAGGACACTAGAGTATAGTAGAGGACAGTAGAGGACAGTATAGTATAGTAGAGGTCAGTAGAGGACAGTAGAGTATAGTAGAGGACAGTAGAGGATAGTAGAGTATAGTAGAGGCCAGTAGAGGTATCTATGTGAGGTAGATAGGATAGTAGAGAACAGTATAGTATAGTAGAGTACAGTAGAGGACAGTAGAGAACAGTAAATGACAGTAGAGGCCAGTAGAGGTATCTATGTGAGGTAGAGAGTATAGTAGAGGACAGTAGAGTATAGTAGAGGCCAGTAGAGGTATCTATGTGAGGTAGGTAGGATAGTAGAGAACAGTATAGTAGAGGACAGTAGAGGACAGTAGAGGCCAGTAGATGTATCTATGTGAGGTAGAGAGTATAGTAGAGGACAGTAGAGTATAGTCGAGTACAGTAGAGGACATTACAGGTAGCAGCATGTGAGGTAGAGTATTGGGTCGCCAATAATAATAATACAAAAAAAAAGATTTGTCCTTATTTTATTTTCACCTGACAGCGAGGACTCTCACTGGGTGAGCGTAACACGTGGGAGGCTCACACTACTTCCCCCAATTCCCTTCCTCGCTGAGCAGGCGCCCCGACCGACCTGTAGGAGTCGCTGTTTACAACGACCAGGATACACACCCCACCGGCTTCCCACCCTCTAACACTGCCAATTGTGTTAGTATGGACGACCGACCAAGCCGGAGGTACCGCTGACAGCTGGATTCGATACCAGTGTCTCTGTGGTGGTAGGCAGGCGCTTAGTCCGCTGCGCTACCCAGCCGCCCATGTTATGGCAATTCATGATGTATTTTTGTAAGTTTGGGTCCCGGGGAAACACCAAATTTCTCTTTTGGGTCTCGAGCTGAAAAAGTTTGGGAACCCCTGCAGTAGAGTACAGTAGAGGACATTACAGGTAACAGGATGTGAGGTAGAGAGTATAGTAGAGGACAGTAGAGTATAGTAGAGTACTGAGTACAGTAGAGGACATTACAGGTAGCAGCATGTGTAAGCAGTTCTATTTGGAGTACAGAGTACAAAGTGACCTGATGTCTCTGTGGGGGATCTGCCTGTCGAGCTCTTTGTTGTGTTGGAAGGTGCGGAGGAGGCAGAGGGAACTGGGACAAGAGTTCTGAGGGAAAGGTTTTGCTGATTTAAGCATCTTGGCACTAAGGACAGCAAATACTGTGTTTACCTCCCGCCCAGCGAGCAGGAAGGAAGTCTGTTTATGTGTGCACGGAACGTGTGCACGTCTGTCTCTCCTGCTTCTCCTCTCTGTCTGTCAATGTCTCTTTCGCTCTCTCTCTCTGTGTGTGTGTGTGTGTGCGCGTGCGTGTGTGTGTGTGTGCGCAGGGCCGCCTCAGGGGGTGTGCGAGCAGTGCGGTCGCACAGGGCCTCGCGGGAAGGGGGGCCTCGCAAAAAAAAAAAAAAAAAAAAATATTAATTTTTTTTATTATTTTTTTTTATTTTTTTTTTATTTTTTTGCGAGGCCCCCCTTCCCGCGAGGCCCTTTTTCATCACAGACCTAAAATCTAGTTTTGCTTATATGCTTATATATTTCACATTAGACACGTTTGTAGAATGTGTCTGACTTCCTGCCTCTGCGGCTCTGCAGACTGCAGTTTTCCGGATTCTGCGGATTTGCTGCTCTACAGATTTTAGGATAGTGTTTCCGGCCCGTCCGCCGACCGCCGTAATACCAAATAGAAGAAGAAGACACACGAGGTAGATAATTCAGCGCTATTCAGAGGAGCGAGGCGAGTGGATGTCTTTTCAAAAGAAGGAGAAGAGAACTTGTGAGCAGATAAATCTGTTAGGCAGCAATATGCCGAAAGGTGTCCAGTCTGCCGGAAAGTACTCGAAGAAGAAGAAGAAGAAATTACACCGTGGGCCAAGAAAGTCTCCTTCCAACTTTACCATTGGCGCCGCGTTGATACTGCGTTATGGTGAGTCAACCTATGATTATATTCCCGCCGTGGACCTGACCTATCTCTCTTTCTCTCTCTCTGGAGCCAAACTGGTCGACTAGCTAATATAGTACTACTAGTAGCTAACGGTGTGTGCCTGGTGAGAGCACCTGGCTGTATGTAGCCGCATAGCTTGCAGAACGCAGAAGCAAGCTATGCGGCTACATACAGCCAGGTGCCTGATTGAGCTAACTGTTAGCCAGTTAGCTGTTTAGCGTCAGCTGGGAACGTTCGTTTGATGCTATCAGTTAGCCTTGAGAATAGCAGGCCCTGGCACTCTGACTACGACATCATCTTTGACAGAAGATGTAGTCGGGCCTGCACCATGACAAGGCTCTGGCCATAGCTTATTTGTCCCGACAGCGAGAGGCCTTTCGTCAACGTGGAGACCTGTGTTGCGGCCTTTCGCCCTGCGTTCCTTTTGTGCAGGTAAGATTAATGAAAATGTCATGACATTACCCCACTCTTCCTTCCTTCCCCTCCCGAATGTTTTGTTAATAACGATGTTTTTTTCCAGGCAAAACATATGCTACTTCACAACATTTGGAGATACGACATGTGCTGTGTGTGAATGGTCGTTTGTGTAGCTTGGGTAGCGTTGGGCCGTTGGCCAAAGCTGTGTGTGGCCTGGTGTCACAGTACCTGGCTAGCCTATTTAGCTGATGTCGGCCATTGGCTCCTTGCTGCTTTGGTTTCTCTGGTATAGACCCTCTTCTTGTTGGATTTAAGTGTTGATCTTTGTCTTTTTGGATCTCTCATACATGCTCTAGTCTCTCTCTAACACACACACACATGACAAACACACATGTTCTCTCTCTCTCTCTCTCTCTCTCTCTTTCTAACACACACAGTCTGCCTATGGCGGCCTTTCTCGATGGCTAGGCTGTGCTCAAGGATCTTCAGTCACAGTGCTCAGGTATTCTGCCACTGTGTACTCTCTGTTTAGGGCCAAATAGCATTTCAATTTCTTTCCAATGTGTCTCTCTCTCTCTCTCTCTCTCTCTCTCTCTTGGATTTAAGTGTTGATCTTTGTCCTTTTGAATCTCTCATACATGCTCTAGTCTCTCTCTAACACACACACACATGACAAACACACATGTTCTCTCTCTCTCTCTCTCTTTCTAACACACACAGTCTGCCTATGGCGGCCTTTCTCGATGGCTAGGCTGTGCTCAAGGATCTTCAGTCACAGTGCTCAGGTATTCTGCCACTGTGTACTCTCTGTTTAGGGCCAAATAGCATTTCAATTTCTTTCCAATGTGTCTCTCTCTCTCTCTCTCTGTACACTGTATATTGACTGTAGAACGGGAGCTCTCTCTCGCTCTCTCTTTTGCTATATGTTGACTGTATCATGCCCCGCCTCGGGCAGCGCTATTATTTAAGAATATGTTGACTGTATAAAAAATATATATATATATATATATATATATATATATATATATATATATATATATATATATATATATATATATATCTCTTTTTTTTATTTTTATTTTTTTTTAACCTTTTGGGGGGGGGGGGGCTCGCGTTAAATCTCGCACAGGGCCTCGCATTTCTCCCAGGCGGCCCTGTGTGTGCGTGTGTGCGTGCGTGTGTTTTCCATCAAAGGAACATCTCACAAGGAATCATATCTGGGAGACATTTTCCTTAAAGCAATAATAGAATGTGATGACAATTAACTTAGCTACAGACTCCCCTCTCTTTAAAAAAATGTTTGGATGAAAATGTTCATCTAAACTTGGACGTTAAAGCGTAACCTCTGGTTATGTTATTTCTGGCTGGGTTCCCTCACCTCTGTGTGCTGCCTGCTTGAGACACAGGCTGCACACCGCCCTCATGCACTAAAGCTGTGCATAAAGGAGGACAAGGTTACACTGCCACAGGCTTACAGGCTACAGTCCAGGAGCTATTTTAACATCCGCTATCAGTTCAGTTTACATGGACCTATCTGGGTCGTTATAGACAGCCTAGTCAGGGGAGGGCAGTGGGGAGGGGGGTTGTGATAGTAATATAATGTTACAACACTTCTATTTATGTTACAAAACTCTTCTATTTATGTTAAAACACTCTTCTATTTATAATGTTACAAAACTCTATTTATAATGTTACAACACTCTTCTATTGATAATGTTACAAAACTCTTCTATTTATAATGTTACAACGCTCTTCCATTTATAATGTTACAACACTCTTCCATTTATAATGTTACAAAACTCTTCTATTTATGAATGAATGAATGAAGTTTATTTTTCGGTCTTGTTTACAGACAAATCAAATACACTCGTGTGGACTTACAAAAGGAAAAGAAAAAATAAAGAAAATCATAAATGTACATATTCAAGGCAAGCTCACACACAAAATCCAAAATCAACGACCGAAAAAAGGAATAGGCTGAAGCGCACCCCTACAGCTGAAAGGGTAACGCAAAGTCAGGGGCTGCCAGAACAGGAGCACTGCATAGGGGAGACTTAGCAGCCTCGAAGGCGCACTGACACTCCTCGGACCACACAAAAGGTACAATAGGACTACATAAAGAAGTGAGGGAAGCCACCACCACAGAAAAATTCTTACAAAAACACCGGTAATACCCTGCCATCCCCAGGAAACACCGTAGCTCGCGTCTCGTGGAAGGAGCCGGATACGCCAGGATCGCTGTCACCTTAGCGTCCACCGGGCGAACCTGTCCGTGACCCACCTGCTTCCCCAAGTACGTCACCGTGGCTTTCCCAAACTCACACTTGGCGAGGTTCAGAGTTAACGAAGCCTCCGCCAAGCGTGCAAAAACCACCCGCAATTTGCCAATGTGCTCCGCCCATGTGTCCGAGTACACCACCACATCGTCCAAATAGACGTTACACTTAGACACACCCCCCAACACCATGTGCATCAAACGTTGGAACGTGGCCGGTGCGTTCCTCATTCCGAAGGCCATGACGGTGTACTGCAAAAAACAGTCTGGTGTAACGAACGCCGAAATATCAGATGCTCGCTCTGTCAGGGGAACCTGCCAGTACCCCTTCAAGAGATCGAGTTTCGTAATAAATACAGCGGGACCAATACTGTCAATGCAGTCATCCATTCTGGGCAACGGGAACAAGTCAGGCACCGTCACCGCGTTCACCTTCCTGTAATCGGTGCAGAACCGGGGAGACCCATCAGCCTTAGGAGCTAAAAGGCAAGGAGAGCTCCAGGGACTACGGCTATCCTTAGCCATCCCATGTTCCAACAGATACTCAGCCTCCTTCCTCATTACCTCCCTCTTCGCCACCGGACACCGATACGCGTGTTGTTTAATGGGGGTCGCACCACCCACATCAATATCGTGCTCCAGGACGGTCGTTCTGGAAGGCACATCAGACAACAACACAGGGTAGGATAACAACAGTTGACGTACATCATCACACTGTGACTCGGGCAGATACAACAGATGGGCAGTGACCTCACTCATGAACTCTGAGTTAGTCAAACGCCCCGTCTGCTGACCCTCGGACAACGCCTTCAAATCGTCGTCCGGCAGGGGATTAACACATGTCAACAAAACAGCTGGAACAGCTCCTGGGCTGCCAGACTGCACCTCCTGCTCACTCTCACCAGCACGGGTGAGATACTTCTTCAACATGTTAATATGACACAACCGTGTCTTCCTGCGCCTCTCGGGCGTACATATAACATAATTGGTGTCTGATACTTTCCTCTCCACCTTATAGGGCCCTGCAAACTGGGCAGAGAGAGCTGACCCAGGCATGGGCAGCAAAACCAGCACTTCATCGCCAGCCTCGAACTGCCGCCCCACCGCCTTCTTGTCAAACCTCACCTTCATCTCCCCCTGGGCAGAGGCGAGGGCCTCCCTAGCCAGCGAGGACGCACAGCGGAGACGCTCCTTCCACCGGGAGACAAAATCAAACACAGTCGATTTAGGAGAAGAACCAGACAACATCCTCTCTTTGAGCAGTTTCAATGGACCACGCACACTGTGACCAAACACTAACTCTGCCGGGGTAAACCCAAGTGACTCCTGTTTAGCATCCCGAATAGCAAACAGTACAAATGGCACACCCTCGTCCCAACCACAACCCGTATCAACACAGAACTTTTTTAGCATCGCCTTCAGCGTCTGGTGCCAGCGCTCTAGCGCCCCCTGCGATTCAGGATGGTACGCGCTTGACACCGTGTGACTGATACCCAAAGCCTGTAATGATTGATTAAAGGTCTTAGACATGAAATTCGAGCCTTGATCACTTTGCACGGTTTTTGGTAACCCGTAAGTCGCAAAAAACCTGTTTAATGCCTTGGTAATTGCTGGGGCAGTAATCTTCCTCAGAGGTATCGCCTCTGGGAAACGGGTGGCAAGACACATAATAGTCAACATGTATTGGTGACCTGCCTTTGTCTTAGGCAGGGGGCCAACACAGTCAATAATCACATGTTCAAAAGGTTCCCCTATCGCTGGAATGGGGTGCAAGGGAGCTAAAGGAACCCCCTGATTTGGCTTTCCCACAATTTGACATGTACTACAAGTACTACAAAATTTTACCACATCGGCCTTCAGACCGGGCCAAAAGAAATTTTGCAGTATTCTGTCATAAGTCTTTGAAATACCCAGATGACCAGACCAAATATGTTCATGAGCTAACATCAAAACGTGACGTCTACACTCCACTGGCAATACAACCTGGTGCACTACATTCCAGGCATCCCCACACTCTAAGCCTGTCACACCTGGCCTAGCTACCCAAGTTCGCATCAACACCCCTTCCTCCATTAAGAAGGTGTGTTTCCTACTATCAGTAGTGCTGGCTACTGCTGCAAAACAACTTGTTAGGGAGGAATCATTTTTCTGAGCGTCAATCAACGCTTGACGCGTTAGAGGCAACAGCACGTCGGAAAACTTGGGATTTACCAGTTTCCCCTGAACGCTACTCACACCCCTTTTCATCTCGTCACTAGACGGCCACCTGTCCTCAGCGAGCGCCTCGCCACAGATGGAGTCATGCAGCGTCACCGCCTGCCCTCGTCTCGCCTGAGCCCTAGTCACAGCACAGATAGGAAAAACATTTGGGTGACTTTTAACCAACGCATCGCACAAAAACTCAGACACTGGGGCGTCCACCATCTCTAGGAATGGAATTACCTTCCCCCCAGCTATATCATTCCCCATGATAAAATCAATTCCGGCTACCGGAAAAGATGAACGAACCGCCACGGAAAAACAGCCTGTGACCAGTTCTGATCTCACATGTATCATATGTAACGGAGCGGGTGTGAAGCCCATTTCTATCCCGCGCACAATAGCACTTGAGTTACAAGACGACTCCTCATTTAACGGCAATACATCCGCCAGAATAAAGGACTGCGAACCACCTGTATCACGAAGGATCCTCACCTCGCGTTGGTCACAGACTTTACCCGATATTGACACAAAACCAGAAAATATAAAAGGTTCGAAACAACTGTCTGGTTTCTCCTGCTCTGGGCGTGAGACAGTGCTAATCAACCCCACCCCCTTTGGTTTCTGAGCTGGCCTTTTAGTATCTTGCCGATCGCGCACAAATGCATAACAGTCCGCCACCAAATGACCTGGCTTCTTACAATAATTACAATGTCTCTTTTCAGACGGAGGCGAGCGTGGCCGATACGCACGCTCGCCATTTCCCCGAAATGGTAATTCCAGAGAGGGAAACGCACCGTTTTTAACACACACAGTATCGTTACGCACCGAAGCATGTTTGTGCGTCAACGCCAATTCATCCGCCAAAACAGCAGCATCTTGGAGTGTAGACACTTTCTGTTCATTCAGATACAGTTCGGTTCGTTCGGGCATACAGAGTTTAAATTGTTCCATGAGTACTAACTCGCTCATGGCTGCAAGATCCTGCACCTTACTCGCCGCGCACCATCTTTCAAAAAGATTCCTCTGTTCACGGGAAAAATCTGTATTTGTCTGAGAAGGGGATTTTCTGAGCAAGCGAAAACGCTGTCTATATGCTTCGGGAACCAACTCATAGCATTCTTCACCCGCTCATAATTTTGACTGTCAGCCATAGTTAATGATGCTACCGCTGCACTGGCTTTGCCAGTGAGCCTGGTCTGAAGTAAAATCACCCACATATCCTCCGGCCAATGCAGAGCCTGTGCAATCCGCTCGAAAGCAGAAAAATAAGCCTCTACCTCTGACTCTCGGAACATGGGCACCAGATTAACGTGCTGGCCGATATTAAAGTGAGCCGGGGAAACCCCAGCTGGAGAGGAGGTACCCCTACTAGCGTCAGCCTCCAACCTCAGCTTCTCTATGGTCAGTTGAAGTTCCCTGTCTTTCTCATCCTTTCTCTCCAGCCTGTCTCTCTCCTCCACTCTCTCCTCTCTATCTCGCACAGCCGCTTTGTCCTCTCTGTCTCGTACAGCTGCTCTCTCTTCCCTGTCTCGCTCCTCCCTGCACAACATCGCTCTCTCCTCCATCTGGAGACGGGCAAAACGCAGGCTAGAGCGTGTATGGCCAAAAGACGTGGATTCTTTATTTGAATCGCCCGCGCCCTCACTTTCAGCTCTGTGAGTACTACCATTCTTCCTAATAGCACCACCCTCCGGGTTAAGATCACGCAAGGGAGATTCAACCCATTTGCCAGTGTTTTCAACCTCCTGGTCCACTAACAGTGAGTCACTATGACTCACTACTCCCCGAGCCGTGCTGAACACCTGTTGCTCCACTAACCCCGCTATTACAGCCGCCTTCATATCAGCCTTGGACTGGGAACTTTGCACAGTAATATTATAATGTTTAGCAACAAGGCATAATTCCGCCATAGTGCAACCGTCCAAATGATCCTCCGACGGATCCACTACAAAGACCTCGAAAACAAACGCCGACGCAGCCATAATATGTCCTTATGCGTGACTATGATACACCAAAAAAAATATATATAACGTCCTCACTTAGCCAACCATGACCGTGCGCAATAATAATAGACACATTCTGCATTTATACCCCTTAACCAAAACAATCCAACTGACCACATCTACTACCAATGAAACAATAACAAATGTTCCTAACCACTCAACTAGGAGTCACCTGTGTCACTCTAGCCTATCCCAGCTAAACTACTCCCCTAACGGGATGAAGGCTACACATATCTTCAGTCGCTTACCGATTTCATTGCACGCTCCACCGGAATCACGACTCGTGCCCCCCACCCTCTAGCCAAGCAGGTGACCCCCCCTGTTACCTATGTGGTAGAAAAAAGAGATCTGGTTAAGAGCATACACGAATGGTTAATTATTATACAAAACACAGCATGGATACATAAATACCAATAAACAACAACGCCACTTTACCTGATACCATCAGCCCCTATGTCAAACGTACACAGCAGACCGGCATTGAGCCCCCCATGTCACAAGGACATGAAAGACCGGAAATGAGCCCCCATGTCACATAGTAATGTCAAATGACAATATATAATATAAGCTGGAGCGGGCTGTATGTGAAAACCAGCCCCTCCAGTAGTGCCTTAAGCAAGGTCCCGAGCAGGTAATAAAGTGAACACAAGACGTTGATCCAAATAGTAAATTATATTTATTATGCAGGGTAGGGCTTGAAACCTCCACTGATATTTATAGGCAACAAAGGGAAAAAACAACCCACAAACATGTAAACAAATAGGGAAAAAGGTAATTGGAGAACAGACAAAGTGAGGTATAGGAGAATACTACTAATATATATATAATACCATATGATATAACATAATATAAGATATAGTATATACTTAGTACCAGAGCCACTCCGATATATATATATATATATATACTTACTTCCAAGCAGGAAAGCAAATGGCTCTAAGGCCCACAACACAATACATATATATCTGGCTACTGGTAAGTCCACACACACAGTGGCCAACAAAGCACAAGGTATCCACACACAGTGGTCAATCAATGGCAACCTCACAAATCTCTGATCAGTGGCAACTGACAGAGAGAGGCGCCCCGATGTGTGTCATCTCCACTCTATTAACCACCCATCTCCACTGCCTGTTCAAAGGTGCACCAATCAGATGCAACCAATCCAATCAGGGAGATGAGTGGCATCTGTGAATAGAAACAGGCAATTAGGAGATGACACAACACCACACATAACAGACAACACAAATAATATATTACCCTGATGTTACATGGTGTTAAAATATATGGCAATAATGATAATGAACAACCCACGTACGTGACAAGCCATTAGGAGCGAGACAAGATGGCCGCAAAAAGGAGCCACGAGGAGATAACAACAGATAAAGAACCAGGAAGTGACACGTCAACTAAAACACCATCGAGGAGGATTAGGTCGCCACCTAGTGGCGGAGGGGGGGTAGTGCTGGGGAGTTTTCATTACCCATAGGGGAATATTTAGATATAGGCCTGTACTACCATCTAGTGGCGGAGTGGGGGAGTGATTCAATAGTGAATCTAATGAGCACAGAGAGTGGATTATTATTATAATAATAATATTAGATATAGAGTTTAATTATACAATGGATTAAATAAGAATTGCACAGAAAGATGGTGCAGTTATTTGAATGGGTTAATTATGGAATAAAGAGGGAGTTTGAATTCCAGTGGGGCCTTCTCACACCTAATAGATAGGCAGGGTCTTCAGAAGACACGTCACCAGAAGAACTGGCGCGCGCTGGGGGTCAAACTGGGATGAAGAGTTGCGCGGAGTGGGTATCGGAAACTGCAAGTGTTACGCCGGAAGACAACAAACAGGGAACCGCCCTGTAAGATGGATAATAGGTGTGGAGAAGGTGGTAGACTAATAGCAAAACAAGGGAAGTCGAATGTACAGACGACTGCCGGTGTTGTGTTTCTGCTTTCAAAGGGGGGAGACACCGACGAGACGACCAGGAGACAGACTGGAGGAGGAGGAAGCCGCAGGGGCCAGGCACCGCGACGAGAGAGAGGAGGCGGCGGCGGTGGAGGAGCAGATGTGGAGAGGACAGCCAGAGACACTGAGCAGTAGCAGACCAGGGGAGACATTTTTGCCTAGGGGACCGCGCCCTGGGAGGGGGACCAGCTCAGGAAAGGAGCCGTCACTGAAAGGGGCCCTTGCCCTAGAAGACGGGACCGGCCCAAGATGGGAGGTGTACTGTAAGAGAGGGAAGGGAGCGCTCTGATTTGGACGTGGGGTACCTATTAGGGGGGCCGAAGGGTTTTAGGTGTGTCGTCTGAAAAGTTGCAATCTGTGTTTTTCTCTGTCTCTCTCTCTCTCTCTCCTCCATGACCGTTGTTTATCCTTTCTGGTTTGGGTGTGATGCGGGTAATGGAAAACAAAAAGGAAAACAGCAGACGGCGGGGCCCTCATTGTTATGAGTCTATTTTTGTGTATAATTAATTGAAAAACCAAGTAGTCTGTTGATTCTGAAGGTTGATTAAGAATCAAAGGGGGGAATGAAGGATTTGGGGTGCTTTTTCAATGTATGTGATGTATAGATTGGGGGGAGAGTATCACAGCTAAAACGGTGATCGAAATGTGCATGGAAGACGGTGATAGAACGGTGACCAGTGGATTGAATACACTGCCAGCGAGGGTGTTTGTTGACATTCCTTGTAAGAACATCTGAGATTAGAGTGTACTGTAGGCCCAGAGCAGGAGGGAGAGAGGTTCATCTTAATGAAAGTTTAATGGTGTTAAAGGTTATTAACGCAGTTGTCATGACAACGCGGCACATGACAACCAGAAAGGGGTGGGCTATCATTGCTACGGCGAAGATCTATAAGTCGAACGGTGTTTCCGGGTGTAGGGCAGACTAGAATCTGACTCAGACTAGAATCTGACCAAGAGCGAGTAGGACTGAGATCACACAAAGACACTCTCTCCTCTCATTGAGAGGGGGGGGGGGAGGAAGAATGCCACATCAGCATTAGCTTCGGCTACCACGAGGATGGTCTCGGCTAACAAACAGGCCTGAACACTATTGGACTGAATAACAAAAGGACGATAGACGGACACACCGAAAGATCATTAGAATCTTCAAGGACGATACAATTTGATAACATCTGATAACATCTGATTATGAGGTTCTGTTTATAGCAATAAAACAACGCTTCTCCTCATAAGGTATTTCACGGTGTCGAAGTGTCGAATTCTTACGGAGGTGGAGAATTATTATGGTTTATGGATTGCACTAACGGGGGAGATAAGGATCTTATCAGCCAGTGTCAGAGACGTCAGGACCATTAAAATGACACAACGCAGAGGAATTGGATGGAGGGCCAAACAGACGAAGACGTGATACTGGCCAGTTTGATCAGGATCTTACAAAAGAGACATTGAAGGCGGTTAGGTGGTCGAGCGGAGATTGCGTTCGTCACCAGCCCCGGAGCTGTGAGCTTGGTTCGCCTGTTCGAATCCAGATCACAGCTCCGGGGTTGTCACCAGCTTGGCTGGCCGTCTGCACTGATACAATTGGCTGTATCAGAGGGTGGGAGAAGCTGGCGGGGTGGGTCCGGGTCGTTGTAAACAGCGACTCCTACAGTTCGGTCGGGGCGCCTGCTAAGCGCGGATTGGACGTGAGGGGGATAGTGTGGTCCTCCCACACGCTACGCCCTCTCAATGAGAATCCGCGCTGCCAGGTGAAAAGAAGCGGTGATTGGCTGGACGTGTGTCGGAGGAAGCACGTGGTAGCCTCCACTCTCCCAAATGATCTGACTGTGGGGGGTAAAGCGCAGCGACCAGGAAGGGACTGGGAATTGGCATGCGACTAACATTTGGATGGGAGAAAATCGGAGGAAAATGGAGGGGGAAAAAGACCAATAAAAATAAAAAACAAAAAAAAAGACATTGAATACAAACTGGTAGGCTTTTACTCTTAGCACGAACAATTATTTCCAAAGTTTTTATGTACACCATATCTACAAATGTCTATGTGCAGTTTATTTTGTTTATTATTCTAATAGCTCTTTTCTGTAGATTAATAATAGGGTCTATATTTGTTGTATAAACATTCCAGACCTCAACACAATTGTACAGAATGCCAACAGATTTGGCTAATTTACCTTTGATATATTGTATATGTGTGTCAGGGACCAAGCAGCCAGACAAGGAGGACACAGTAGTTTTGGCAAAAAATAAGGGTTTTATTTTACCCATTTCAAAAACATAATTTAATTATAACATAAATGGTCCAAATAATACAGCAGGACAAAAACAGACCTGAACAGAACGGAAGACAATGACAACTTCTTCTTCTTCTTCTTCTTCGTGTGATTTCCGGCAGACTAGACACCTTTCGGCGTATTGCTGCCTAACTGATTGATCTTCTCACAAATTCTCTCCTCCTTCTACTCTACCGCCATCTACTGGAATCCTTCATCCCCCACACCGTCCAATGGCATGCATCTAACACTGCTTCCTCCTGACTGATTCCCCCTCTACGACTTCGCCCCCCGTGGCCTGACTCTGACCTACTCTCTCACTCACACCCCCCTTCTCTAACGCCACTCGATCAGCCACCCTGTTTAACTCCCTCATAACATCCTCCACTGTCAACCCCTTCATCCCCAAGTGTCCCACTGCTGCTAGAACTATCAACCTAGTCCTCTCTGTCCTACTGCTAACCGTCGCTGTTGTATTCACCACTCCTGCCACAAAGGCCACCATATCCAACTTCTCCCTAAACACCCTCTCTTTCTCCGCCTGAACTTCCTCTACCGACCGATGCCCTATCCTAAAACCCTGCCCCCTACCTTGCTTTCCCTGATCCTCCTGCACTATCCTTACTGCCAACTGCCCTTCCCTAAACCCCTGTCCCTTGTCTTGCTGTCCCTGTCCTACCTTCCTAGCTGCCTCCGCATATGAAATTCTACCTTCCCTTCGCACCTGCTGGACCATTACCTCTAGTTTCATCGCCTCACAACCCCAATACGCTACACTATGCTTCCCACCACAACTACAACATCTCGGCTCCACTCCCTGTTCACACTCCCCATACTTATGCTCCCCACTACATCTACCACATCTCTGTCCCTTCCTACACCACTTAGCTACATGTCCAAACTCCTGGCACCTGTAACACCTCAACGGATTCGGCACAAACTCCCTAACCCTATATGCCAAATACCCTAAAAATACCACTCTCGGACTAACCTCACCCTCAAACTGAATGACTATCGTCCCTGTCTCCTCCTTCTCTGCCCCTCTCTTCATCCTCTCTACACTCTTAACTTTCCCATTACGTTCGTCACTCCTCAAATCCCCTAACAGCTGATCCATACTAACCTTAATTGGAATTCCACCAATCACCCCCTTGCACCCACCATCCCTTTTCTCCCCTACTATCCCTACTCCACAGACCTTCACTTTTCCAATGCTCTTCATTTCCCTTGCCCTCTCTACCTGCACTACACTTACACACCCTATAAACAAGTTCCCATCCCCCAACACCGTCCCGTACCTTACCTCACCTAACTGCGCTTTAATGAGCTTCGACAGCTGTTTCTGCTCTATATCCCTAACTCCGCCTTCTCCCTCAAATCGCACCACTACATTCAACCCTACAAAACCCTTTCCTCTACCCTCATCCTCTGACCCACTCAAGCTATCTCCCCTCTCTTTCTTCCTCTTACTCCCCTTCCCCTCACTTTCCCTACTCTTCTTCCCCACCTCTTTCCACTCCTCTCCCCCACTCTCTTCCCCACTACACTCCATACTGGCCTCACCCGTCCCCTTCCCTTCGTCATGACCATTCTTATCCCTACCGCTATCTTCCTCGCCCATCTCACACCATTTACTACCATCACGATCCTCCCAATACCCTGGACAGCCCATCACAGGCCGGGGCCACCAATTGCGATTGTACCCCTCTTCCTGCTCTTCCAAAGCTATACTTTCCGTCTTCCCCCACCGATTACTACTCCCCCACCTGCCTTCGCTGCACAGTTCTGACGGACGCAGACGCCGCCACTCGGCGCACCTCTCCACATCCAACCTCCCACATGAACAATCCAAATTTCCGTCTCCGTAGTCTCCCCACACCAGCCGCCCCCCAGAAATCACCGGCATGGCCTGCTCCTACCGCCAACTTCATCAAACAATCTCACTCTGACTCAACAAGCTGCTCTCATGCGACCGACCCGTTCGATCGAGTTCTGCTCATAAAAAAAAGACAATGACAACTACGAACTCAAAACTATATATAGGCCCTGGCCAGATACATTAATCTAAGTGGGCTAATTGATCATTAATATTTTACTAAATAATATCTTACACTTCTAATTAATCTAATAAACAATAAACACACAACACACAACACAACTACCAAACTGCACAACTAATAATCTTAATTAATAAGGAAATACATATAAGGAAACTAAATTACAATACAATAAACCCCCCCGACATCTCCCGCGACATGGTTTGTTCCACAACCCACATCCGGCCATTTAGGACTGATCAGTCGCAGCTGCTCTGTTTGCCCAGAGTGGGGATGGCTGGCTGCAGAGTTGGAGAAAACAAACAATGAACAACATGCATGCACTTAACCATGTAAGTCAAATAATAAAGAATGGATATGATATCAGTACGCAAGTCTATGTGTCGTGTGTCATTATGTGAAATAGAAATTGTGTATGTGTATCATGACTGTAAACGTGTACAAACATTAACTAACTAAACAAACAATACGGTTAACATGTGCGGGTGCGGTGCACAGACGTATCCGTCACAATGTGGCTTCCAACAGAGTTTGTGATCTATAATCACACCTAAGAATTTTGTTTCATATACTCTTTCAATTTCAGTTCCATTTAAATTCACTTTAATTTCACAGTCGGTAGAAATACCATACATTTTGTTTTGTTTTCATTAAAAGACAACTTATTCCTATCAAACCATTTATTTAACTTTATCGATTCCCTTTCTACTGTTTTCAATCATTCTTTTATGTCCTCCGCTGAACAACGTAAATTAGTATCATCAGCAAATGTAACAATTTTCAAAATATTCGATACTGTAAAAATGTAATTTAAGTAAAGTATAAATAACTTGGGTCCCAATACGGAACCCTGTGAAACACCACAAGTTACTCTTCTAAGATGTGATTCTGTCTGTATTATTAATGTTTACATATTGAAACCTATTATTTAAATAACTTCTTAACCAATGATGAGTGACACCTCTTATTCCATACCGTTCCATTTTTTGTAAAACAGGGAATGATCAATTGTGTCAAATGCTTTACGTAAGTCAATAAATACACCTTTTGAGGGTTGTTTTTCATTAATTGCTGTTGATTTATATTTTCCACTAAATCTATCACTGCTAAGGATGTTGATCTATTGCTCATAAAACCATATTGATGGTCACTCAATAACCCATATTTTTCAATAAAGCCATCAAGTCTATTTAAAAAGAAAATTGAGTATCATTGAAATTTGAGGTAGCAATGATATAGGTCTATAATTTGATATAGTATGTATGTCACCACTTTAAAAAATTGGAACCACCTTGGCCATTTTCATTTCATCAGGAAAAATACCAGTTAAAAAGGATTTGTTACATAATATGAATGGTTTGAGGAGACAGTCAAATACTTCTTTTATACTTGACATGTCAATATTATTACTAACAGTGGATTTTTTATTTTTTTACTTTCTAACCACTTCTAGCACATCACTCTCACAAACACCACCAAGGAACATTGAGTTGCTGTTTGATGGTGAATCAGAATAAGTTTCACCCTCCGTAGGGAGGTCAATTTCCTTAGCCAAATTAGGGCCTACAAAAATACTCATTAAACTCATTAACAATTTCCTCTATACCTTGAATAAATGAATTGTCATTTTTTTCAAAGTTGGAAAGTCCTTATGTCATGGAAAGTCCTCATGTCATTAAGCACACCCCAAGTAGCCTTTTTATCCATTTGCAACAAATTATTATAGTCTTTTTTTTTGTGATCTCATAATACATGTCAATCTGTTTTTATAGTTTTTGTACTTGTCCTCCTTATCCTTTGTTCGATGTTTGATACATTCCCTGTAGAGCCTATTTTTCTTAGTGCAAGCTTTTTCCAAACCCTTGGTTAGCCATGGTTTCACCCTCTTTTTAGGATTTTGTCTGCACTCCTTCAATGTCGTAATATGACAAAAATGTACCAAAGAATGCATTGTATGCTTCATTGGTATCCTCTCTACATAAACCTCCTGCCAATCATGACTCAAAAGGTCTGCCTTATGAACCAGTATTGCTTCTGGTGATTTTTTTCCTAACCAAATTGTGTGAATGCCTATTTGTTCTTATTTTTAATTTATTCTTCATTTCAAACACAGCAAAGACAGGCAAATGATCACTTACTTATAGTCACTAATAGTCCACTTATTATCTTCTCATCCATTACATTTGTAAAAAATATTGTCAATCAGTGTTGCACTGTCCTTTGTTATTCTGCTAGGTTTTACAATTAAGGGATAGAAACTCAAACTAAACATATTATCCACAAATTCCTTAGTTTTTGTATGTTCATTAGATTTCATCAAATCAATATTGAAGTTTATAATGTTACAAAACTCTTCTATTTATAATGTTACAACACTCTTCTGTTTATAATGTTACAACACTCTTCTATTTATAATGTTACAACTATTATAATGTTACAACACTCTTCTATTTATATTGTTACAACACTCTTCTATTTATAATGTTACAACACTCTTCTAATTATGATATTACAACATTTATAATGTTACAACACTCTTCTAATTATGATTACAACACTCTTCTATTTATAATGTTACAACACTCTTCTATTTATAATGTTACAATGATCTTCTATTTATAATGTTACAACACTCTTCTATTTATAATCTTACAATGATATTCTATTTATAATGTTACAACAGTCTTCCATGTATAATGTTACAACACTCTTCTAATTATGATATTACAACATTTATAATGTTACCACACTCTTCTAATTATGATATTACAACATTTATAATGTTATAACACTCTTCTAATTATGATTACAACACTCTTATATTTATAATGTTAAAACACTCTTCTAGCGTTTGATACTGTCGATCATGATATCTTATGCCAGTGCCTGTTAGGTATTGGTCTGTCTGCTCAAGCCACTATTTGTTTGCAAATTACCTCTCAAACCGAAAACAGTGTGTGAAATTTGGTGATCTCTCCTCCAGTGTCTTTGATGTCACAAATGGTGTGCCACAGGGCTCTGTCCTATACACTGTAAAAATTAACCAGCATTTCACAACATTTAACAGTATTATCTTACAGTAACATATTGTAATTAAGGCCTCCTGTAATATCTCAACAAATACATGTAAAAAAGACAGTATCTTTTGATTTCACATTATATTATTCTTATTTCACAATAAAATACCGCAATCAAAATCCTCTGTAATATCACATCAGATGTTGTAATCTCACAATAGCATATCAACATATCACATTATATTATTCTTATTTCACAATAAGATACCGCAATCAAAATCCTCTGTAATATCACATCAGATGTTGTAATCTCACAGTAGCATATGAATATTTCACATAATTTATTTATTATTTCACAATAAAATATTGCAATCAAAATCCTCTGTAATATCACATCAGATGTTGTGATCTCACAGTAGCATATCAACATATCACATTATATTATTCTTATTTCACAATAAAATATTGTAATTTTATACAAAACAAGACGAAAGCCTTTCTCTGTAATATCACATCAGATGTTGTGATCTCACAGTAGCATATCAACATATCACATTATATTATTCTTATTTCACAATAAAATATTGTAATTTTATACAAAACAAGATGAAAGTCTTTCTCTGTAATATCACATCAGATGTTGTAATCTCACAATAGCATATCAACATATCACATTATATTATTCTTATTTCACAATAAAATATTGTAATTTTATACAAAACTAGACGAAAGTCTTTCTCTGTAATATCACATCAGATGTTGTAATCTCACAATAGCATATCAATTTATCACATTATATTATTCTTATTCCACAATAAAATATTGTAATTTTATACAAAACAAGACGAAAGTCTTTCTCTGTAATATCACATCAGATGTTGTAATCTCACAATAGCATATCAACATATCACATTATATTATTCTTATTTCACAATAAAATACCGCAATCAAAATCCTCTGTAATATCACATCAGATGTTGTAATCTCACAGTAGCATATGAATATTTTACATAATTTATTTATTATTTCACAATAAAATATTGCAATCAAAATCCTCTGTAATATCACATCAGATGTTGTAATCTCACAATAGCATATCAATTTATCACATTATATTATTCTTATTCCACAATAAAATATTGTAATTTTATACAAAACAAGACGAAAGTCTTTCTCTGTAATATCACATCAGATGTTGTAATCTCACAATAGCATATCAACATATCACATTATATTATTCTTATTTCACAATAAAATACCGCAATCAAAATCCTCTGTAATATCACATCAGATGTTGTAATCTCACAGTAGCATATGAATATTTTACATAATTTATTTATTATTTCACAATAAAATATTGCAATCAAAATCCTCTGTAATATCACATCAGATGTTGTAATCTCACAATAGCATATCAATTTATCACATTATATTATTCTTATTCCACAATAAAATATTGTAATTTTATACAAAACAAGACGAAAGTCTTTCTCTGTAATATCACATCAGATGTTGTAATCTCACAATAGCATATCAACATATCACATTATATTATTCTTATTTCACAATAAGATACCGCAATCAAAATCCTCTGTAATATCACATCAGATGTTGTAATCTCACAGTAGCATATGAATATTTCACATTTATTTATTATTTCACAATAAAATATTGCAATCAAAATCCTCTGTAATATCACATCAGATGTTGTAATCTCACAGTAGCATATCAACATATCACATTATATTATTCTTATTTCACAATAAAATATTGTAATTTTATACAAAACAAGACGAAAGTCTTTCTCTGTAATATCACATCAGATGTTGTAATCTCACAATAGCATATCAATTTACCACATTATATTATTCTTATTTTACAATAAAATATTGTAATTGTATACAAAACAAGACGAAAGTCTGTCTCTGTAATATCACATCAGATGTTGTAATCTCACAATAGCATATCAACATATCACATTATATTATTCTTATTTCACAATTACCGCAATCAAAATCCTCTGTAATATCACATTAGATGTTGTAATCTCACAGTAGCATATGAATATTTCACATAATTTATTTATTATTTCACAATAAAATATTGCAATCAAAATCCTCTGTAATATCACATGACATTTTGTAATCTCACAGTAGCATATGAATATTTCACATAATTTATTTATTATTTCACAATAATATATTGTAATTTTATAAAAAAAACAAGACAAAAGTCTTTCTCTGTAATATCACATCAGATGTTGTAATCTCACAATAGCATATCAACATATCACATTATATTATTCTTATTTCACAATAAGGTGTTATAAGTGGTTGCTAGGGTGTTTCTACGTGGTTGCTAGGGTGTTATAGCTGGTTGCTAGGGTGTTTCTAGGTGGTTGCTAGGGTGTTATATGTGGTTGCTAGGGTGTTTCTAGGGTGTTATAAGTGGTTGCTAGGGTGTTTCTAGGTGGTTGCTAGGGTGTTATATGTGGTTGCTAGGGTGTTTCTAGGTGGTTGCTAGGGTGTTATAAGTGGTTGCTAGGGTGTTTCTAGGTGGTTGCTAGGGTGTTATATGTGGTTGCTAGGGTGTTTCTAGGTGGTTGCTAGGGTGTTTCTAGGTGGTTGCTAGGGTGTTATGGGTGGTTGCTAGGGTGTTTCTAGGTGGTTGCTAGGGTGTTATAAGTGGTTGCTAGGGTGTTTCTAGGTGGTTGCTAGGGTGTTATATGTGGTTGCTAGGGTGTTTCTAGGTGGTTGCTAGGGTGTTATAAGTGGTTGCTAGGGTGTTTCTAGGTGGTTGCTAGGGTGTTTCTAGGTGGTTGCTAGGGTGTTATAAGTGGTTGCTAGGGTGTTATATGTGGTTGCTAGGGTGTTTCTAGGTGGTTGCTAGGGTGTTATAAGTGGTTGCTAGGGTGTTTCTAGGTGGTTGCTAGGGTGTTATATGTGGTTGCTAGGGTGTTTCTAGGTGGTTGCTAGGGTGTTATAAGTGGTTGCTAGGGTGTTTCTAGGTGGTTGCTAGGGTGTTATATGTGGTTGCTAGGGTGTTTCTAGGTGGTTGCTAGGGTGTTATATGTGGTTGCTAGGGTGTTTCTAGGTGGTTGCTAGGGTGTTTCTAGGTGGTTGCTAGGGTGTTATGGGTGGTTGCTAGGGTGTTTCTAGGTGGTTGCTAGGCTGTTATAAGTGGTTGCTAGGGTGTTTCTATGTGGTTGCTAGGGTGTTTCTAGGTGGTTGCTAGGGTGTTATGGGTGGTTGCTAGGGTGTTTCTAGGTGGTTGCTAGGGTGTTATAAGTGGTTGCTAGGGTGTTTCTAGGTGGTTGCTAGGGTGTTATATGTGGTTGCTAGGGTGTTTCTAGGTGGTTGCTAGGGTGTTATAAGTGGTTGCTAGGGTGTTTATAGGTGGTTGCTAGGGTGTTATATGTGGTTGCTAGGGTGTTTATAGGTGGTTGCTAGGGTGTTATATGTGGTTGCTAGGGTGTTTCTAGGTGGTTGGTAGGGTGTTATAAGTGGTTGCTAGAGTGTTTCTAGGTGGTTGCTAGGGTGTTTCTAGGTGGTTGCTAGGGTGTTATATGTGGTTGCTAGGGTGTTTATAGGTGGTTGCTAGGGTGTTATATGTGGTTGCTAGGGTGTTTCTAGGTGGTTGCTAGGGTGTTATAAGTGGTTGCTAGGGTGTTTCTAGGTGGTTGCTAGGGTGTTTCTAGGTGGTTGCTAGGGTGTTATAAGTGGTTAATAGGGTGTTTCTAGGTGGTTGCTAGGGTGTTATATGTGGTTGCTAGGGTGTTTCTAGGTGGTTGCTAGGGTGTTATAAGTGGTTGCTAGGGTGTTTCTAGGTGGTTGCTAGGGTGTTATAAGTGGTTGCTAGGGTGTTTCTAGGTGGTTGCTAGGGTGTTATATATGGTTGCTAGGTTGTTTCTAGGTGGTTGCTAGGGTGTTATAAGTGGTTGCTAGGGTGTTTCTAGGTGGTTGCTAGGGTGTTATATGTGGTTGCTAGGGTGTTTCTAGGTGGTTGCTAGGGTGGTATAAGTGGTTGCTAGGGTGTTTATAGGTGGTTGCTAGGGTGTTATATGTGGTTGCTAGGGTGTTTCTAGGTGGTTGCTAGGGTGTTATAAGTGGTTGCTAGGGTGTTTCTAGGTGGTTGCTAGGGTGTTTCTAGGTGGTTGCTAGGGTGTTATAAGTGGTTAATAGGGTGTTATAAGTGGTTGCTAGGGTGTTTCTAGGTGGTTGCTAGGGTGTTATATGTGGTTGCTAGGGTGTTTCTAGGTGGTTGCTAGGGTGAAAAGCATGGTGAAGAGGTCGCGACCCGGGTGGGCGGGGTCTGCCATGATCTTCCTCGCCCTCCTCAAGGCCCTGGAGGAATGTAGGGACTCGAGGGAGGGAAGGGAGCAGCCGATCACACTCTCCGCTGATCGTATCACCCGCTGCAGCTTGGCCTTGTCCCTGACCGTGGCTGCAGGGAACCAGGTGATGATGGAGAGGGTGAGGATGGACTGGATGATGGCAGTGTAGAACTGGACCATCATAGTCCTCTGCAGCCTAAACTTCCCTAACAGGGGAGCCTAGGCATCATTGGGACAGGTCTCTGCTCATCAGCAAGGAAAGGTACTGCTTTGGGGAGAAAGTATATCATCTATCACTACTGCCACCGGGTGTGGGAGGGTGCAGGTAGTATTAGGAGAAGTGTGGGTGTGTGGGGAATTACTGCGAGTCGCCCTGGAGGGCAAGAAGGACCAGCGCACTACCCCTAGGTTAGTAAATCCTATAGGCCCCATCCACTCCCTCTGCTAAAGCTCCACTCTACTCCTGCACTAAAGTCAGGGATTCAGTTGGACTCAGATCTGCATGCTGCGTTCCCCCTACCTGGTGAAAGTGTACATCTACTCTCATAAAGTAGGGATAATCCACCCTGCTACACAAACATCTCAAAACAAACTGGTCAGACTACATGCTTGACCTTACTCCTAGAACCCACCTCACCCCTGCCCAATTTGACAACCTAGGATGGCTTAGAGTAGATGACAGAGTACAGCAACTTGCAATGGGCCTGGTACCCAGATTCGGCTCAATCAGGGACTAAACACATTTCGCAATTATGCCACATCAATGTGGAACGCCCTACCCAAAGCTGTAAAGGAATGTGAATCACTACCCACTTTCAAAACCACTCTCAAAGAACACCTATACGGGAGACTGCAATTCGAAACTGGCCCCTGTAAATGTCCTAACCCAACCCCCTCCAATGTACAGTAAATTACCAAACATGCTTTTGTCAATATTCCAATGTGCTTGTACAGTTGTACAGTGTCCACCCACCCCTCCTATACCCAACCTATCCAACCCCACCCACCCAACCACCTCCAATGTACAGCCCCCCCCCACCCCACCTAATGTACGGTTTCATAAATGTATAGATGTAGCAGTACTGTCTATCTGTATGTCATGTGTGTGTGTGTGTGTGTGTGTGTGTGTGTGTGTGTGTGTGTGTGTGTGTGTGTGTGTGTGTGTGTGTGTGTGTGTGTGTGTGTGTGTGTGTGTGTGTGTAAATGAATGAACCGAAATATGTAGTTTGCTGATAGATACACAAAATGGGTTTATTTATGTTGATTTAATTTGGTTGTGTTGATGTTTCCATTTTTGCAAAATGGGTATATTCTGTTTGGTTTTACACAATAAGTCTATTGGTGTGTTGTGTGTGTGTAGGGGCAGGTATATATAAGATTTTTTCTTCTTCCTGTTCCTTTCGGCCATGGTATTTGGTGAATTATATGAATATGTACTGTTGGACTGTGGTAATTCCATGTACGAATAAATAAATGATGATGACGATGTATGTCATATATCCTGATGAATTGAAAATGGGGGACCCTGATGTAAACAAGACGAAAGTCTTTCTCTGGTCTGCATCCCCTTAACAATTGTGTGTATTGAGCTATACTGTATTGTACCCATTCTGCAATCTGTTAATAACATTTTCAATCAATCAATCAATCAGTACCCGTTCTGCACCTGCGTATTGGGGCCACTATAGACATATAAACATGTTCAGACTTGTCCAGACCTCACACGTGCAGCGTATCAGCTTCCTGGGCGCCTCCCAGAATGCGCACTACACCTGACTGTGCCCCGCCTCCCAGAATGGACCTCGCTGTGCTGCAACTAACTTCCTGGATTGCCGTATCCTCGTGTCTCTCTGCATTGTTAAGACCAATAATACGTGAGTAATGCATGAACAGAACTTGTAAGTCGCTTTGGATAAAAGCGTCAGCTAAATGACTAAATGTAAATGTATCGTTGGGAGCTAACGGTAGTAGCTGGCTGACGCTGGCTAACTAACGTGGCTATTGTTGGGAGCTAACTGTAGTAGTAGGCCCAAGCCAGAGCTGTCCCAAGTAGCGTTATATGAAAATGATTGTAACAAACTTTTATCGTCTGTGTTGAAGAGTGTTGTGATCGACTGATGTCTGTTGTCGCATTCCTGACCTGACGCTCAGAGTAAACATGTACAGTAGCTGCAGCTAAACTAAACTCATGTGTTGTCAAGTTATTGTTATAAGGAACCCAGTCCAGACTGCATCCCCTTAACAATTGTTTGTATTGAGCCGTATTGCATTGTACCCATTCTGCAATGTGTTAAATAACGTTTTGCATCCATTCACAGCGGTAACGTTACCACATTACGTTAGCATTTGAGCTATATACTATACAAGATATAGCCATTCACATTAGCATGTAGCTAACAACATGTAGCATTGCTATACCAATATATGCTTGCTTGCTAAAAGGTGCTTTGGGGGGGGGGGGGGGGGGTATAATCGTAGTTTATAGACTATTGTTTTCTGTGCAGTACACCTGAGATTAATCACCTCATCCAGTACTGTTTGACATGAATTTTTCGAAAATTTGCCTACATACCCAAGTAAAAGGGAAGATTTCTCCAGTTCTACAAGGACCATTTGCATGTTCTTGGTATCTAGGAACATCTATGGAACTCAGGGAATGTATTCCCAGTGTTATAAATATTGTGTCTGGTAATATGCTATGAGTAAATTGTGATGAAACAAAGGAGAATATGAATTATGATTTTTCTTTGCATCTTTGACAGTGAATAACACCATGATAATAATGACCAAAGTAAAAAAAACGGACACTGACCTCGTTCAGTACCCTCTTGAGATCATGTGTACAAAAAAATCTAAGGAAATTAATAAAGGGAAGATGATAAAACCGAAGGTTCTGTAGATACAGTACTGAATTCTCCCATCCGGACCAATGCTATTTGAAATATTATTATAGAATATATGCTTATATATATACCTTATTATAGCCAATTCGCACATTTATATATATATACATATAGTATCTTTCAAATGCCCAAGTTCAATTTGGATTTAGTATCACCAGGCGCGCATAATACAGATATCTACTGTAATCGACTGTACTTTTTTATTTCTCCCACAGTGCAACCGTTTTGAAACTAATTTCAGATCTAATTGTTCCTACATGTTAACAATAGGGAAGAGAAACTAACTGCGTTTTAAAATTTGTCAAAAACGTTACCTTTTGTGGCTTATTATCCCGAATAATAACAGTTATTGAAATAATTTATACAGAACTCTGAACCTTGAATCCCATTATAATCTTCCAGGAAGTGTAGTTCAGAAAAATTCCCACGGTAAAATGTTTTCAAAATGGTCGCCCTCTCAGAATATACTTCAGCAAATCGAAAAGTTAAATCTATCTAATGGCACTTTTAACCTATTGCTAAACTAACATATTGATGATAATATACATTCTACATGCTTTTGTGACATGTTGGTGATGTTAATACTTGAATACGTTTGATATTAAAAACGCAAATTTTATGCAACACTCGGGTGGAACATGTTAAACTGCTGGTTGTGTGTCCCATTCACAGCTCAGTAAAAGAGAAGTGCTGCATCCATCTCGACTCCTGTGTCCGTTATTCACACAGGACAGAAACACAGGTCACATTTGCTTCACTGATTCTAATTTTTTTTTTCTTTTCTTTAATAGGTTGAAGGTTCATCATCCTTACACAGCTTGCACAGGGAGAGATCTTATGCCCCATAGGTGATGAACAGAAGTAAGCTCAACCAGTGGCGGCTCTGCCACTAGGCGCGCAAGGGCGCCGACCCACCTGCTGCCAGCTGCTGTTAAATCAGAGAAGAAGAAAATAAAACTTTTTAGTTTTTTGTTTTATAGCCCTATAAATAATATAAACATGTTTAAAATGAATAATATTTACTCATTTTAAGTATGTTTGTATTTCCAATGCACAATATAACGTTATTATCTCAAATAAAAAACACTCGTTTTCCTGACATCACGTTTTCTTTTTTTTTTTTTTTTTTTTGTATTTCTCTGCCCGGGCTAGACGCGATAGCGCTCTGAGTGCGCGTCACAGTTTGATCGCTGTATCCGTCACAGCCAATCAGTGCATAACGCGTTGTGCGTTGAAATATGACTATTATGTTGGAATCCGGGCGCGATTTGAAGCGGTCTAGCCAGTAGCGTCAAGAATTTCTGTAGCCGCATTTCGCGGAGACGCTCTCTGATTGGCCGACGCCAGTATTTTTTTCCGTAGCAGAATTTCACAGAGACGATCTCTGATTGGCCGAATCCAATTTCTAATGTTCCAATTCTAGCTTATTCCTAGGTTGGTCCTAGGTTGTTTGTCTTAGAGCGTGCCGTGACTGCAAGTTCTTTAGACTGTTAAGCTTAGGCACTCTTTCAAAGTTGGTTAAGGTTAGAGTTTGTCTTAGAGCATGGTGATAGAACGCCAGGTAGTTTGCAGTCTGTTCGAGCGGAAATGGACAAAGGAATGAAGTACTTGTGACTGTTGTGTGGTGCTGCTAACAAGCTAACACTTGGCTAACAAGCTATATGGCGGATGCAGTCTGGACACAGTGGACAGTGGTCTGGAATACATCAACAGTGATACACTACTTTATCAAGGCAAGCCCTCCTGCCCTGGACGTGTCAACTAAACAGTGAGTCTCTCTCTCTCTCTCTCTCTCTCTCTCTCTCTCTCTCTCTCTCTCTCTCTCGCGTTTGGATTGAAAATACGTGGATTATGGCTTGTTCAATATCGTCTATGTTTGAATGAATGAATGAATGAGAACTTTATTAACAGATTGCAGAATGGGTACAATACAGTACGGCTCAATACACACAATTGTTAAGGGGATGCAGACCAGAGAAAGACGTTTGTCTTGTTTACATCAGGGTCCCAAATTTTCTATTCATATCGATAGTTTAATAGCTAGCCTTGGCTCGTTTAACAATATGCAAAATATGTGTACAGCCCTGTACTCATACTGAAGTTATTCTTGGTATATAATAGGTCTGATTGTGTAACGAATCGATTCCACGTCGCGCTGTGTGTGAGAGAGAGAAGGAGAGAGGGAGAGATCTGCCTGTGTTTGGAGACGGAGCGAGTTTTGTTTCTAACTTTTCTATTTATATATTGTGTTTCAAGTTGTGAATTAGAGTCTAGACTATACTTTATTTGACTGGTTGTGTGTTGTTGTAGTAACAGCTGAGCGACTCGTTCATAAGAGCCGATTCATTGCCGTGAGCGTGAGTCGAATCGCTCACGTCTTGCCATGAGTCTGTTGCGTGGTACTGTACATGTTTGCAAAATGTTTGGTATAGCGCCCCTAGTGGCGAAGCACCCACGGGCCGCCACTGAGCTCAACACTGCAGTGATGAGTGAAATGATTGGTTCTGTGTTTCAGGTTCATGGTAGAGGGGTCTACAGTCAAATTGTGAACTCATTTAACAGCATCATAATTTTTTTTTGCTGTCTAGTGTTAGTCTCCTTGTATTTAAAGAAGGCTAGACGCCGCAGAGAGGGAAGACGACACACTGGAGTGGCAGGAGAGTCCAGACTGACGAGAGGTCCTGTTAACCAATACGGGTATGTGTAGGGGTGGCAAAACAGCGCCAGTGTCCTCTCCATTCACACTCCATTGGGAGCAATTAGGGGTTACAGGGGCACTGCCATGCTAGACTAACTTAGGTTATTTGGATTGAATGTTTAAATTATGTATAGATTTTGTAAAATATAATTTCCCCCAATAGTATTGAGTTAACCTATGATTCCCTATAGGTGTGTGAGGTGGGGCCCAGCAGACATACCGGATGGGGAGACAGAGGAAGCCTGCAGGAAGGGATCTGCAGAACATCTACTCAGGCATGCAATCTACTTGACTTTTGGTGAATTGACACATGAATAAACATCCCACATTAAGCAAAAAGGCCACCTTAATATTCAGAATGAGTAATGATGAGAGAGCATGAAATTAAAGGTTTGCCACTCAATTTCCCAGAGGTGGCGACATCAAATTTAATTGTTGTTACTTGGGTACTCATTACATGTATTTGTATGTCTGTACACAGAGGACGGGATGGGTGGGGCAGAGAGCAGAAGTTCTGATGGAGAGGACCTACGTCATCCTGCAGCGGTTCTTGAACAAAATGCCTGCACCAACGATGGTGGAGCTCAAAGAAGAATGGCCTTTTCTCTTCGCTCAGACGGGGCTTTTCTCCCACTTTGGCCTCCTGACAGACACCGATGCCCTTCAAAAGATCCAAGATGCCCTGGGTCAGAGAGGACGGACCATCCTGCAGTTCTGCCAGAAACTGGACAACCCGGAGATCAGGGAAGTTCTGGCCAGATATGATCCAGAGGCTTCGGAGAAGACTCCTTATTGTGTACTTCAAGGAGCCTACGGAGAAACTGCTGCTCGGAGTTGATGTAAGTTTTATTTATTTAAATATTAAAATATTTGAAATGCATATTTCCGGTATCACGCTCTGCCAGACAGGGTTGTCCTCTTAGTCCCGGTCTGTTCAATCTATCATTAGAGCCGTTAGCACAATATATAAGACAATCCCAATCCATAGAACCTATCGTAATCAAGGGCACACAACAAAAAATTTGTTTATATGCGGACGATGTAATATTGTTCATGAAAAACCCCAACACCACATTGCCTCATCTGCTCAAGTTGATTGAGGACTTTGGTGATTTATCGGGATTTAAGATAAATTGGCCGAAGTCGGCTTTCCTTCCACTTAACACCCCTGCAAAAAAAGATACAACCCTCCCAGGACAGATACCGATGGTAAAACATTTCAGATGCTTGGGAGTGGAAATATTCCCTACCATAAGACAAACGGTGAAGCACAACTACACAAAAATCCAAAACAAAATCAAAGACGACCTTGATAGATGGGCAAAACTTAAGAACACAGTACAAGCACGGATATCAATAGTTAAGATGGATGTACTACCTAAAATCAACTTCTTCTGTTCAATGCTACCGTTACCCCCTCCAGAGGGTTACTGGAAAAGATTACACTCCTCCACATACAAATTTATTTGGAATAACAAACCACCACGTATAAAAAGATCCACCGCACAGAGAAATAAAGCAGATGGTGGCATGGCATTTCCAGATTTTTTCCTATATTTTAAGGCGTACTCATTAAGTCCATTGACAACATGGTTTGACTCCCAAGCATTAGCATCTTGGAGGAAAATAGAAGAAAACATAGTAGCCCCACATAGACTGAAGGACATAGCATACACTAAACTACCAATCAAGCACTGTGAACGAAAATTTGGCCCCATAATTACTCATGCGATCCGGATATGGCGTGAATCACAAAAAAAAAATCCTAACCCACAAGAATGGCACAACCATACTCCCTTATTCAATAACAATGCTCTATTAATTGGAAAACGACCTATAAGATTCCCTATATGGGAAGAGCAAGGCATACACTCATTAGGGGATATTTTTAACAAACAGGGTTTTTGTAGTGATAAAGAAATACGCAAAAAATTTAATCTCACCAAGTCCACATGGCTTTTTCACAAACAGTTAGAGCTATGTTTGAAGTCTCACGGTGTTCCATTAGACAGACCAATTGAACACCACAGATACCACAAATTCTTCTACTCAAGAGAGACATCGAGAGGTTTTGTTTCAGAATTTTATCATCAATTACTAACGTCCTCGTATGAAACCCTCCAACTTGACTCTGTCTGGAGGAGGGATATACCAGACCTGGAAAATGACTTTGATTGGCAAGGAGCCTGGGCAAATGTCCGACTTACATCAAGGAACCCGGATCATCAACAAATCAATCTTAACTATATTCACAGGACATACTTGACTCCTATAAGACTGTGCCGAATGGGGCTCAAACAAGATTCCAAATGCACCCAATGTACAAATGGGGACGAAGGGACATTTATGCACATGTATTGGGACTGCTCACCAGTTAAGGCATTCTGGAAAGATGTGACCCAACAAATATCAAAACTCGTATCTTGGAATATACCTGTACACCCCTCGGTATTGCTGTTGAATGATGTTTTTGAGTTTGCAGTGAATCCACAGCTAAAGAGATTGGTTTTATCGGGTATCACAGTAGCCAAAAAGCTGATCGCATCACGCTGGTTTCAACCGGAAAAAATGTGCCGTAAAGTTTGGTTTCTTACATATCTCGATGTAATTTACCATGAAATATCTACAGCAAGAATTCTGGGTCTCAATGAATCCAAAATGTCAATGTGGTTAGAAGTGGTGGAGAGAATAAAAGCTAGCTTATAATGGTAGTGTCTGGTTAGGTGCGAGGGATAGTGGAGGTACTTCTCAAGGTGGGGTCCGGGAGGGGGGGGGTTCGAGCTGAGCATATGTATGTAGGGTTTTTTTTTTTAGATAACAGGTATTATGGGTATATCTTATATAAAACAACTAACCAAAATGTGATCTCATTGGATGTGCCCTGACAATTAATGCTTGTATATCTTATCGTGTGTTGTCATGTTTGTTTATATGTTTGTTTTAAAAAAGAATAAAAAAATAAAATACAAAATATTTGAAATGCTAAACGAGTGATTACAAACCCTACAAACACTGTGATAGACCCTCTAAACCAGGGGTCTCAAACTCGCGGCCCGCGGGCCAATTGCGGCCCGCTGGATGATATTTTGCGGCCCCACAGATGATTTAAAAAAAAATTATAATAATAAAATCCCAAAAAACGTTTTTTAGTCATGTCATCACAAACACTGGCATTTAAAGGGTACAAATAAAACAATTCCTGCACCAGAATGCAGGAAATGAAGTCTGATTTAACTTAACTAGCCCTTTATTAGTTGAATCAGGTGTGCTGGTGGTGGAATTTAACAAATACATGGAACGGCTGGGGTGTCTCGAGGAGAGGTTTGGGAACCACTGGACTAGAGCAAGGGTTCCCAAAGTGGGGTTTGCGACCCCTAGGGGGCTCGTGAGCCGCCTAGGGGCCACTGAACTTAGTCAAGCCAGGCCAATAGTTAGATAACCTAGGTGGGGTACAACCACAATCGTTCACTGCAACCCACACAAGTTGGAGAACCATCTCTCTCTATCACTCTTGCTCACACACACACACACACACACACACACACACACACACACACACACACACACACACACACACACACACACACACACACAGGGAGCCGCATGTGATTGGTGGAGGCGGGACCCTTACAAAAAACAAAAAATCCATCAAAATCAGTGTTGTTATATGCTAGCCTGTTTTTTAACAATAATTTGTGATGCCATCACAAACACTGGCATTTAAATGGTACAAATAAAAAAAATGCCTACACCAGAATGCAGGAAATGAAGTCTTTGTAACAAAATGTCCTGGTGGGGACCCCCGCTTAAAAAGTGGCCTGACTGGGGCTATATTTCGCACTATATTTCCTGGCCTGAATGATTTCCCCAGTCCGGCCCTGGTTAAAGGCCTCCAATGCTTATTAGTGTGTGTGCGTTTGAACGTTTGCATGTTTCAACCATACATTTCCATTTATAAAAGAAATTATACATTTAAAAAAAAAAATTTACCTCCTGTAATAGTGGCGGTCGCGGCTCTCTGACACTGTTATTTCGGGGGTCGCGGCCTGAAAAGTTTGGGAACCCCTGGACTAGAGCATACATTTGAGCCATCAAAGAAATTAAGCAAAAGTGGTTACCTGTGTTGAACTGGTTTATTTTTTAGAAAATAAAAAAATATAGTGGATTGCTATTATGACTACTACCATTGCCAATACTACTGATACATCCCTATTGGCAAACTTTATATTTAAAAAAAATTGAAAAAAATTATAATAATAAATAAATACATATTATTTTTGAAAATTAGTTTTTTTGTTGGTTCATTATACAACTGTGGCGGGACTAATTAGACTGTGGTGGGCCGCCACAGTCTAGGTAATTAATGGGAAACTCTCTAGCAAAACATGACGCAATGTGATCCTATCTCCGATAGAGCGGCTGGTCGCAGAGACGCGAGTTGAACGAACACATCGGGAGGAGAATGAATGAATGAGAACTTTATTTAACAGATTGCAGAATGGGTACAATACAGTACGGCTCAATACACACACTTGTTAAGGGGATGCAGACCAGAGAAAGACTTGTCTTGTTTACATCAGGTTCATTCATTCTCGGAGAATATAATAAAGTTCTCATTCATTCATTCTCCTCCCGATGTGTTCGTTCAACTCGCGTCTCTGCGACCAGCCGCTCTATCGGAGATAGGATCACATTGTGTCATGTTTTGCTAGAGGGTGGCGATGTTTATTATTCCGAATAGATCTACATGGGCTTATAGCCTATAATACGTGACATTTGAAGCAGGCACCACTGCTGTTGTAATTGTCTGGTAATAGCTGTTTCGAGTGTTTATTATTGGGTTGTTGTCGCAGTCAATTTGCGGCTTGTATGGTACTCTCTTCCTATACCCAGTTAAATCTGTCTTCATATCTCACGCCCCAAAGGCGATAGCGAGGGGGGCGTACGCGTGTAGGTCAGTGGCCAATCAGAGCGCAAAACGTGAACCCGGAAACACAACTGCGTTGGGTAAAGCATACATGCGACCTGCGTGGCTATATACTCTGCTATAGACTCTGCTCCACTATCAATGAGGTATAGGATACTAAAAAAGAGCTTACGTGTTCCTTTGCATCGAGGGGGAAATCTGACAGAAGGCATTGCATCTCTCGTACTACCATCAAGTCCAGTTTGTGATACGGCACACATATGACGCTTATAAATAATATCCTGAGCTGGCATGTCTCCATTCCATCTGCGCTTGTAACCGGAGGGCTAGGAGTTGCTTTGTCCTTTAGCCGGATTTTCCTATTTTCACAGGGACTCTGAAGCTTTTACAGGCTGATAAGTATAGCCTATACCCATCTGATGGTAGAGTAGAAAAGTGCTGTCACCTGAACTGCAGGGTTCTGTGTCATGTCCTTGCAGGAATGCACTTGATGTTGATGTGCTATCTTGTTAAGAAATTGACATAATGGTTTAATTCACATTATAGTATGGCTTCAAAATTCGGATAAGTAAACATTATGTTAGAGGTACCATGAGGCACTCTGCTAGGCTAAACAAATATTTGTATTGTGAGGATGATCCAACAAGTTTGAACTAGTAGCAGTCTTCATCAGGGTGTGGTGTGGGAAAAAACACAGGTGAGCACCTTGATAAATGCTGAGTCTATTTAAAACTGAAACGTATCTTTGCTTATTAACAGGTGCTTCTTGGGCATCAACCCGGAGAAAGGCTCCAGGGCAAAGAAGCGAAGCGCCATCAACCCTCAAGTGACCACCCTTCTTCGTAAGCTCATAGACTTTGAATGGTCTGCATCTGCATAGACAATCGTCCTTCTCCTGTCGTCCCCTGACGTGAACACCCTTCTTCGTAAGTAAGCTCATAAACTTTGGTCTGCAAAGACAATTGTCCTTCTCCTGTCGTCCCCTGACGTGAACACCCTTCTTCGGAAGCTCATAGACTTTGAATGGTTTGCAAAGACAATTGTCCTTCTCCTGTCGTCCCCTGACGTGAACACCCTTCTTCGGAAGCTCATAGACTTTGAATGGTCTGCATCTGCATAGACAATCGTCCTTCTCCTGTCGTCCCCTGACGTGAACACCCTTCTTCGGAAGCTCATAGACTTTGAATGGTTTGCAAAGACAATTGTCATGCTCCTGTCGTCCCTGCGCCTCTTTTGTTATTTTGAGTGCCTCTTTTGTTCTTTTGAGTGAGTGCATAAAGTGTATTCATTAGTTCCATTTTCGGGTAAGACCTGGAAGTACTAGTTTCATGGCGACAGTGGCTCGAGAGGTAGAGCAGTCGTCTGGCAATCCGGAGATTCCCGCTCCTCCCCGGGCAGCGTGTCGATGTGTCCTTGAGCAAGACACTTAACCCCTACATGCTCCCGTCGGTGTGTGAATGGGTAAAATGTGCACAAATTGTAAAAAAAAAAAGGAAACAGCCATTTACCATTTTACTTACGAATATTATTACTTTGTCTTAGTTTTGCTGTTTTGAGCAGTGTTGACCAGCAGTTTATAAAATAATATTTAAAATGTTTATTAGCAACGCCGAGCTTTCAAACCATTGCGTTTCTCTGTCCGAAACTCTCGTGCAACTGTGTACCTTTGAATTTTCTCTGTGATACTTGTACAACGAGCGTTTTTCGCAGAGGACCAGTTCTTCATAGTTAATATGGGATTTTCCTATGGGTCAAATGTGCACAAACTGTAAAAAAGAAAACAGCCATTTACCATTTCAAGAATAAGAATATAATTATTTTTGTAATATAATTCTTTGTAATAATTCTGTCTTTTGACAATAAAATCCCATAATTAACTCTGAAGAAATGGCGAAACGCTCGATGTGCAAGGCGCATCAGTCAGCTAAAGCCGTTTTGAGCAGTGTTGACCAGAAGTTTATAAAATAATATTTAAAATGTTTATTAGCAATGCCGAGCTTTCAAACCATTGCGTTTCTCTGTCCGAAACCCTCATGCAACTGTGAGTACCTTAGAATTTTCTCTGCGATACTTGTACAACGAGCGGGATTTTCCTATGGGTAAAATGTGCACAAATTGTAAAAAAGAAAACAGCCATTTACCATTTCAAGAATAAGAATATAATTCTTTGTATATAATTATTTGTAATAATTCTGTCTTTTGACAATAAATGCCGGCTTACCTCGTGTAATTCTTGTATATAATTATTTGTAATAATTCTGTCTTTTGACAATAAATGCTGGCTTACCTCATTTGTGCGTTTGGACTGTTGTTTTTAATGTACAATAGCCTACGTGCATTTTTGAAGTCCAGCGCAGTATACTTCCTGGCAGAAGCTCACACTTTGGTTTTCTGTCATGATTAATCACGTCATCCAATAGTATTTGACAGGAAACTATTGTATGAGCTTCCTCCAGAAGTATACTGGAGCTGGGGACTATATAGTTATGCATACCATTGTAAGTTGACAGTTATTTTGCCAAATTATTTATAATTATATAATATAATAATTATTATTATTCAATTATTTTGTTCGCAAGTCTGAAAAGTAATGCAAAAGACTTGCCAACAAAATAATTGAAAAATAATAATTATTATATTATATAATTTGGCAAAATAACAGTCAATTTACAATGATAGACATGCATAACTCTATAGTCCCCAGCTCCAGTATACTTCTGGAGGAAGCTCATACAATAGTTTCATGTCAAGATACAATAGGATGACGTGATTAATCACGACAGGAAACCAAAGTGTGACCTTCAGGAAGTGTACTGGAGCTGGACTAAAAAATACATGTAGGCTATTGTAAATACATATACAGAATATATATACAACAAAATAATGTGATATCACAGTAATTTCTTACTGTAAGAAGTTGTGAAATTACAACAATGTATTGTACTACCATTACTGTGAAATTACAACACATTGCTGTGAAGCCATTCACAGTAAATTATTGTGAATCTTACTGTAAAAGTCATGCAACACATTGCCAGAAGGTATTGTAATATCACAGTAATTTCTTACAATATGATGTTGTGAAGTCACAATACATTGCTGTAATATATATACAACAAAACAATGTGATATCACAGTAATTTCTTACAATATGATGTTGTGAAGTCACAATACATTGCTGTAATATATATACAACAAAATAATGTGATATTGTAAAAGTCATGCAAAATATTGCCTGTAAGCTATTGTAACTTTACGGTGAACATTTTTACAGTGTAGGGCAGACCCTGTTTATCATTTATATAAACGATGTAGGTCATAATATAAATGCCTCTGTCCATCTTTATGCGGACGACACCATTTTGTACTGCTGTGCGAACACTGTTGCCCTTGCTTTTGACTCCTTGCTTTTGATGTCTTACAGTCACACCTGTATCATCTCAAACTTGTGTTAAATGCAGATAAAACAAAGGCCATGTTCTTAGCTGTTCTCCTGCAGGTTTTAACGAGGAACAGGAAGGAACACACGGCATGTTTTAATTAGGAGCAGGGAGGAACTTATATCAGGTTTTAACTAGGAGCGGATTCTATAGGAGCAGGTTTTAACTAAGCAGGTTTTTTTAGCCATCAACTGGGTGTCAGCCCCTGTCCCCATGAAAAGCGAAACGTGGGGCCGCTTGCGCTTCATTGAAGGCACGCGACCCGCAACCAAAGGAAACAAATCAGAGCCCTTATCCCGCTGGTGTTGGGGGGGGGGTGACCGGAGAGCGAGCTGGACACAGCTAGACGACAACGTTTTTTTAGGGCGTGCTCATCTAATGTAGCCGATCCCTCGGCCGCCAAGGCTGTCGGCCTTGCGGTCACCTGTTTTCGTTGTGCCCAGGGTACCTCAGGCGGGGGAAACATGGCCGCTGGTTGAGGGCCTCGCCACAGTCGTTGACGAGGCCATGCTCTCACCTCTGGCTGCATGGTGCAAGGCGGTGTGGGGCCCAGGTCAAATACCGCCCGCGTTTCCGCGGAAAGACAAAAGAGTCCCTCCGCGGAAAGAGGAGCCCTAAGGAGAAGAAACCTTTCCTCCTCCCCAAGGGAAGACTGCTCCAACCAGAGATGCCTATGAATAAGAGTTGATAGCATCCTGATCATCCCTGCGGTTATAGCTTGTGACTGAGTTAAGAGTTTTATAACCCCAAAAACACGGGCGATGTTTTCGGCGTCGGCTGGCCCTGCAGCCCCACTACCCGACACCAATGTGGACAGAAAAACAGTCAAGTGAGCAATGACACTGGCCGCTGCTAAATTCCATCCTGTGGCGGTATAAACATCATCAGCCCATACCGCCACCTGCCGGGCCGACTCGCCCTCAGGCGTCGGCTTCCGGGTGGGACACCGTTCAACCCTGCCAGGGCAAAGGATCGATGCTACCTGGCTCTCAAGCCAGGTCACACCTGCCTTGCGCCCTGTTGTCAGCCCATTCACCCATAAAAAGGGTAAATAAGCCTCAGCAAAACCCCCCACATTAGCTACCGGCTGACCTTCATCAATGAACCGGTTAAGAGGAGGGAAAAGTGGTGACAGCCCACAGCGGGGAACAAAGGAACAGTGACCCAGCATCGTAGCATTAGCATTAGCCGCGCGCTCCAGGATAGCTGGGAAAACATCCAACTCAGAGTCATGACGACAACGTTTACCCAGATATCCTGCCCCTTGCGCCAATACACAACTCGGTTGTCTCACGGGACAACGAGCAGTATCACAAATGCTAGCATTGATGCCTGGTAGCGCAGGCCCTACCTGTGTGCGACCTAGCCCGACAGCTAGCCACCACGCAACGTCCCTCGATCCGCTGTCATGAGACGAGGAAACCCCAGGCCAGGCCCGATGCGCTGTTAGGATGTGCCGAGAAGATTCCAGGGGCTGGCAAATCTCCCAACATTGTTCAATTTCTCTCTGCATTTCATAACAACTAGTTCATGGAGTGCACTGCAGCGTCCATGATGGAAACAAAAAAAAGGAAGGGGGAGTGTGACCATGTCCGGTGTCTTGGGGCCTCTTTTCCATTGCATGGTACCTACTCGACTCTACTCTACTCTACTTGCTTTAGGTACCTGGTACTTCGTTCCTTTTCCACTGCAGGTACTAAGTACTCAGTTTGTCTCCTGTGTGGGGAGGCGGGGCCGCTGGTGTACAGCATGAGAGCTCCAGCATAGCTATGTCCGTGAGGGCTTGGCGCAAGCCAGAGTAAAACACAGTTTTCAATCAATCAATAACAACATTAACCAGACTCTCGTTGTGTCTATTCTGCTAACGCTATACCTCTCATTGTGTCTATTCTACAAGCTTTAACGTTACCTAGGCTCTCGTGTATCTGCTAACGTTAACGTTAGCATTAGCATTAGGCTAACAACAAGCTTTCGTTACCTCTCATGTCTATCTGCTAACGTTAGCATTAGGTAATAACCGGTTTAGAATGGATGGTGATTACCTCACGTTGTGTCTATTCTACTAGCATTAACGTTACTAGTACAAACAATCAATAGCGAGTTATATTGATCACGCTATGTACGATAGCCATGCTAGCACATTAGCACCTAAGCACAACAAGCTTAACAAATCAGCAATCTTTTTGTGAGACTAAACTCTCCGCTCGGTGGCAAATTGTGTTGATGTCGGTTTTGTTTCATCAATAAATGAGGCAGAATACACAGTGACTGTATCCTTTTTTGTTTATTGCACTTGTTCCTGCTGCAAACATAATGAAATCCTACGCGAGGCTAAATAAAGATGGCGGCTTTATGTTTTTGTGTAGACGCTCCAACGAGTGACGCGTCTCTCTTCTGACCAATCAGTGGTCTGCAGTGTTTCACGTGACTTTTCTGGTACCACTTCTACCCGCTTGGAACCTCGACAGACCAGGGACTAAAAAAGTACCCAAAAAGTACCTGGTACCAGGTACTTTGGTAATGGAAAACCAAAAATGCAGAGTAGAGTAGAGTAGAGTCGAGTAGGTACCATGCAGTGGAAAAGGGGCATTATAGGAGGACACTGGGGCGGGGCCTGGTCAGGTGCATGGGTGCATTGTTTTGTTAATGAGCACAGTAGGTGCTGGAGATAAGATATATATCTCATTATGGCAAAGAGCAAGACGCGAGGCCAGTAATGCTATATAACAAGAATGTCCTGCCAGACACCAGTGTTTTTAGAACAAGAATGTTGTGCCAGACAACAGTGTTTAGAACAAGTATGTCCTGCCAGACAACAGTGTTTAGAACAAGAATGTCCTGCCAGACAACAGTGTTTAGAACAAGAATGTCCTGCCAGTCACCAGTGTTTAGAACAAGAATGTCATGCCAGACAACAGTGTTTAGAACAAGTATGTCCTGCCAGACAACAGTGTTTAGACCAGCTGACAACAGAAAATCTAAAAGCATTCATGAACTGGTTACAGCTAGAATCACTATTGTGTTATATCAGTTGGTGGTACAGAGTGGCAAAATAGACATTTATATAAATTAAAATATTTTATGTTAATATCACCGCAGATGCTGCGTAGACCATGAGAGGTATGAAACATTAAGGTTGGATAAATCTGCTGAGTTATAGAGGTATTAGGATTCAGCTCTTACATAATACACCTACACAACATAGGAGGGTTTATATAAGCACAGGAAGAGAGGAGAGGAAGAGGGGAGAGGAAAAGAGATGATAGCAGAGGAGATGAGAGCAGGGGAAAGTGGAGGAGAGAGGATGGAGAGGAGAAGCGAGACGAGGAGGGTGAGGATAAGGGGGAGAAGAGAGGAGGAGAGAAGATGATGGAGAGGAGAGAAGATGATAGCCGAGTGGAGAGGAGAGGGGAGGGGAGGAGGTAGGGAGAGGAGAGGAGAGGAGGTAGGGAGAGGAGAGGAGAGGAGAGGATATGTGAGGAGAAGAGAGGAGAGAAGAGGAAAAGAGAAGAGAGGGGGGAGGACAGAAGAGTAGAAAAGAGGAGAGAAGAGAAGAGAGGAGAAGATATTAGAGGAGAAGAGAAGAGAGGAGAAGAAAGCAGAGGAGAGATGAGGAGAGGAGATGAGATGAAGAGAGGAGAGGAAAGGGGGACAGGAGTGCACAGGACTGGATGATTAAGTGTGAGTGTGTGTGTGTGTGTGTGTGTGTGTGTGTGTGTGTGTGTGTGTGTGTGTGTGTGTGTGTGTGTGTGTGTGTGTGTGTGCGTGTGCGTGCGTGCGTGCGTGCGTGCGTTTGCCTGTGTGTGCGTGTCCAGATGTCACAACAGCTGGGGCACTTTTGGGAAACAGAGCCTGGGGACTGTGTGTTTATCAGTTTGTGTGCAGGGAGGGGGAGGGGTTTGTACTAGGTGGAGAATAGGTTTTACATGTCGTGAGGGGACATGATTTTATTAGTGTATTATATACAGAATGTACTATTAATTAGAATTATAAATCAAGTTGATATCTTTGAGGTATACAATACAATATTGTGTTTCTTAATGGCCATCATGTTGTGATAAATAAGACAAAAATATGACATTGACTGTGTTGTTGTCCCTCTGTCTGTGCATGGCTATACACAGGACTGAGTGAATATATGTGCATGTGTGTGCAAACATTTATGTGTGTATGTGAGTATCTACCGGTCTCTGTGTTTATATGGGTATAATGTATCCTTAGACTTACAGTAAAGGAGCACTTCACTCAAAAGTTGTTTTGAGTAAAAACAGCAAAACATCCGTTTTACAAACTCTCACAACACATGCAGTATAATCTGAGTCTCATGTATCCAGTCGTATACTCAGTATTTCATAAACTCATGCAGTGCTGTCGGGACAAAACCTCATAACTCCATTTTTTGAAAAAAAATGTTATTATATAAATCAACTCCGTAGATCATCCTCCATATGTGTGTGTGGGTTTTACAAAGTTTAAACAATGGGAAAGCATTAAACCGATCATCTGTCTAAATCTCTTAACTCTATTCACCCTCAAATCTGTGTTAGTTTTTTTCATCTGCTGAAAAGTTGGGTTTTTGGAGTTATGAGGTTTTGTCCCGACAGCAGCGATATACAGCATTTACATTTACATTTAGTCATTTAGCTAACGCTTTCATCCAAAGCGACTTACAAGTTTTGTACAACAAGACAGCAGGAAGGGTACAACTCTATCAGCTGAGTAACAATGTTCATCAAAGCATTGAGTGCTACAGTGTAGGTTAGTATATTAGGACAAGTGCATGACAGTAAGGTTAGGGTTAGATTATTATTATTATTTTATTTTTGAACAAATGTTTTTTATTTTCCCTTTTTTAACATAAAACTAGACAAACAATACAGTAACAGTAAAATCTATGATAAATCACATGACAATGGCAGAAATAATAATAACAATAATGACAGTCCAGTAATTAAATCAAAATAAATGTAGATTAAAAGACATAAAAATAATAAATACAATACAATACATGTGCTCTTGCTCGCTCTTCCTCACTCTTTCCTTCCCCTTCCCTCCCCCTCCACCCCCCCCCCATCAGGGCCCCCTCTTGGACTATACATCCACTATTCCATTTAACATCAGAAATTACAAGTTCATATGCTTCCCTTTATCTTCTCCACCACAGCTAACCAGATTGCTATGCTGGCTTCATTAACACCTAAAATTTGTGCAGTAGATATCTCTAGATAAATCACATCGAGATAGGTAAGAACCCATACCTTCCGGCACATTTTATCCAGTTGAATCCAGCGTGACGCTATCAACTTTTTGGCAGCCGTAAGACCGGACAGAATTAGTCTCTTTACATGTACACAGGTTGATAGCTGAGAAACATCATTCAACAACAATACAGATGGCAGTATAGGTATGGTCAGAGATAAAAATTCTGATAATTGAGTGGTTACTTTTTCCCAGAATATCTTAACAGGAGGGCATTCCCAATACATATGCATAAATGTACCAAGAGCACCGTTTAAACACAAGGAGCATCGAGGGTCTTGTCTAAGCCCCATTAGGTGCAAACGTCTAGGAGTCAGGTAAGTCCTATGAACAAAATTAAGATTAATCTGTTGGTGATCCGGGTTGCGTGATGATAGCCGAACATTTGCCCAGACTTCATCCCAATCAAAATCTACTTCCAAGTTTGGGATAGCCTTCCTCCAAACCGAGTCTAGGGGAAGGACATCATATGAGGACGTAAGTAAGTGACGATAAAAGTCAGAGACGAAGCCTCTCGATGTCTCCTTTTCATAAAAGAATTTGTCAAATCTGTGGTGCTCAAGTGGAATCTTTAATGGGACTCCGTGAGCCTTTAAAGCTGCTCTTAATTGTAGATAGAAATAATGAGTGGAGCTGGTGAGGTTACATTTGTTAGATATATCTTGATAACTGCAGAAACCATGGTCATTGAAGATATCCCCCAATGTATGTATACCTTTCTTTTCCCATCTAGGAAATCTGATAGGTTGTTGTGCAATAAGGAGTAAATTGTTATTAAATAGGGGAGAATGACTGTGCCATTTATGGTGGTTTGTACACTTTTTCTGTGTGTCACGCCATATCCTGATCACATGTGTAATAAGAGGGCCAAATCTCAAGTTGCATTGCTTAATTGATAAGTTGGTGTACACTATATCCTGCAGTCTATGTGGTGCCACTATGTTCTCCTCTAATGGTCTCCAGGATACAGATCAGGGCTCTACGCTAACCTTTTTCACTAGGGGCACAGGTGCTCCTAAATGAAAAAAATTAGGAGCACACAAAGAAATTTAGGAGCACCCAAAAATATGTATATTTGTACTGTGCGTGCATGTGCAAACGGGAACGGGACACACATCTGTGCAATAGCACATACCACCAAAGTCACTGGCCCACTGTGTGCGTGTGTGTGTATCATCTGCGTGTGCAAACGGGAATGGGACACAGACATTTGAACTATTAATTAAGTGATTAATGTCTACTGTGGCAAAGTTGTAGCCAACAACTAGGCCTAATAAGAAAGGCAGTGACATTGAACAAAAAGGAGACACTGGCATTACCACCAGGGCCATCAGTAGAGGGGGGAGCTAGTGTTGCTCTTCTAGAAAAATAATCCTTTCAGGGTTGTGAAATACTGTACACCTCCAGTACAGAAACATTGTTTATGAGTTTGCGTGTCAGGTAGACCATTGATTGACAGCAGCTGGACCCTATTGCCCACCTCTGCGGTTGATAACGCTAGCCAAGTTAGCTGTACACACATACACAGTGGGCCAGTTACTTTGGTGTAGGGGTGTAACAATGCATCGCAATGCATCGATCCTACTTTGCAATATTTACAAAACATGACATTGTTTTCGAACTCTAGCCATGGGAAAATGTTTAGCCAATTCACGTTAAATTTGTATGTCTTCCCTCTGGCTCCAGTGGGTGTAGCTTCGCTAGCTACATTGGGTGCTACAGTGGGGGTAGTAGTGGGTGTAGCCTCGCTAGCTTGGCCAACTTCGCTAGCATGCTAGCTAGCGTCAGTATCTTGGTTAGCGTTAACGTTAACTATCACCTCTGTAACATGAGCTGCCTCGCCTGACTTCTCATTCTCCGGTATCTTTTGCGCAAAATAAAAATGAATGGGCTTCGACATGGCTGTATTGTCTGACTCAGACAGACACTGATCATTACTTTCAGTTTCCAGTCGCGTAACCACAGGAAACTCTACTGTGATTGGAACGTTTATGCGGCTGTGAACTGTGGGACTTGTAGTTTTTTAATGATTCTCACAGCGGAGAAAAAAAAGAACAAATGAGGCTGTAATCTGCACTCGCACGCCGTGCGAGTAATTGATTTTTCAGGTTCGCACACACATATTTTTAGGGGCATATGCGAGCAATATGGTCGCACTGTAGAGCCCTGATACAGATGCTTGAGAATCAAACCAGGTGATCAGTGGTCTTAAAGAGAACGCTTAAAAATAATAGTTGAAGTCTGGAAATGCTAAACCCCCGTCGGCTTTGTTTCTCTGTGCAGTGGATCTTTTTATTCGTGGAGGTTTGTTGTTCCAAATGAATTTATATGCAGCGTGTAATTTTTGCCAGTGACCAACAGGGGGGGGGGGGGGGTAACGGCAACATCGAGCTGAAGAAGTTAATTCTGGGTAAAACATCCATCTTAACTATTGATGCTCGGGCCTGTAATGAGTTTTTTTTTTATTTTGACCACCTGCCGAAGTCATTTGTGATCCTATCTAGGAATCCGGAATAATTATACTTCACCGTTTGGCATATAGTGGGGAATATTTCAATTCCAAGACATCTAAAGTGTCCTACCATGGGTATATTTGCTGGGAGGATGGTAGCCTTCGCAGTCACATTGAGTGGAAGGAATGCCGATTTTGGCCAGTTTATCCTAAATCCTGATAGACTGCCAAAATCATCTATTACTTTGAGAAGATGAGGTAGGGAGGTGGTAGGGTTTTGCATGAACAATAATACATCGTCCGCATATAAGCTAATGTGATGCTGAGTTTTTGATTGATTGATTGATTGATTGATTGATTGATTGATTGATTGATTGATTGATTGATTGATTGATTGATTGATTGATTGATTGATTGATTGATTGAAAACTTTATTAACAGATTGCAGAATGGGTACAATACAGTACAGCTCAATACACACAATTGTTAAGGGGATGCAGACCAGAGAAAGACTTTCGTCTTGTTTACATCAGGGTCCCCCATTTTCAATTCATCAGGACATATATGACATACATGACATACAGATAGTCAGTACTGCTACATCTATACATTTATGACATACCAGATTTGCAAATACAGTACTGTTTGTGATACAGAAGGAGTCAAGAAAAGGGAGTATATACATTTGACGTAGAAACTGTACATTGGAGGAGGTTGGGTGGGGGGGGTTGGGTACATTGGGATATTGACAACCATACTGGGTAATTTACATTGGAGGTGGTTGGGGGGGGGCACACTGTATAAACAAGCAAAACTGTACATTGAGGGGGGGGGGGAGACACTGTACAAACAAACAAAATTGTACATTGGACTATTGACAAAACCATACTAGGTAAATGACTGTACATTGGAGGGGGTTGGGTTAGGATATTTACAGGGGCCAGTGTTGAATTGCAGTCTCCCGTAGGTGTCCCTTGAGAGAGGTTTTGAAAGTGGGTAGTGATCCACATTCCTTTACAGCTTTGGGTAGGGCGTTCCACATTGATGTGGCATAATTGCGAAACGTGTTTAGTCCCTTATTTGAGCCGAATCTGGGTTTAACATGATTTGTGGAGCTCCCTTTGGTGTTGTGATCGTGGTATTCACTGACCTTTGGGAAGTATTTTGACATGTACATGGGTACCTTGGTCGTGTAGTGTATCTTGTAGACCAGGCCCATTGCAAGTTGCTGTACTCTGTCATCTACTCTAAGCCATCCTAGGTTGTCAAAGTGGGCAGGGGTGAGGTGGGTTCTAGGAGTAAGGTCAAGCAGTAGTCTGACCAGTTTGTTTTGAGATGTTTGTAATTTTGTTTTTAGCGCCTTTGAGGTGCTTTGGTACCATGAGGTGCAAGCATAGTCGTAGTACCCCTGAATGAGTGCTCCTGCCAGAGTCTTCAGGGTATTCTTGTTTACCAGAGAGGAGATCCGGTACAAGAATCGAGTTCGTTGGTTGACTTTTTTTATTACATTGGATGCCATTTTGTCACAGGAGAGATTAGCCTCTAGGATGGAACCCAGGTAGGTAATTTCATCTTTCCTTGTGACAATATTGTCACCCACTGTAACTGAGAAGCCGTCGGTCTTGCTGAGTTTGTTATTTGAACCGAAGAGAATGGACTCTGTTTTGCCCATGTGTAATGATAGTTTGTTATCAGCGAGCCATATGCAGATTCTGCCTAGTTCCGAGCTGAGGGTTTTTTCAACCTGTAACTTGTTCTTGTCAGAGACCAGCAGGGCTGAGTCGTCCGCAAACAGGAACAAGTTGCAGTCACAAGCTGGTTCCCTTAATTGAGATCGGCTCTATGGACTGGGATTGTCTTATGTACTGTGCCAAAGGCTCTAGGGATAGAGCAAATAGTTCGGGACCAGTGATGCCACAGATTACTTGTAAAAGTAATCCGATTACTGATTACTGATTACTCCTTTAAAAAGTAATCCAAGTTACTTTACTGATTACTTGATTATCAGAGTAACTTAGTTACTTTGAAAGTAACTAGGTTACGAAGTCGTCGTCGTTCCCCCAACAGTTTTTTTTAAACGCTTTATTGAAAGTGCATAAATTGTTTTTAACTTGTTTCTCTGCACATAACGTAAATTGTTAAACTAGTGCTTCAGCTTCTGTACCATCAAGTATGGTAAAGCAACAGTCTATGATGCTCACAGCATTAGAGCAGCCAGCCAGTGGTTGTACAAAACCAGTGTATCTATTCACATCTAACAAATGCAGGCTGAACTATTCAATTATATCAACTGTAACTATTAAATTGTTTTTATAAATGTCTCTCTATAAACATACAATCAGTCTCTCTTTAACATGTAAATTAACTGTAAATCTGGCAAATAAGAGCTTTTGCTCTGCCACCATCAAATATACATTAATCAATAGGGAAAGAAACAATCTCTCTCTTTTGCTGTTTGGCTGGCCTCCGAGTCCTCCTGTGAATGAATGAATGAATGAATGAATGAATGAATGAATGAATGAATGAATGAATGAATGAATGAAAACTTTATTTAACAGATTGCAGAATGGGTACAATACAGTACGGCTCAATACATACAATTGTTAAGGGGATGCAGACCTGAGAAAGACGTTTGTCTTGTTTCCATCAGGGTCCCCCTAAACTTCGTTTAGACAAGCGTTTTGGGGTGGAATTCTCAGACGAACATAACAACGGAGCCCTGCTGTCACACGATTGGCGCATATGTCACATGACGTGCTGTGAAGACCCGCCCTACTCTGCCTCTGATTCGCAGACTGTGGATGGGGAATGTGATTGGGCCAAACCAGAGTCACTCACAGACAGAGAGTCCAGTCACGCCGCGGGACACATTCTTGTGTAACCCTTTCACTGCCACACCACGTCACTCCATAATAATAATAAGAAAAACAGCTCAAAATGTATTTTTGACTGTCGAAAACGAAATAAGATACTGCATTCCGCCTGCATTATGAATTTATGATGAGATAGTAACGAAATAGTAACGCACAGCCACTTGGACAAGTAACTGCAATCAGATTACTGGCTTTTAAAGATTAACGCGTTAGATTACTATTTTCGGGGAAAAGTAATCAGATTACAATAACGCGTTACTTAGTAACGCGTTACCGGCATCACTGTTCGGGACTAAGAGGACAACCCTGTCTAGACGAGCGCGACACAGGAAAGTGTGGGGAGCAAAATTTACCTGTTAAAATCATGGCCGGTGGATCTGTATATAGTACTTTGATCATATTAATGAACCCCTCTCCTAACCCCATCCTTCCAAGTACTGCCCATAAATAAGACCATTCCAACCTGTCAAAGGCCTTCATCGCATCCAAGGATAATATAGCTGTAGGAGGCGTGGCATCCTTGCTGGAATCTATCACATGCAGTAACTGTTATGGTTTGTAACCGACCCCAATCGCACAACACAAGACAGGTATGAGAGTAAGCCAAAACAGGGCATTTATTCAATACAAACAAAAAGCGGCACTGTCCCTTTAAGGGAGAACAAAAAAACACTGGAACAAAGAAATAGGGAAAAATGTGGCACTGTGCCTTTAAGAGGCGAGCAGGCTAAGGGGAAAGGCTAAGGGACAGGGCCAGGGCAAAAAGGTCAGGGCAGGAACAGGGGCAATGGAGAGGGGGAACAGGGACAGAGGCCCGGAGAGGCGGGCTGGGGACAGGGACAGAGAAACAGGGTTAAGGCCTTGGACAGGGCGAGGGCCAGAGCTGCTTACAGGGATGGCAGGGTTCCGACGGCGGAGGCCTGGCAAGGAGATCCTCCTTGGAAGCGATGCGCGCCGGCTTGGGCGTCTGGAGTAGGAGCGCGCCGGCCTGGGCGTCTGGAGTTGGAGCGCGCCGGCTTGAAGAGACGCAACCTCCCGTGGTATAGGAAGCGATGCGCGCCGGCTTGGGCGTCTGGAGTAGGAGCGCGCCGGCTTGGAGAGACGCATCCTCCCGTGGTATAGGAAGCGATGCGCGCCGGCTTGGGCGTCTGGAGTAGGAGCGCGCCGGCTTGAAGAGACGCATCCTCCCGTGGTATAGGAAGCGATGTGCGCCGGCTTGGGCGTCTGGAGTAGGAGCGCGCCGGCTTGGAGAGACGCATCCTCCCGTGGTATAGGAAGCGATGCGCGCCGGCTTGAGGTCTGGAGTGGGACACTGGAAAACCTCCCGTAGGGAATTAGAGAGCGCAGACGGTGTCCCACTCCAGGCAAACGGCGACAGGTGGTGATGGCTGGCACCTCGTCTCACGCCGGAGACGCGGCAGGTGATGGTAACGTCCAGGACTCCATGAACACTGAACACAGAAAAGGATAAAGAGTCCAGAACAAAGAACCAGCATACAGAACGACCCGACGAGGACTGGAGGGGAGGTCCAGGTATTTAAAGCCCTCTGGGGCGCTAATCATAACTTATCACAGCTGTGAAAGGTAGTCCAAGGGTGGGGGCTGGTGAAGAGCAGAGGAGAGTAAAACATCGTGAGGGTGGGGGCTGGTGAGGTGAGGAGACAGGGAATTAAAGGTCCAGGGAAAGGCGAAACCTCACAGTACCCCTCCCTCCACGGGAGCCACCGGGCGACCCAAAAAATCAGACAGCGGGGCAGGGGACATGACAAAGCAACAAACAAAAAAAATCGGGCCATGCTAGCAGGGGAAGCTACACCAAAAGTGGGGCTAGCAGAGGGACAGGGTAGCCGCCAGGGCACTGCTAGCTACAGGGCCTATGCTAGCTGTACTGCTACATTAACAAAGAGGCTGCGCTAGCTGCCGGAGCTAGGCTAGCAGACAGGGCTGGACCAGCATGAGAGAACAAGCTAGCTGGAAGGACAGTCCTAGCTGTGGGGAAACTGACCTTGCTAGCTGAAGGGGCAGTCCTAGCAGTGGGGAAACTGACCTTGCTAGCTGAAGGGGCAGTCCTAGCAGTGGGGAAACTGACCTTGCTAGCTGAAGGGGCAGTCCTAGCAGTGGGGAAACTGACCTTGCTAGCTGAAGGGGCAGTCCTAGCAGTGGGGAAACTGACCTTGCTAGCTGAAGGGGCAGTCCTAGCAGCGGGGAAACTGACCTTGCTAGCTGAAGGGGCAGTCCTAGCAGTGGGGAAACTGACCTTGCTAGCTGAAGGGGCAGTCCTAGCAGTGGGGAAAATGACCTTGCTAGCTGAAGGGGCAGTCCTAGCAGCGGGGAAACTGACCTTGCTAGCTGAAGGGGCAGTCCTAACAGTGGGGAAAACAGGGTAGCTAACAGGGGAGCTAACGAGGCTAACAGGGAAGCTAACAAGGGAGTCAACAGGGGAACTAACAGGGGAAACTAAACAGGGAAGCTAACAGGGGAACTAACGAGGCTAACAGGGAAGCTAACAAGGGAGTCAACAGGGGAACTAACAGGGGAAACTAAACATACACTGTCTGTGCTGGCTGGGGTCGTCGACGGGTCGGGTCGTACTGTTATGGTTTGTAACCGACCCCAATCGCACAACACAAGACAGGTATGAGAGTAAGCCAAAACAGGGCATTTATTCAATACAAACAAAAAGCGGCACTGTCCCTTTAAGGGAGAACACAAAAACACTGGAACAAAGAAATAGGGAAAAATGTGGCACTGTGCCTTTAAGAGGCGAGCAGGCTAAGGGGAAAGGCTAAGGGACAGGGCCAGGGCAAAAAGGTCAGGGCAGGAACAGGGGCAATGGAGAGGGGGAACAGGGACAGAGGCCCGGAGAGGCGGGCTGGGGACAGGGACAAAGAAACAGGGTTAAGGCCTTGGACAGGGCGAGGGCCAGAGCTGCTTACAGGGATGGCAGGGTTCCGACGGCGGAGGCCTGGCAAGGAGATCCTCCTTGGAAGCGATGCGCGCCGGCTTGGGCGTCTGGAGTAGGAGCGTGCCGGCCTGGGCGTCTGGAGTTGGAGCGCGCCGGCTTGAAGAGACGCATCCTCCCGTGGTATAGGAAGCGATGCGCGCCGGCTTGGGCGTCTGGAGTAGGAGCGCGCCGGCTTGGAGAGACGCATCCTCCCGTGGTATAGGAAGCGATGCACGCCGGCTTGGGCGTCTGGAGTAGGAGCGCGCCGGCTTGAAGAGACGCATCCTCCCGTGGTATAGGAAGCGATGCGCGCCGGCTTGGGCGTCTGGAGTAGGAGCGCGCCGGCTTGGAGAGACGCATCCTCCCGTGGTATAGGAAGCGATGCGCGCCGGCTTGAGGTCTGGAGTGGGACACTGGAACACCTCCCGTAGGGAATTAGAGAGCGCAGACGGTGTCCCACTCCAGGCAAACGGCGACAGGTGGTGATGGCTGGCACCTCGTCTCACGCCAGAGACACGGCAGGTGATGGTAACGTCCAGGACTCCATGAACACTGAACACAGAAAAGGATAAAGAGTCCAGAACAAAGAACCAGCATACAGAACGACCCGACAAGGACTGGAGGGGAGGTCCAGGTATTTAAAGCCCTCTGGGGCGCTAATCATAACTTATCACAGCTGTGAAAGGTAGTCCAAGGGTGGGGGCTGGTGAAGAGCAGAGGAGAGTAAAACATCGCGAGGGTGGGGGCTGGTGAGGTGAGGAGACAGGGAATTAAAGGTCCAGGGAAAGGCGAAACCTCACAGTAACCGTCTAATATTATCCGTGATCAGGCGGCCTCTTATGAAGCCTGTCTGATCAGGGTGAACTAAAGATGTCATATGTTTTTGAAGTTGGATGGCTAGTACCTTAGCGTACAGCTTGAGATCGGTTGCAAGGAGGCTTAAGGGTCTATAACTACCGCATTCGGTGGGGTCTTTATCTTTTTTAAGTAGGATAGATATGAGTGCCATATTGACATCCCTGGAGAAGTTCCCCTCTTTGGCTGAGTATAAAATCATATCAAGGAATAGTGGTCCAATTACATCCCAACATGAGAGGTACAGTTCGGGTGGAATGCCATCCCAGCCAGGGGCTTTACCACTTTGCAATTCAAATATAGCCTCCCTAAGTTCCTCTAGTGTAATAGGTGCATCTAACCGTTTAGCGTCTTCCTTTGAAAGTTTAGGTAAGTTAATTTGATCAAGAAATGTATCCAGTTTATTATGATCGAAGATCACTTCTGACTTGTACAGGTTGGAGTAAAACGTACGGAAAGTCTTGTTGATTTTTTTGGGGTCTGTAATAACAAGTCCCTGTTGGTCCTTAATGGCAGGGATATCAGAAAATTGTTCACTGGATCGTATCTTCATAGCTAGTAGGTGACTAGGTTTAGAACCATGAAAGTAATAATGTTGTCTTGTTCTGCATATTTGAAATTCGCATTGTTGTCTTAACACTTTAATCGCCATGGGTTAAATTCATAATTTACCATCCCTCGCCAGCTCTATTTGTCTATGGAGAAGTTACCCTTCTTTGCAGGGCTATACATTTTTAAATTCTATTGCTACATTGCCATTATTATGGCCCATTCAATGTCCTATATGTATTGTTCAGGGTGTAGCAACGTTAAACTTTTTCATTCACATATTCATACTAAAATATGGTCTAAAGTATAAGTATGTTTTTATCGTTTTCTGCAGCTTTCTTCAGAACGTGATTTATAGCCCTAAATGCATTATATTGATGATCAAATACAGTTTGGTAGGAATCTGTGCGAGATAAAAAGTTTCAACTGGACGTGGTTCTAGAAGTTTCTACGCATCATCTGATGATGACCGGATGGGCGGGGGATCGTTTATAATTCCGTGGGCAGCGTTAGATGATTCATCCAGAGTGGGTCATATGTTCATCAGATCAGTTAGTATAGAATACGTTAGAAAATAACGCTGAATCTTACCGTGGCTTCCTCGCGCCGCTGGCAGATGAGCGTGGAACAGATTTTTTTCTATTATGGGATGTAGAAATGCCCGACCCATTTCCAGGTTGTATAATAGTATATACGTCCAAATAACGCTGTTTATTGAGTTAGGGCGAGCGATCTATTATCCAGTGTTTCAAGATGGAGTCGCGGGAGCTATAGCGAGTGGCCGGACCACATTTGGATGAGTACTACCGGTTCAAAGGTTAATATCCGGTTGGCGATCTGCCGATGGGCCACCAGATGGCGCTCTTGAACCGCTAGAGAGTTGAGAGGAGATCAGCAGTGTGTCTCAGGGCTCCGGAAAGGAAATATGATTTCGATGACAGATTTTTGAAATATTGACATCAAAGACGAGTTACGGCGTCTTCGGCAGAATGAGCATGGCTCGGAATGACGTGAAAACTCGTTCCCGGCGATCATAGTGTTAAGATGGAGTTAATCTCCTTTTTCAACACTTTAATTTGAGACTCCAGTTGACACGAGTAGTTGCGTTGTAAAGAGGAGAACAACGAAGAGTGAAGCACTTCCAGCTCTACCAATTTGGATTGACGTTTCTTGCGGAGGTTGGAGGCAAAGACAGTAGTGTTTTCCTTGATAAAACCCTTTACCAATCTCCATAACGTTCTGGGGTCTTGTACCGAACACGCATTAATCTGCAGGAATTCACTGAGTTTATTTTTGAATTGTAGATTGAATTCATTGTTTTTCAACAGTGTCGAGTTAAAGTGCCATCTTGGGGCTTGGGATGTCATTCTACTGAATGAGCCCTTTAGGAGTAAATAGTTGTGATCTGACAGTGCAATGGGCCCCATTTCTACGTCAAAGCTATCAAATAGTCTAGTCTAGGGGATGCAAAAACATAATCTATTCTAGAAAATGTCCTGTGTCTTGCTGAGAAAAAGGAGTACTCTCGCGCCGTTGGGTTGAGCGATCGCCACAAATAATTTACTCCTGTATCCTTGGCCCAGGTCTGTAGTGCCGTAGAGGCCTGTTTCTGGTCATAGGATGTGGTGATACTAGATTTATCAATCGAGCGATCCCAGATGGCATTAAAATCCGCACCAATTATAAATGAATACCCAGGGAGATCTAACATCGCTCTAGTGAGTGAAGCGTAGAAGTTAGCGTCGTAAAGATTAGGGGCGTAAGCCGCTACCAAAGCGATTTTCCTGTTACAGTAATCTATCTTAGCAATAGTTACTCGGCCATCTGCATCAGACCATACGTCCAACAATTTAATATTCAACTTCCGTTTCACTACTATAGCTACACCACAGGATTTAGTGCCAAAAGATGAGTAGCTTATGTTTTGATATATTTTATCCGCCAGCTTTACATTGTCAGCCAATAATAGGTGCGTTTCACTTAAAAGAGCCACATCAACCTGTTGTCTTTTCATCCATGTAAGCACGCTTTTGCGTTTATGTTGTATATTAAGACCCCCTGTATTCAAAATCAAGATATTTAAATTAGCCATAGTCTAAACAGGTTGCAATATTCCTGTGTGTAATTCGTCTGGGGTAGCCATTCATAATAGATATATATCCAACTGTTAAGGTCCTGTTGAGAGCTGAGCTTGAGCATAAGAACAAACATATAAAATAAACATACATATAATACCCTATTCCCACCCCCCTCCCACCCTTTAAAGTACACAACCAGTATCCCCATATCGAGCAATTCAACCATAACACCCCTATGCAGTTTGCCATAGGGTCTAAAACTATCAACTATCAACTAGTAGATTATTCTCAGTGGCTTGGCCACTCTCCCGTTAAATAAAAAAGGAGATAAAAAAATTAAAAGATACCTCAAAGATTAGAGTACATTCACTTAAACCTTATACGAACTTGGCTAAGTTTAAACACACCGTAGAAATAGAAAGGAAAGGCATTGGAGCTAAATAAAAGATGCCTCAAAGAGTAGAGTACATTCACTTAAACCTTAAAAGAACTTGGCTAAGTTTAAACACATAGAAGAAATAGAAAGGAAAGGCAATGGAGCTATTGCAAAAGAAAAGAAGGAGGTTTAAATACGTATATGCAGTACGTCCACCAGGCCAGGGGTAGGCGATGTTCCGCTGTGAAGACTGTTGTTTCCTCCGAAGGTGACCTATGCCGTGTGTGTAGTCACAGAACACATGTTAAAGATCTAGAATATTCTATTTCATTTGAATAAAAGTGCCATTAGTCCATCGTATCAGGAGAGGGCGCTGTGCAGCAGCTCGTCTGATATTCTAGTATCTTCTGTAATGTTCATTATGTCTGACCGAAGCCAATATGTCAACAACATGAACGTGCTCGAAATGTCAATAGATCTCGAAGTTCAATACAAATGTACACACACGGGGAAGACATCAAAATAATAATAAAAAAGAACCTCCGGAGGTTGCCCAGTCATAGCCCAACACAATGACTTGAATAAAAATCATAGATCATTAAACAGAGCTAACGTTGGGCGGCTAGGTGGTGCAGTGGGCAAGGCACTCACCACCAATGCTGGAGACGCTGGGTTCGCGTGTTCGAATCCAGCTCTCCACATTGTTTTCAGTTTGGCTGGTCGTCCGTACTAATACAATTGGCAGTATTAGAGGGTGGGAAAGCTGATGGGTGGGTCCTGGGCGTTGTAAACAGAAAAATACTCCTACTGTTCGGTCGGGGCGCCTGCTCAGCGAAGGAAGGATCTGGAGGGAGGTAGTGTGACCTTCCACACGTTACACTCTCCCAGTGAGAATCTGAGCTGCCAGGCTGGCTGCCGGCTGGCTGCGCATGTGTCGGAGGATAGCATGTGATAGTCTCCGGCCTCTCGGACCAACAGTAGGGGGGGTGCGCAACAACCAGGAAGGGAGTTGGGAATTGGCATAACGACTAACAGTGGGATGGGAGAAAAATTGGAAAAAGAGGAGGGGGAAAAAGATAATAAAAAATAAAATAAAAAATAAAAAAAAACAGAGCTAACGTTAATCTCCCCAGCCTTGGTGGACGTTTCTATAGTTTATCAAAACAATTACAACGGACCAAACCCCCCTTATATCAGATGTAGCGAACCATTAAAATAAGGTATCTAGACCAGTGTTTCTCAACTGGTGGGTCTATTTTATTTTATTTTACTTTTTTTTCTTCTCACTACCTATCTTTGTGAAAGTGGCTTCTCAGCTCTGGTCCAGCTGAAGACAAAGCGGAGGAACAGATTGGACATTGAGCATGAACTCAGAGTTGCTTTGTCTACCATCACCCCAGACTTTGAGACTCTTGTCAGGAGCAAACATCATCCCCAGTTATCCCATTAGTTCCCTGCATGTTAAGCTAAGAAGTCTGCTAAGAAGGATATATTATTTATTATTATTTTATTTCATTGTGTTTTTAGCCCTTAGTTGCACTTTTGTTGCAACCCCAGTTATCCCATTAGTTCCCCCAAACGTAGGTCTGTTATGTTAAGCTAAGAAATCTGCTAAGAAGCATATTATTTATTATTATTTTATTTCATTGGGTTTTAGCCCTAGTTGCACTTTTGTTGCAACCTCAGTTATCCCATTAGTTCCCCCAATTTTAGGTCTGTTATGTTAAGCTAAGAAATCTGCTAAGAAGCATATATTATTTATTATTCTTTTATTTCATTGGGTTTTTAGCAATAGTTGCACTTTTGTTGCACTTTTTTGTGTTTATTTCATGTTTTGAAAGATTGTGTATTACTGCAATTTTTTTTTTACATAAATCATAGTGGTTACAAATTTTGGGTTGCGACTTAATGACTAAGGAAAATGTTGGGTCCCGAGGCTAGACCAGTTGAGAACCACTGATCTAGATGACAGCGACACATAGTTAACCTATTTATGAATCAAGGTTATCCAAATTTATATGACGCCGTTTGGTGTTTAAGCCATAACGAAGTGTTCAGAAAGATTTCAGCTTCATCAGGCGAGGGAAAATACTTCCTCACTCCGTCTTTGTTGACGATGGACAGCTTCGCAGGATACCATAGTGTAGGTCTGAGACCTTGCCCGTAGAGTAGGGACATCACGGTCTTGTAACGGGACCGTTGTACCACAACTTCGGGGCAGTAATCTTCATAGAAATAGACTGGTTGCCCTCTGTATTTCAGATTACCTTTCTTCTTCCGTGCCTCTTGAATAATTCTTTCTTTTATTCCACTTTGACGTAGGCTAGCAATAACTACTCGAGGTTTGTTGTTGTTTCGGATACCAATTCTGTAACATTGATCCACTTCAGATGTCGTAGAGAGGATCTCTGATCCCAGAATTGCAACTAACACTTCTGCAAACAAGACATTGTGTTGTTCGCAGCTCACTGATTCATCCAGACCTTTATTATGCGAATATTAGGTCTGCGGAATCGGTATTCGAGGTCGATTATCTTAGACTTTAGCTTCTCGTTGGTTCCTTCTATCTCCTCGAATCTATCAGTGCAATTATTCAAGCAGGCTTCCACTACTTCTATACGATCGGTCTGTTCACCAACCGTTTCCAATAGCTTCCTGATTTTGGATTCGATAGATTCTTTGATAGCGTCAACCTTGTTGGTTAGGGAGCATAAACCCTCCGTTAAGGTCTTCTCCATTATCTTCATGGTGCCTTCGAACTTGAGCTGGGACCCTTCTATTAGCTTAGCAAGGTACTCCGTGTCGGTTGAACCGTCATCTTTCTTTGGATCGTTTGATTTCTTCGATGGCATCGTGGTTCTTTCAGTCAATATAGTTAGTTGGAAACCTCAGGTGATATATACGTACAGGTTTAAACGAATTGGGGGTATAAAAAGAGGCGTTTAAAGGCAAAATATAAATAACGGGAGCGGAGCTGTTACACACAGCGACTACTCCATACTCGAACCGGAACCGGAAGTCTATTATTATTATTTTATATATTTTTTTCTCATTTCAGATAATGATTGAAGAAGTACGTCTTTAGTTGACGCCGAAAGATTGGATGGGTGTCGGCTGTCCTAACTGTGGTGGGAAGTTCGTTCCACCATTGTAGGCCAAGGACCGAGAATAGGCGACTTCTCTTTGATGACCCTCCCGGAGCTCGGATAGGAGTAGGTCTGAGGCGGCCAGAAGATGCAGAGCATAGGGGTCTTGAGGGTGTGCAGGGGTGTAAAAAGTACCCAGAAATTATACTTAAGTGAAAGTATGGGTACCGTCTCAAAATAGTACTCAAGTAAAAGTCAGAGTATCTGGCTAAAAACACACTTGAGTAAAAGTAAAAAAGTTTCTACTTTTAAATGTACTTATTAACTCATTGAACGCCGATCACGATGATGGTCGGGTTAACTCGCCATCGCTTGAGCGCCAAACACGAGTATAGTCGGGTTTTAATCGTTATTTCTTTTATTAGCGATTATTACGACCCTGGCTCAAAGGGACACAACCTATGTGCAAACCGACACCAAAACCTGTGTTTAACCCAAAAGACTACTCTAACAATGAATTACTGGTACAAACTAAAGAACAAAGAATGGGAGAACGTGACAAGTCTCGGTTTTCACACACTCCTCTAGCCACAGTCAGACTGCATGTGTGTCTCAGGGACTGGTTTTAACCTGCCAGCAGGTAACCAATCAGCAGCATTTAGCTAATTAGCAGCCCTCAGCTGCATGCCCAGTGACACAGGAGTGATCAAGCTCATGGTACATAACATTTTTGAGAGAGTGCATGTTGATTTTTCACTATTAACACCTCCCCCACCAAACTGGTTGCCCAAGAGGCAACCACTACACATCAAACCCATAAAAAAAATGTGTGACCCATTAGTTGTCAGGGCCACTACCACAACAGCGATAAACGGGCCGGCCCCTGTCGAACACGACCACCAACCGTGTCGCATGCTCCCCACTGTGGAACATTCGCCAATGCTGTGTAAAACAAAAAACAACCCTGTCCCGACTCTCGGGCAAGCTAGACCTCACAAAAGGTTCCGCTACTACGGTATATGGCTGGAGTGGGGCAGGCGCCTCCTCCACTGAGGCGTAAGACTTAGGACCCCATCGACAAACCAAGACCTTATCATATATGAGCTCCATTTCAACAGGCCCCTCCACCGATACCGACCTGTCAAAAATAGACTGCAAACCAAAATCAATTTGAGAGCTAAGCTCACTGCACTCAACAGGACAGAACACAGAAAAACAAAAACCATAGATCTCTGATACCACCACAGCGCCCATCTCCATCCCACCTGGCACTGGCAGTTCAGGATACTGCAAACGGGGAACATCCAGAGTAGGATGCACCGCCTCAGGTACAGCCCCACCGTCCCTGGAACATGGCAATACATCAGTCACAAAAGCGTCTGGAACACCATCTAAAATGGCGTCACACAAAATAACATTGTCCTGATCAAAATGGTTGCCACTCATCAGACCAGGTCGCGAAGGCGGCTCCTGCTCCACAGGACACAGGTAACTAGGTTGACTAGCACACCTAGTGCATGGCAGAGAGTCAGTGTGGACACGTGAATCAATGTCAGAATCATCAACTGACATACTGGGACCATCCCTGCCCACAAATGAAACATCAGGGACAATAGAGCTACTGTGGGAAGGCTGGCAGCCTAAGTCAAGCCTTGTAGCCTCTTCAACTAGAACGGTGTCACATGAATCAACAGCATCTCTCATAGCATCCTTCCTACACTCATCCTCCAATTTGTTCGTGGCCTCAGCCACCGTACAGGCTGGGAAGACCTTGAGACACTGCGCTGCCAGATCATCTCCTGCCACATGCCTATCCGGCACGCATGTCAACTCTGGTTTCACCACCGGGCCTGACACAAAGGCACAATCAAGAGAATCATTATGCAGAGGTACATCCACAGTGTGCTTTCCAAAATTCTCAACAGGTACACTTTTCAATTCAACAAAGAATGTGTCACTAAGTGTAATGTCACAAGTCGAAGTAATAACAACAACACTTTTGGCCTTTGATATTGCCCGTGTCACAGCACACACAGGGAACACTCCTGGATGTTTCTGTGCCAGCTCATTAGGGACCTCAGAAACCACAGGAATGGGAGTTACAACTGGAGTAGCCAACACTTTGTCACCAGCCAAATCATTCCCTAGAATGAAGGACACCACTCTTATGGGAATGTGAGAACATACCCCCACAACAACATTGCCTGATACTAAGGGAGAATTGAGTGTGACCTCATGCAAAGGTGCATCCACAAATCCACCTCCAAAGCCACGAACAACGACACCGGAATGCAAAGAAGACTTTTCTGAAAACGGCAAAATCCCCTCCAGAATGAGGGACTGAAAAGCTCTGGTATCTCTCCAAATTGTTATAGCCTGTTTGGACTCTAGTGCATTAGTCAGGGAAACAAATCCATCCATCATAAATCTTGAGGAACCCTCGAGCTCTTTGTCCACACGTTTGATACTTTCCCTATCACCCTCTAACGTTGGCATAGGTGTTCTGCATATGGTTTCTACCAGAGCCACCGTTCTGAAAATTTTCTGTTCAAGCACAGGGCACCCAGCAACGATATGACAAGGCTCTTTACAGTAGAAACATATAATCCCTTCTGGGAATGCACTAGCAGAGCCACCCCGCCTAGGAGGTGAAGTTAACTGACCAGCAGACACAGGTTTTGGGAAACGGCCCCCCTGAAAAGGACGCCTATCCCTGGACTCAACACGGTAGTCCTTCACAAAAACGGACTTGTGTGTCAACACAAACTCATCAGCGAAGACAGCAGCGTCGCCTATCTTCAATACCCTACGCTCGTTTAGATGAGTGGAAACGGTATCAGGAACACATCTTTTAAATTCCTCTAGGAGAATCAACTGTCTAAGCTGCTCTCTTGACTCTGCTTTCTGAGAGGTGCACCACCTGTCAAACAGGTTCTCCTTCTCTCTTCCAAATTCAACATACGACTGTCCCTCCGACCTGCGATAACCTCTAAAACGCTGACGATAGGCCTCGGGGACTAACTCATAAGCCCTCAATATGGAAGCTTTAACAAGCTCATAGTCAGCACTTTGTTCAAGGGACAGAGCAGTATAGGCTTCTTGTGCCTTACAAACAAGAACACACTGCAGCAGCAGCGTCCAGGCCGTATCCGGCCACTTCAACGTGGTTGCCACCCGTTCAAAAAGGGGAAAATACCTTTCCACATCCTTCTCGTGCTGTAGCTGTCTCTCCTTAAACTCTAACTCTCTAAGCCTCCACTCACCCTCCGCCACCGCAGATAGTAGCGGAGACACGTCAGACAAAGGAGGCTCCTCCACCCTCGCCACAAGCACCTGCTCCCTAATCAGTAAAACCCTCAAAGCACTCAAGGCAGTTGGCTTCAAACATTTCTCACTGGCAGTAAGCTCCACCTTGTAGTGCACAGCAAGCTCCAGAAGCTGTTCTTTGGAAAACCTCTCCAACATGTCATGAGAAGGGTGATCAACAAAATCCTTAATGGAATCTTTACTGCACCAGCGCCACAACCTGCTCACTTTAGAGTCACCAAAAACACCCTAGCATACACACAATGTACCTGAGAACCACTGAAGAACCACGAAGAACCACTGAAGAACCACTAAAGAGCCACTGAAGAAACCCTACAGAACCACTGAAGAACCACTGAAGAACCATAAAGAATGCTAATGCCAATACCAATAACCATAAGGAGACGCGGTGGAAATGTGTGCTCTACTGAGCGCACCTTTCTAGTTTGCAAAAAATAAATAAAAAAACAACCACCCTGAAATAAATAGATGTGTCATACGCGCAGGAGGTCAGGTGCTAACAGGTAGGCTATCCAAACACTCAAAACAAAAAAAATAAATACAACAAACAAATTCAAACAGGTGCCCCTTATAACCTGATATGACTACTTACGCTTCTACATCTAAACTGCAGTCAAAACGGCCCACCACATGTCTACCCTAAAAAACACTAAATCAGGCCCTACCACACTACCTGTGTTTTCTGGCCCCCTATCCTACCTACCCTTAAGCTAATGCCCTGTAGACCTAACCCTCTTCAACCACACCTGCTACCAGCCAAAGATCATATTGACCATCCACCCGTCAAGTATATGGTATGGTACAAGACAAGTAGATGGTGCTAATCATTTCTCTGACTGCCCCAGGAGTATGTGGTGCACAGGAAGCTAACAAACAACCAGAAAATAATGTCCCTACCTACATGTGGTGTGCACTAAACTATATATTTTAACAGCATTAAGTAGTCACATCAAATTACAAACAAATAAGGGCATACTCACCTGTTTGATGATCGGCTCAAGCCCCCACGTTACACAACATGTAACGAACACCACCCACACTATAGAACCACGACACACCATGCAAAACAAAAAGAAACACCAAACAGATTCTAGGGGTATTTGTTTCCAAATTCACTCCCGGACGAGCGCCCAACTGTTACGACCCTGGCTCAAAGGGACGCAACCTATGTGCAAACCGACACCAAAACCCGTGTTTAACCCAAAAGACTACTCTAACAATGAATTACTGGTACAAACTAAAGAACAAAGAATGGGAGAACGTGACAAGTCTCGGTTTTCACACACTCCTCTAGCCACAGTCAGACTGCATGTGTGTCTCAGGGACTGGTTTTAACCTGCCAGCAGGTAACCAATCAGCAGCAATTAGCTAATTAGCAGCCCTCAGCTGCATGCCCAGTGACACAGGAGTGATCAAGCTCATGGTACATAACAGCGATATCCATTCATTTTCATCCATCCAACCTGATGTTATCGTTGGGAATGGGTCTGAGCTTGCAAAAGGGCAAATACCGCCGCCTATCGTCTCCCGGATGCTATTGCACATCATTGGATTGGATTGGCTGGGGATGTGCACTCCGGCCCAGGTTTTCCTTCTCGGGCATGCAGTATCAGATAACAGATGGACTGGGGACACTCAGAGCAGCGTGGATTATGTGTTTTGGAGATATAACGTTGGATCAATAAACGCGATCAATATTTGGAATGGCGATCAGGAATTGGATTAATCTTTTTGCAGAACATCAGATGTGAGGTAAGAAATCTATGTTACCAGTCTTGGGTTAATCAGATGTTTTTTTCACAGCAATCACAACGTGTGTGTGTGTGTGTGTGTGTGTGTGTGTGTGTGTGTGTGTGTGTGTGTGTGTGTGTGTGTGTGTGTGTGTGTGTGTGTGTGTGTGTGTGTGTGTGTGTGTGTGTGTGTGTGTGTGTGTGTGTGTGTGTGTGTGTGTGTGTGTGTGTGTGTGTGTGTGTGTGCCGTTGGCGCTGAGCAAGGCACGGATAAGCGATTGTTCAGCCCGCTTTTGTATCGTGCATAAGGACACATATACTATCGATAATCTAGCGTTTATTTGAAAACGATTCATAAATCAGCCAAAGAATTACAACGTGTTTTGTGTATTCCACTAAAGGGCTATTATCGCGTATTTCTCTGGAATTACTAGAAATCTCCAAAACTATACTCGTATTCAAAACGGTATAAAACGGAAATGTACTGATGAAAAAACAATCCATTTCGTACATGTTGACTGCAAGCAAGTCATTGATAAGCGAGGGGTGTATTAGACCCATAGCCATAATTTAAGATATATTTTAAGCACTCGCAAATATCCCCGTCCTCCCATTGATTAAAACGCTGGCGTACTAGGCCTAATTTCCAGGAAGGGGCTCGGCAGCCAATGAGTTAAGTAAAAAGTAAAAGTACAACTTTATTCCGAAGCAATGAAATGTTCCGTTTCGTCCTCTTCATCACTCGTACTATCGTTTGTGGCCATCCTCTGTAGCATGTCACTCAGACTGTCTATTCTTCTGATAGCAGGTGTTTAATCAAAGATCCCCGCTTTCTAGTCTTGCACAAGGACCAATCAGCATGGGTATGGGCGGGTTCATTTTCTGTTACAAATCGAACGTCTTGATGGCATGATGTGGTGTGGAACCCAATTGCAGTATAGGCCGAGGAGAGGATAGATAGGAGACGGAAGGCGTTGGTTGCTTCTTTCAAAATAACGTGCACTTTATTGACACACAGAGCATAATATGAAAAGAACACTTTGAAAAGGAAAAGAAAAGAGAGACTGTGGTCTCAAAAAACAATATAATCACAACACTAACAGAGTACTCACGACGATGAACAGCAAACAAAAGTAATGACCCAGCAAACAGTGCTGGGCCAACAACACTTATGTACAAGGACTAATTAGAGACAAGAGGATGATTAGTGAATGACACACAGCTGGGGAGATGACTAAACAGAAAACATAACAAGGTAAACAAAACATGACAAGACCAAACGCACATAGATACAACACAAGGAAGACAAAACTAAATTAGACAATGGTGCACAGCACCGACAACAGATGAACAGACAACAGATTAGTGATGACAGACAGGACATTAATAAGTACAAGACAACAAAGATGAATACACTGAACTAGGCCACCTGGTGGTTGAGAGCCGTAGTTCAGGAATGGGAAATGTCCATGGACAGATGGGGGTTGTGGAGCAGGACCGGGGGGAAAATGTCCATGGACAAATGGGGGTTGTGGAGCAGGACCGGGGGAACCGTTACAATTCTCCATTGATGGGGATTTGATTGGCTGTTTTTAAATAAAGTACGGCCGCAGAATTAATAAGTTAATAACGTTAACGTTAGTTCGGCCAGAGAAACAAATATACTAATTAAAATAGGAGCCGTTCCCTTCGCCACACGATATGCCAGGTCGAGGGCCTTGAAGCGGATTCGTGCGGCAATGGGGAGCCAGTGCAGGTCCCTGAGAAATGGGGTGACATGGGCTGACTTCGGTAGGTTTGAGATCAGGCGGGCCGCTGCGTTCTGAATGAGTTGAAGAGGCTTGGTGGCAGTGGTCGGAAGGCCAGCAAGCAGTGCATTGCAGTAGTCGAGGCGGGAGATGACTGTTGTCTCATGTATCCAGTCGTATACTCAGTACTTCATAAACTCATGCAGTATAATCCAAGTCTCATGTATCCAGTCGTATACTCAGTACTTCATAAACTCATGCAGTATAATCTGAGTCTCGTGTATCCAGTCGTATACTCAGTACTTTATAAACACATGCAGTATAATCTGAGTCTCATGTATTCAGACACATACTGAGTACTTTATTAACTCATCCAGTTTAATATGAGTCTCGGTTGGAGATGCAGAGGTTGTGCAGAAAGGCACAAGTTGACACCACCACCGGGTCGAAGGTCGACTTTACCTACAGGAACAAAGAAAAGCATAATATAACTGCATAATTATTATTATGTTATTAAACTTAACCCTCCAGTCACCCTTCAAAAAATGCCCCACCTTTCCAATTTTTTTTCATGAATATCATTATTAACTTCAGCACCCGGTGCCTTTAAAGAAAAGCCTGCCTGTAAGTCAATTATACAGACTCAAACGTATATGTAGCTCTCAGGAGGAGTTCCACTCCGAAAGTGAAAATATGTTGGGACGATTTGATGAAAAGGGCTACCCAAAGCAGTGTCTTAACTCTGCCATGGCCACTGTAAATCAAATTGAAAGAAAAGAACTATTCCGGAAGAAAGAAAGAAACAGAACATCAGGCACCATTAATTATGTCCTTACTTATGATCCATTTAGTTCTGTTATTAAGTCCACAGTCATGAAACACTGGCACATTCTATCATCAGATAGAACTTTAAATGACCGCTTCCAACACCCTCCACGCTTTACACATAAAAGGGCTACTAACCTGAAGGACCGCCTGGTTAGAGCGGACTCGTATTCAAGGCCAGAGCCTTTTATTTATGGAAGCTTCCCATGTAGAGCATGTAGATCTTGTAGCCACATGATCAAAACAAACACATTTCATGACTCCCACACCGGGAAGAATTACAAGATCAGATCGCTAATAACATGTAATTCCACACACATAATATATTTATTATTCTGCCCATGTAAAAAATACTATATCGGACAGACATCCCGCAAATAAAAAATTAGATTGAACGAACACAGAAGCAATATAAAGCGGACCGACATTAATTCCCCTGTGGCACGACATTTTAACGAAATGGATCATAAAATCAATGACCTCAAGTGCATAGGTCTAGAGATGGTTTTTCTTAATAGAAGGGGTGGTAACCATGAACAACTTCTTTTGCAACGGGAATGTGTATGGATTCATCGGCTCAAATCTATGTATCCATCTGGGATGAATGAAGAGTTCAATTTGTCTCCATTCCTTTAGGTGAAAGCTATCCTAAGTTATCTACTGTATAAACAAAAAACTAGTACACTGATTAATGAACGGTCTAAAAACCTGATACCCCCAATGTACTGTCTTTTTTGTTCCATACAGATTTGTAAATATTGTATTGTAATATGTATTAATTTGTTGTTTCATACATAGCCATCATACACATTTATGTGATACTGTGATGATATCTACCTGTCAATAGCCCTGCTACTGATCATGACGTCAACCTAGCCTGTTGACTGATTGCCGATTGTTCCCACCTGGATGTTGTCAAGTACAGCCTTAAAGGTTTGTTTGTCACAATTGTCATTGCACACTAAAGAAGGCCGGGTGGCTGAAAACGTTTTGTGAGTTATACAACTTGTGCATATAAAAATAAAAACAACAATTTTCCCCGAGTGCGGTCCCTATTCCATTTTTTGTAACTTCAGTCCTCACCATACATATCGAATATTTATTCATTTTCAGGATTTTAACCATTTATTTTATTAGGGTTAGGGTTACCCCTCGGTTACCCTAACCCTAACCCCCTAACCCTAACCCTAACAGACAGACAGACAGACACATTATCACTACCAGATACTTCCTTCTAGTACAGACAGACAGACAGACAGACAGACAGACAGACAGACAGACAGACACAGACAGACACAGACACACACACACCCACCCTATCACTACCAGAGAGCTCCACCTAGAAGAAACAGACAGACACCTTATCACAAACAGAGTTCTATATAGAAGAGACAGACAGACAGACAGACAGACAGACAGACAGACAGACAGACAGACAGACACCCACCCACCCACCCTATCACTAGTTCATTAAATGCATTTTAGTACTTCTTAGTTAAAATACTGTATAAAACATTGCATGTATTGTTTTTATTGTCTCAGCTTTTCCCCCCACTACTTTTTGTATATTGTGTAGTGTATGTACAGCACAACAACTCACGCCACCAACCTGTTTACATTACACAGCTACAGAGTACTGCCACCGATCACATCAGGAATCAGGATAGATACATTATCATAAATTCATTGTATAACGTTACATTTGAGAGTAGTATAACATTTCAACGTTTCACGCTATTGACGACTCTCGAGGCAGGTTGTTAGTTCTCACTTTACTTGTTTATTCCAACACAGGTGCATAGGTTGCAGCATACAAGTGACTCATCGCTACCATTTCCCATGCCTCAAGAGGCCGCACCCTAGGTGCCACACCCTCTTATACCTTTCCCAGGTCAGCCCCTGCCCCCTCCCCTCTGCCAACCCCCGGCTTGCGCGACCAATAGCGTCGCCGCCAGCCCCAGGTTGGCAGAGTGACAGCTCGGCTGACCAATCAGCCAAATCCAGGGTCGCTACAGTAGGATGGCCATACACTGATTATTTGCAAATAGAATAGTATAGAATAGAATAGAAGTACTTTATTGATCCTGAAGGAAATTCAGCACTACAGATCAACTCAAAAAGATCCAAAATAACAAATAAGAATAAAATAAGAATAAAATACAGTCAGGGATATACATTCTGAGATATGTATATAATACATTCTAAAATATACAGCCACAAATATACAGTAAACATTAAAAACAACTTAATCCTCCTGGTGTCCTCACCAATCTGGACAACATGGACATTCCAGCTAAACTTAATTAACTGTGTTGGAGTTGTGTGGTGATCAGGCTAACCTTATCAGAACAACTTATGCTATGTATGAGTGACACACAGGAGACATGAGATCATTCTTTATGTATTTCATTGAAATGATGCAGCTATTGCCAATGTTGCAAATGTTCATAATATGAGAAAAGGAACAAAAACAGTATGGGTATTGACACAAAATCAGTCAGTGGGTTTTATGAAAAGGCTGTCACTTTTAGAAATGTGTTTGATGCATGACAGTTAAATGATCACTTTAATAAATGTATTCATGAGTCAGTCAATGTTCTGATGTTATATCGTAATTTAAGATCACTGTTCTCAACTGTACTGGGAGTCTACAGTGAGCTAATAGCTTAGATGACCATACTTCTGGGGGAAATCCAACATAATGTACCACAGATGATATATAATAATTAAGGCTGTCAAGTTAACGCGATATTATGTGTTTAACGTGTTTTAACATGGCTGTCATAGCCACCACCAGGGACGTGCACAGGACTTTAGAGGGGCAGGTGCTCAAAGGCTGAAAAGGGCACTACACTTGTGTGTATATATATTAACCGAGCGCGCGTAGCGAGCGAGCACGATTTTTAAGGGCCATTTTCGGGCGGGGGGCCCCCTTTTTATGTTTTTTGGGGGGTTTTGGTGATCAAATATTGAATATTGAACTATAATAATCAGTGCAGGAGCTCACTTATCCTTGAAAGACACTTTTATCACTGACTTAAAAGGCCCATACATCTCCATAAATGTTCAGGCGGGAGGGAATAAGTGCTTACCCTACAGACCCCAAAAAGTGCTGTATATTCTGTATTGTTTAATATAAATGCATTTTTTATTCCAATCCCGATTTGTATTTGAGACTCCCAAATCCCATCGGACTTGACTTCTTCGTGTCCCTCAATGACTGTAATACCAGCATTCAACTGTAAGCGCCACAGCGGTTTCTATCATCATCATCATCATCACCACCCACGCTATGCATAAAATATATAGGTCCGCGGAGAGGCACGCTGAGGAGGCCGTGCAAACTGCAATGGAATATGGGGCATCTCTCTCTCTTTACCTAATATTTTGATTCTATCCTGACATTTTTCAGTTGGATGGGCAGTCTATATGTGTAACGGTAAAAAAAAAAAAAAATTTTTTTTTTTTTTTTTTTTTTTTACAAAAAGGGCACTTTTTTTGATGAGGCTCAAAAGGCAGGTGCTCAAGCACCCCTTGGCCTCTATGTGTGCACCTGCCTGGCCACCACAGATAATTTTTCATCACCGCTCGCTGGTGCGCAATTGATTCTGGGTAGTTGGCTGCATACTGTACATGTACAGACAGTATGTGAACAGCCTGCTGCATAATGGCATGCTGATTAATAACATAGATGAATGAAGCACAACGTATGTAGCAGCTAGCATGTTAGCATGTGGTTTAGTACATTATTATACTCAGTTTGATCTGTAGATCTAGAATAAGCAAAATAAATCAGGATATAGATCTGATCAATATAAACACAACGTTGTCTAGTGTTAGTCGTGTTTTCAAGAGCGCAGTCCTTTTTTTCACGCACAATTCTTTTAACGCCACTATTTTTTATTAACGCATGATTAACGTTTTTTTTAAAAACAGAGGGGCGGGGGGTGAGTCCTCAGCCCTTGTGTGGGTGAATGTAACAAGTTCCTAACGTTTTATTTCCCCTATTATTTCATGCACACTTTATTCATTGTTTTAAATTATTATTTTCTTTTAAGTTATTTTGTGCATCACTCTGTTTTGAATTTGATGCAAATTTGCAATGCATGAGGGTCATCCTTTTGTGTTAAATAGCTGCATAAAGCAAGCATTTGTTGACTCTCATGTTGATAAGAGTATTAAAACACGAAAAATATCTGTTTATGGTAGATTTAGAACAGATACAAAATATTTAATCTGATTAATCGCATGATTGTCCAGTTAACTTGCGATTAATCGCAAAAGAATCGCAAGTTAACTGGACAATCATGCGATTAATCAGATTAAATATTTTAATCGATTGACAGCCTTAATAATAATATATGGTTATTTGGGCTATTGTAATATGTTTTCAGTTTACAGAGGAAGGCAGCGCTGTCCTGAATGACTTCCCCAATACGACCAGGGATGTTGCCCAAGGACTCATGGGGCTGCTAACAGTCGAGATGGCCGCTGGTTTTAGCTAGCCCGGTTCCTCACATCTACATTAACAGGCATTATTTGGATAAACCGATCACATTTGGAGAATGTACAAGTAACAATTATAAGTGACAAAAAATATAAAAACATTATGAAGTGGCATATTAACAGAGTTCCTGTTTTAACATGGCTGTCATGGCCACCACAGATCATTTTTCATCACCGCTGGCTGGTGCGCAATTCATTCTGGGTAGTTGGCTGCATACTGTACATGTACAGTCTGTGAACAGCCTGCTGCATAATGGCATGCTGATTAATAACATAGATGAATGAAGCACAACGTATGTAGCAGCTAGCACGTTAGCATGTGGTTTAGTACATTATTGTACTCAGTTTGATCTGTATTCTAGAATAAGCTAAATAAATCAGGATATAGATCTCAATATAAACACAACGTTGTCTAGTGTTAGTCGTGTTTTCAAGAGCTCAGTCATATTTACCAGTTGTCTGGTGTTAGTCCTTGTAGAGCTCAGTCATATATGACTGATCTTGATACAATGACTAACACTAGACAACAGATACGCGTACCTACCTGTTGTCTGGTGTTAGTCCTTGTATCTAGAGTTCAGTCATATGTACCTGTTGGCTAGTGTTAGTCCTTGTATCTAGAGCTCAGTCATATTGACATGTTATCTAGTGTTAGTCCTTGTATCTAGAGTGCAGTCATATGTACCTGTTGGCTAGTGTTAGTCCTTGTATCTAGAGCTCAGTCATATTTACCAGTTGTCTGGTGTTAGTCCTTGTATCTAGAGCTCAAGCATATGTACCTGTTGGCTAGTGTTAGTCATTGTATCTAGAGCTCAGTCATATTTACCAGTTGTCTGGTGTTAGTCCTTGTATCAAGAGCTCAAGCATATGTACCTGTTGTCTAGTGTTAGTCCTTGTATCAATAGCTCAGTCATATACCTGTTGTCTAGTGTAGTTGTTAATGTTCACACACACATTTTATGACCTGAAGGCATGATAATAATAATAATATATTTTATATAAAATCATATACAAGTTTTTCACATTATCTAACATCCCAATAGGCCACATTGTTTATGGTTTGATTCTATTGCAGTTTTAAAAATAGACAATAATAAAAAGAGTAAAATAGAATAGACAGAGTAAAATATTGCAATAGTGCAGTGCAATAAAATAGTAGAATAGAATAGACAGAGTGAAATGATGCAACAGTGCAGTGCAATAAAATAGTTCTGGATTACTGTTTAACAGTTTAAAGCTGTCTTTTCCCTCCTGTTTGATACCCAATTTGACCCTTCAAACCTCCTACTCAGGGCAAACCTCCCTCTCAGGGCAAACCTCCTTCTCAGGGCGCAGTTCCCTCTCTCAGGGCGCAGTTCCCTCTCTCAGGGCGCAGTTCTACACTGTAAGAAAAAAAGCTGCAAGAAAACGGTAAATGTCTGGCATCAATGGTTGCCAAATACTTACTGTCAAATTACAGTAAAATCAAATACATTTACAGATTACAACCTTTATTTAACACATTCCCTGCCACGGTTATATCCATCAATGTAGCCTCACTGCCACCACTCTAAGCCTATGGAGATGTTCACCTTCTTTGCAGGGCTATAACTTTTTTAATTGTATTGCTAAATTGACATTACTATGGCCCATTCAACATCGATTATCTATCGTTCAGGATGTAGGAACGTTATACTTTTTCATTGATAGATTATTCCAAAAATACCTTCTAGAATATAAGTATGTTTTTATCGTTTTCTGCAGTAATTCATAGAACGTGAGTTATAGGCATAAACGCATATAGATTATCAACTGCCGTTTATTCCCGATACACGCTATATTAAAAAATTCAACTGTATATGATCCTATACGTTATGCTTCATCATGCACGGATGAAAGGGGGGGGGTCGTTTATAGTTCCGTGATCGTCAGTAAATGCTTTATGTAGTATGGGTGATATATTGATCAGATCGGTTTGCAGTGAAAAGAATAAACAATTGCGCTGAAAATAGCGTCATCGTCCTCTTACCGTGCGTCAATGAGACTGGCGGTGAAAGATCCCAGGTATAGGACGTCGATCGCCTAGGTCCATTTCCGGTTTGTATGTCGCAATAAACGCCGAAATCATATCGATTATTACGTTTATAAAGCGATCGATATGTACTATAGTATTTGCCTTGCGACAATATCTGACGGCGGATGAATTTAATGGACGCACAGCAGTCATATCCTGTTTACCAGTGTAACTCGCCCGACCATCCACCAGGCGGCGGTATTGAGGGGTCGTTTTTTTTAGCCGTAGGGTCCAGCTGCAGCGCCGGAGGTGTATATATGAATTATGAATGCCATTTTATTTTTTTATTTTTTTTTGTAGGCCTGGGTCCCCCACACAGTTTTAAAAACCTGACAGTCTTTCTTCCTGCTTGATACCCAGGCCACACATTGCAATACCAGAACCTGTAATAAAAAGTAATAAAAGAGTAAAATATAATGGACAGAATACAATAGTGCAATCTACAGTACAATCAACAGCGGAATACATAAAAGGCTATGGTAAAGAGGTAGGTTTTTCGCTTATCAGTTTGAGTAAAATGTACTCAGTTTGAGTAAAACGTACTCAGCGATAGATATTCTTGATGTTGAGCAAGTATTTTTACTTTTGTAAGACGACTTTAACTTTTACCAGAGTACTATTGTATGAGAGCATTTTTAACTTTTAAGTAAAGGATTTGGATATTTCTTTCACTGCTGCTGTTTCTTTCCCCACGTCTTTAATATGATTGGCTGCAATTAGAAACTGGCCCCGATAAATGTCCAAACCCCCCCCACCCGACCCGGCACCCACCCACTCAACCCCCTACATTCCCTTTCGAATGTATATATATTTTTGTATGATCTCTTTCAGTACTATATTTGTATGTCTTGTATGTCATAAATGTCTTGATGAAACAGTACTGTAGTCATGTATGTCATAAATGTCTAAATGATTAATTGAAAATGGGGGACCCTGATGTAAACAAGACTAAAGTATTTTTCTGGTCTGCATCCCCTTAACAATTGTTTGTATTGAGCCGTACTGTATTGTACCCATTCTGCAATCTGTTAATAAAGTTTTCAATCAATTAATCAATCAATCAGCAAGACACTGTGGTCCTAATGCGCTACACTGGCCTACAGTATACTGCCATCTAGTGGACATTATTACTCCTCGTTATTTATGAGTACACAAACCCAGATAGCTCCAACGTCACTCCTGATCCTCAGAGAGGAACCCACTGGTTCAGAGAGGAACCCACTGGCTCAGAGAGGAACCCACTGGTTCAGAGAGGAACCCACTGGTTCAGAGGAGAACCCACTGGCTCAGAGGAGAACCCACTGGCTCAGAGAGGAACCCACTGGCTCAGAGAGGAACCCACTGGTTAAAAGAGGAACCCACTGGCTCAGAGAGGAACCCACTGGTTCAGAGGAGAACCCACTGGCTCAGAGAGGAACCCACTGGCTCAGAGGAGAACCCACTGGCTCAGAGAGGAATCCACTGGTTCAGAGGAGAACCCACTGATTCAAATAGGAACCCACTGGCTCAGAGAGGAACCCACTGGTTCAGAGGAGAACCCACTGGCTCAGAGGAGAACCCACTGGTTCAGAGAGGAACCTACTGGTTCAGAGAGGAACCCACTGGCTCAGAGAGGAACCCACTGGTTCAGAGAGGAACCCACTTAATTTCCACAATGACAGAAACAGAAAAACATTAGGATATAAACCATCTCCAAACAGTGTTCACTGTATTAGAGCCTTATTAACAGATTATTGGCCTCAGAAATCTCATATTTACCAACCTGACAGGGAATGTGCACATATCCTGGGAAATATTCAAAATAGGGATGGGTCATAAAAACAGAATAACAGAGTGGAAACGTGAATTGGACATTTAAATGTCAGCCACTAGGAGGAAGTGTTGTGCCATTGGGACAATCCCTTCTACCACGATAACACATTTTGCTGGGCGATTAATTGCCCCCGAAAATATCGCGATAAGCGATATTATTGCGACCGGTTAGAGAATTTTTTTTGAGAAATTTATTTCCCAAAACTTTTATTTTGAAGCCCACCGCTCCGTCTTTTCCGGTGTTTGACTTTTATTTTGAAGCCCACCGACCGGACCGGAAGTATTGTTGTTATTATCCTAAGCAGAAACTATGAGCCGACAACATGTCTCGTCCGGTTTTGTTTTTGAGCTAATGATAAAACAAATTGTTGGTGAACAACCTTTCGGTTCGTTTTAACGTTAGCTACTAACGTTAGATGCAGCTACTACAGGCAATCAACGATGAGGAGGAAGCGTCAAAGCAGTAATAGAATAGCTGTGGTGCGTAAGCACTGCAGCACGACTCGAAACTACCGGAGTGTTATAATAAATTAATTCATGTTTAACTTGTCCCCGTGTCCAGTCCTTTGACTAGCCCCACCCGTTCATTGTAAACAATGATGCATGTAATTGTATTAACGTTATTCTGTGTTGTACTTGTAGCTATGCTATACGTTGTATTTCGTTTGTTAGATTTTTAGCTAATGTTGTTGGTGTAGTGACTACAGTATTGGTTCGTGTTCATCTTCTGACTATGTTGTGTAGTGGGAGGGAACTAATGATCTGGCACCGGGCGCCAGAGGGGACATCTATTTAGGTTGCACGGGTTGTTATTCATTCATGGCTGTGCTGGGATTCATGTACTGGTGTTCTTGTTTACTGACGTGGCTTTGTACATTAAACAAGCATTACGTTACCTCCGTTTATTCCTCTTTCCTCCGGGCACTACACTGGTGACCCTGACGTGGATTTTTGTTACGGCGGATTGTGTACAATAATCAGCGACGAACATTCTTTCAAAATGTCCGGACGAGGAAGACGTTCTGGCCATCGGCAGCCATCACCGTCCCCTGTCAGGGAAGCGCAGGGTGCGCGCGCGCCCACGATCAAACTACCTGAGTTCTGGGAGGCGGCTCCGGCTGCATGGTTTGCTATTGTGGAGGCAAACTTCAACAAGAGCAACGTGGATGACGACGACGACCGGTACAACCACACGGTGGCAGTGTTGGGCAGCTCCACCGCAGCTCGAGTGGTGGGTTTTTTGTCTGATCCCCCGGCGACGAACAAATATGAGCGCCTCAAGACCCTACTGCTAGATACATTTGAACTGTCCGCTGCAGAGAGGGTGCGCCGCTTATTTTCTATGTCGGAATTGGGAGACGAGAGACCTTCTGCCCGCATGGAGAGGATGCTGAATCTGCTGGGGAGAGAAGACCCCATGATCCTCTTTACGGAGCTGTTCATGCGCACGCTGCCGGCACAAGTGAGGATGGCACTGGCCAACACCGACATCGTGGGCCCCCGCGCCCTGGCCAGGGAGGCGGACCGTTTCGTTTTGGCCATGCCTCAGCGGTCCACCGACCTGCTCGCTCCCGCGACCGCCCCGCCACCGGACCGTCGCAGGAGAGCGAGGGATGACGCCAGGCCTTCTGGTCAGCACGGTAACGCAGCGGGCCATTGCTTCTTCCATGCCACGTTTGGCGCCAAGGCCAGACGGTGCCGCTCACCCTGCACCTTCGGACCTACGGGAAACGGCGGGGCCGGCGCTCAGTAGTGGCCCTGAGCGCTGGCGTAACCAACAGGCTGCTCTTCATCCGAGACACCGCCTCTGGTCGCAGTTTCCTTTGCGACACGGGTGCCCAGTGGAGCATCATTCCGGCAGAGAGGTCGGATGTGGCAAAAGAAGAGCGCGGTCCGCAGTTGGCGGGCGCGGACGGCACGCCCATCCGCTCTTACGGCACAAGGGCGGTGGACGTATGCTTCGGAGGACAATGTTTTTCGTGGGATTTTGTCGTTGCGGCTGTCACGTTCCCCCTCCTTGGCGCGGATTTTCTGTGCGCCCACAACCTGCTGGTGGACGTGGGGAACAAGCGCCTGGTCAACTCGCAGACTTTCGCTTCCTTTGCATGTACGCAGGGGGAGGCCATCTACGGCGGGTGGTCCAATACACTCGCCGAAAGTGACCAGTACCTTCGGCTGCTCGCTGAGTTCCCCGACCTGGGCAAGCCCACTTTTTCCTCGCCCACGGTGAAACACGGGGTGGAGCACCACATTGAGACCAGCGGGCCGCCCCTCTACGCCAGGGCCAGACGCCTCAACCCGGAGAAGCTGGCCGTCGCCAGGGCGGAGTTTGCGCACATGGAGCGGGTGGGCATCGTTCGGCGCTCGAACAGCCCTTGGGCGTCTCCCCTGCACATTGTTCCTAAGTCAGACGGTGGGTGGCGCCCATGTGGGGACTACCGCCGCCTCAACGACGCGTCCAAGCCTGACCGCTACCCGGTCCCGCATGTCCAGGACTTTGCGGCGAACCTGGCAGGCAATCGCTTCTTCTCGAAAGTGGACCTGGTACGGGGGTACCATCAGGTGCCGGTGCACCCCGAGGACGTCCCCAAGACGGCCGTCGTCACGCCCTTTGGGCTTTTCGAGTTCTTGCGAATGCCGTTCGGCCTGAAGAACGCGGCGCAGACCTTCCAACGCCTCATGCACTCGGTGCTCCGGGACCTGCCATTCCTCTTCGTCTACTTGGACGACATCCTCGTAGCGAGCGCCACTGAGGAGGAGCACCTGTCCCACCTCCGAACCCTGTTCTCACGGCTCAGCCAGCACGGGCTGATCATCAACCCGGCGAAGTGTGAGTTCGGGCGGGGCGCCATCGACTTCCTCGGGCACCGGGTCTCCGCAGAGGGGGTGACCCCCCTCCCCTCGAAGGTGGAAGCTGTCGCCGCGTTTCCGCGCCCCCGCACAGTCAGCGAGCTCAAGGGGTTCATCGGGATGGTGACTTTTTATTATCGTTTCCTCCGCCACATCGCTCACATCCTGCGGCCTCTGTACGACGCCCAGAAGGGCAAGACGATGAAGCAGCCGGTGGACTGGACGGCGGAGCGGGTCAAGGCTTTTCAAGACACCAAGGAGGCCCTGGCCCGTGCGGCCATGTTGGCCCACCCCTCGCCCTCGGCGCCCACCGCTCTCACCACGGACGCCTCTGATTTTGCTGTGGGAGCGGTGTACGAGCAGTGGGTTGGGGACGCCTGGCAGCCGCTTGCCTTCTTCAGCCGCCAGCTGTCGCCCAGGGAACAGAGGTACAGCACGTTCGACAGGGAGCTCCTCGGGCTGTGGCTTGCTGTCAGGCACTTCCGTTTCTTGCTGGAGGGACGCGAGTTTACGGCCTACGTGGACCATAAGCCGCTCACGCACGCCATGTCCAAGGCGGCGGAGCCGTGGTCCGACCGCCAGCAGCGCCAGCTCGCCTACGTGTCCGAGTTCACCACGGACATCCAGCACGTTGCTGGGAAGTCCAACCAGGTGGCAGATTGTCTCTCCAGAGCGGTGGTCGGTGCGGTGCAGCTGGGTTTGGACTACGTCAGCATGGCTGCGGACCAGGCCGCCGATCCTGCCGTCCAAGCTCTCAGGTCGTCGGACACTGGACTGCGCCTGGAGGAGGTGGTGTTCGGTGACGCGGGGGCTACGCTCTTGTGCGACGTCTCCATGGGTCATCCACGGCCGGTGGTCCCCGCCAACTGGAGGCGCCCTGTCTTCGAGGCCATACACAGCTTGTCTCACCCTGGCAGGAAGCCGTCCTCGCGACTGGTGTCGGAGAAATTTGTGTGGCAGGGGCTCAAGAGGGATGTGAGAGCCTGGGTCGACACGTGCACCGCCTGCCAGCGCGCCAAGGTGCATCGGCACATCAAGGCCCCCCTGGAACAGTTCTCTGTGCCCGAGCGGCGGTTCGACCATGTCAACGTGGACCTGGTGGGACCGTTGCCCCCCTCGCACGGATACAACTACCTTTTTACCATGGTGGACAGGACGACTCGCTGGCCGGAGGCGGTCCCACTCTCCTCAACGACGGCCCCCGACCTGGCCCGGGCATTCATCTCGGTGTGGGTCTCCCGCTACGGCACCCCGGCTGATCTCTCCTCTGACCGTGGCTCACAGTTCACTTCGGAACTGTGGGCGGCGGTGGCGGAGAGTCTGGGGGTCAAGCTCCACCGTACGACCGCCTACCATCCGCAGGCAAATGGGCTCTGCGAGCGTTTTCATCGCTCCATGAAGGCCGCCCTTCGAGCCAGCCTCACGGACGGCGACTGGCTGGACAAGCTCCCGTGGGTCATGCTGGGGCTCAGGACGGCGCCAAAGGAGGACCTCCAGTCGTCGTCGGCCGAGCTGGTTTTTGGACAACCGCTACGGGTCCCCGGTGACTTTATTCCCAGGTCGACAGAGCCCTGGTCTGCCGCTGCTCAGCGCGCCTCGCTGCTGGACAGCGCCAGGACTTTCGTCCCGGTCCCGACTACGCAGCATGGGGTCCCTACGTCGAGGGTGCCCCCGGAGCTGCACTCGGCGAGGTTCGTGTTCATCCGTCACGATGGCCACAGGACTCCGCTACGCCCTCCTTACGACGGACCCTTCCGCGTCATCGAGGCCAGGGCCAAGAACTTTGTGGTCGACGTGGGGGGTAGGCCTGAGTGTGTTTCCGTGGATCGCCTCAAGCCGGCACACTTGGACCTTGAACTGCCCCTGGACTTGGCCCTGCCGCCGCGCAGGGGCCGGCCCCCGGTCCTGCCTCCCCTGCCACGCCGGGGCCATTCCCCCCTGCGACCCCTCGGACCCCCCGCCGCTCGTGAGCGTCTGGTCACTGACCCCCATCCTGCTCGGCAGGAGGATGTGACGGACGCTGTCACACCCCCTCCCGCACCTCCTGACGTTACCTACAGTCGTAGGGGCCGGGCCATACGCCCTCCTCACCGTGAGGATTTCGTATATTGAGGTGAACACTGGGGGGGCTGGTGTAGTGACTACAGTATTGGTTCGTGTTCATCTTCTGACTATGTTGTGTAGTGGGAGGGAACTAATGATCTGGCACCGGGCGCCAGAGGGGACATCTATTTAGGTTGCACGGGTTGTTATTCATTCATGGCTGTGCTGGGATTCATGTACTGGTGTTCTTGTTTACTGACGTGGCTTTGTACATTAAACAAGCATTACGTTACCTCCGTTTATTCCTCTTTCCTCCGGGCACTACATTAGCATGGAATGAGAGTCAAAGCTATCTTTCATCTTTATTTAGCAGTCCAGTTTCTCCGGGCAGTAGCGAGTAACTACTTGGGTCTAAAAATAGCTAACGTTACACTACAAATAATGCTACTTGGTTAAAAGGAGCAACACTATTGAGAAATGTCTATGTGGCGTTGCCCCACGGAGCTCCCGTGCTGTACTCTAGTAACGTCAGCGGCCCGCCTCCCAACACGGACAGTGACTGAAGGGGCACTGGTTCCGCCTCATTAAAACAAACGCGCAAATAGCAATTAATCGCGCCCGTCAAAATCATTGCATTCATTTTAATTATCGCAGCAATTAATCGATTTATTGCTTATCGCGGCAGGCCTAAATCAGCTAGTATGTAGTATCAACTCATTTGCATGAATAATTATCAAATTATTTTAAATCGTATCATCAAATGGGTGAAAAAAACATTTAATTTATATTATATGTGAACATATATAGATTCATATATGTATATCTGTAGGTACATTATAATATAAGTGCCAATGTATGTAGGTTCTATGTGTGTATGTATATGAAGGTAGGTACATATAGGATATTTGTGTGTCAACAAGTATGTGTTGAATTATTTCGAACTCTTGGAAGATTAGTCACTGAGCTTTCAAATAAAATTCCACCAGCCTGGCTGGGTGGTCATTAAAGATAATTGAATTGAATTGAATTGAGCTATCCAAAAATAAATCTAATAGAAAATGTAAGATTGTGGCTGAGGCATCTTTTAGCCATAATGTCTGCTCTAGTGAGTGTAAACACTTCTACTTCTAACAATACAAGTCAGGGGTCAGGAGTGGTGTTTGGGGTCAGTTCTGAGTGTTTGTGTAATCAGAGTAAGAGAGAAGTAGAACATTAGATGGGTTTAAACTTTAACGCAGTTACTTCATATCCAGATTGTCTTTTGTGTTAGGAGTTGAGTTCAGAATCAACACTACTGCATGTGTGACATGTAAACACATAGTTGTGACCTTCAACTATGGTTTGGAGCCGTCATAATATAGAAGCATGTCACACAGTTTGAAAGAAATGTTTGGTGTCTGAACTCAGGGTGTAGTGAGTTCCATTCTAGTACTTGCTCCATTCTGGTACTTGCTCCATTCTAGTACTTGCTCCATTCTAGTACTTGCTCCATTCTAGTACTTGCTCCATTCTAGTACTTGCTTCATTCTGGCACTTGCTCCATTCTAGTAGCATCACATTTCACCTGATTTTCTTCTCATTATTCTGTTTGATTTTCTTGGGCTTGTTCGCCGCCCAAAGGTGACCCCTCAGTCGAGTACTCGTCTCTGTCTTACGTTGTCCCAGTGGTCAGGTAGAGGATCTTAACTCCGTTTTAACTTGTCCCAGTGGTCAGGTAGAGGATCTTAACGTCCGATCCCCACCCACCAGCAGACCAGAGAAAGACGTTTGTCTTGTTTACATCAGGGTCGTTAACGTTAACGTTAGTTAGCTATCGTGGTAGCCCCTTTCGTGACTGTGATGCACCGAGTGCTATCGTGGTATAAACAGGCCGTGTAGCTAGCTAGCTTGCTAGCCAGCATGACCTCGTTATATATATAATTATCTTTATTTTATTATTTATATTCACAAAATGAATGTCGATGGGAAGATAACTGAGTGCGCATGAGAGAGAGAGAGAGAGAGATAGAGAGAGAGAGAGAGAGAGAGACCTGGCATCCCCCTAGCAAACACAGAAGTCAAATGCCTACTGTTTGCAGATGACCTGGTGCTGCTGTCCCCAACCAAAGAAGGGCTACAACAGCACCTTGACCTTCTGCACAAATTCTCCCAGACACGGGCACTGACAGTAAACCTAAACAAAACTAAAATTATGATATTCCAAAAAAGGCCCAGCCTACAACAACAAAAACACAAATTCCTCCTAGACACAATTTCCCTAGAACACACAAAAAACTACACCTATCTCGGCCTAAACATCAGTGCTACAGGGAACTTCAACCAAGCTGTGAACGACCTGAGAGACAAAGCAAGAAGGGCTTTTTATGCCATAAAAAGGAACATCAAGTTAGACATTCCAATCAAAATCTGGCTCAAAATATTAGACTCCGTCATAGAACCGATTTCCCATATGGTTGTGAAGTCTGGGGCCCACTTGCAAATCAAGACTTCACCAAATGGGACAAACACCCAATTGAGACTCTGCATGCAGAATTTTGCAAATCCATTCTCCGCACCCAACGGAAAACACCAAATAATGCATGCAGAGCAGAACTAGGAAGATACCCACTAATCATCAAAATTCAAAAAAGAGCATTCAAATTCCACAATCACCTAAAAGAAAGTGACCCAGACACACTCCACAACATAGCCCTCACCCACAGAGAGACCCTCGATAGATGCCCACTCGGCCAGATGGTTCTGGGACTCTGCTCACAAACACAAGCAGAGCCATCAGACAGAAACCACACTGGACTAAATCAAATTATAAGAAAACAAAAAGAAAACTATCTGACACATTGGAAAGAATCAACCCAAAACCAGAGCAAATTGAAATGCTATTTGGCCCTAAACAGAGAGTACACAGTGGCATAATACCTGAGCACTGTGACTGACCCAAAACTAAGAAGATCCTTGACTAGGTACAGACTCAGCGAGCACAGCCTAGCCATTGAGAAAGGCCGCCATAGGCAGACCTGGCTCCCAAGCGAAGACAGACTATGCACCCACTGCACACAAGATGAGGTCGAAACCGAGCTCCACTTCTTAACAACCTGCCCACCCACTATACCAAGACATCAGAGACATATACTTCCCACAAATTGCAAACACCCAAAGAGACTTTGAAAACATGGACAATAATTCAAAACTCCCATACCTACTGGGAGAAATACAAGAATGTGCAAACACAGCAGCAAGATTTGTGAGCTGCTGTGACAAGAAAAGGACATCCAACGGAATACAACCACCATAAAGACTGTACAAGAATTTCCTTCTGTAATGTACTTATTTCTTTTGTTTTCTCTGTTTGATTGTTTTGTTTGGCTTTGGCAATGTAAACGTATGTTTCCCATGTCAATAAAGCCCATTTGAATTGAATTGAATTGAATTGAGAGAGAGAGAGAGAGAGAGAGAGAGAGAGAGAGAGAGAGAGAGAGAGAGAGAGAGAGAGAGAGAGAGAGGTATCTGTAAAGCATTCCCGGTAACTGGAGAAAGGTATTCCCGTAACCTATGGGTAACCGAGAATACCTTGAGGTACCAGGAATACCATGCCTAGGTATTCTTGGTTACCTAAATAGGTATTCCCGTAACCTGATAGGTATTCACGGTAACTTTAGATATTGATATGTATTCCGGTGACTTGTGAAAAGGAGAGGTTACCAGGAATACCATTACCATATAGGTATTCACGGTAACTTATATGTATTCCGGTAATTAATTAATTGAAGCTAACACATCATGGAGGCCCAGGCCGTTAGCTACAAGCTACAAGCTAACAACACATCATGGAGGCCCAGGCCATTAGCTACAAGCTACACACACACACCCCTACATGTGACCCCCTTTGTACAGTAAATGACCAAGTAAGGCTTTGTCAACATTCCAATGTACAGTGTAAAATGTGTGTGTGTCCCCTACCCAACCCCCCCCCCCCCCCCCACCTCCAATGTACAGCCCTCACCCAACCCACCCAACCCCACCCCACCAACCTCCTCCAATGTACAGTTTCTACGCCAAATGTATATACACTCCTTTTCTGGACACTTTTGTATCACAAACAGTACTGTATTTGCAAATCTGATATGTCATAAATGTATAGATGTAGCAGTACTGTCTATCTGTATGTCATGTATGTCATATATGTTATGATGAATTGAAAATGGGGGACCCTGGTGGAAACAAGACGAAAGTCTTTCTCTGGTCTGCATCCCCTTAACAATTGTATGTATTGAGATGTACTGTACTGTACCCATTCTGCAATCTGTTAATAAACTTTTCAATCAATCAATCAATCTCCCCTACATGTGCCCCCCCCATACATGTGTCCCCCCCCTACATGTGACCCCCCCCCCCCCCCCCCCCTACATGTGACCCCCCCTACATGTGACTCCCCCCTACGTGTGCCCCCCTACATGTGACCCCCCACCCCCTCCCAGCTCCTGTATCTTGTCTCATCAGGGCAGAGAAAGTGCTAACGAGACAAAACAGAGCAGAGCTGATTGAGATCAATGAAGATACACTGTGTTATCTCACACACACATTCTGTACACATACACATACTGTACACACATACTGTACACACACATACTGTACACACATACTGTACACACACATTCTGTACACACACACATACTGTACACACATACTGTACACACACATAATGTACACACATACTGTACACACATACTGTACACACATACTGTACACACATACTGTACATACACATACTGTACCACATACTGTACACACATACTGTAAACACACATACTGTACACACATACTGTACACACACATATACTGTACACACATACTGTACACACACATACTGTACACACACACACACATACTGTAACACAAATATTGTACAAACGCATACAGTGTACACCCACCCACCCACACACACATACAGTACACACACACACTAGGGGCATGGTGACCAGGAATACCTGTTTTTTCCAAAATTCTGTTCAAATGCTATCTTGGAATAACAAACAACGATTGTGTGCAGACAATTGAAAATGTTGGGTTCCTTTCCACTTTCTTAAATATAGAAAAAATTAAAATACTTGTTCTAGAACTGTATTTTTGGCACTTGTTTGTTAAGTTACTGGGAATACCCTTTCCTTGTTTTTGCTCATTTTAACAGACAAAACACAACACATTCTAGTAATTCTGGTTTACACCTAACCCTTATTATTGCTGTTATGATTTCCAAAAATAAAATCTCACCAATCTTTAGTAAAATAGGAGATTTAAGTGTTTATCTGGAATTGTGAGGATAGGTATTCGCGGTAACCTGGGATCAATATGTGAAACGTAATTATCTCCTAAAATAATTGGCCACAAAAGACGAAACTCATTTTGGTTGTTCATTGGGGTGCCAAGATCATGCCCAAAACATATCATGCATCTGCCATGAAAATTAAGCCTTTTTTGTTTGTTATCAATTGAAGGCCATGAACTATGTTGACTCATATCCCTCTACGCGGATTTTTCCTTCAGATTCAGCTAAATTTGAATTCTCTTGAGATAACTCGGGGAGAACTATGGTATTATGTTACATGATGATGATATCCCTACAAAACAACCAAAACATTTTAATTCTCTCTTAAATTGGAGGAGATAGTGAATTGGTATTCCCTGTAACTTAGGTCAACTTTAGAGGTCTGCCATCCCTCATTACATGATTTTTTTTTTAAAGGTGAATTATTTGGCATCTATAACAATCATTCTTGACATGAGAAAAGATTTTAATGTTGTTCGTATAACGTCCTGGGTTATATGGCTTAGAAATGGGGCAGGTTACCGGGAATACATGCGTTACCCATATTATATATATATATAGAGAGAGAGAGAGAGAGAGAGAGAGAGAGAGAGAGAGAGAGAGAGAGAGAGAGAGAGAGAGAGAGAGAGAGAGAGAGAGAGAGAGAGAAAAAAAATCTAAAAAAATCTAATCTACGAATTCCAATCTGGCTTCAGAACGTCCCACTCCACTGACACATGCCTCCTCTATTTGAACGACCACGTCAAACAAGAGGTGGACGCGGGCAAATACTGTGGCATGGTCATGCTGGACCTACAAAAGGCCTTCGACACTGTCAATCACTCCATTCTGATGGACAAGCTAAAGCAATTGGTTTTGATAGCTTGTGAGCTGGATGCAATCCTACCTGGAGGGGAGAGAACAGATGGTAGAGGTAAACGGTACTCTACCCCCCCCCCCTCACAGTGAGCTGTGGTGTTCCACAAGGAAGCATACTAGGACCACTACTCTTCCTAATTTATGCAAATGACATGTCGTCAGCCTGTGACTGCAACTTGTTCCTGTTTGCGGACGACTCAGCCCTGCTGGTCTCTGACAAGAACAAGTTGCAGGTTGAAAAAACCCTCAGCACGGAACTAGGCAAAATCTGCATATGGCTCGCTGATAACAAACTATCATTACACATGGGCAAAACAGAGTCCATTCTCTTCGGTTCAAATAACAAACTCAGCAAGACCGACGGCTTCTCAGTTACAGTGGGTGACAATATTGTCACAAGGAAAGACGAAATTACCTACCTGGGTTCCATCCTAGAGGCAAATCTTTCCTGTGACAAAATGGCATCCAATGTAATAAAAAAAGTCAACCAACGAACTAGATTCTTGTACCGGATCTCCTCTCTGGTAAACAAGAATACCCTGAAGACTCTGGCAGGAGCACTCATTCAAGGGTACTACGACTATGCGTGCACCTCATGGTACCAAAGCACCTCAAAGGCGCTTAAAACAAAATTACAAACATCACAAAACAAACTGGTCAGACTACTACTTGACCTGAACCCCAGAACCCACCTCACCCCTGCCCATTTTGACAACCTAGGATGGCTTAGAGTAGACGACAGAGTACAGCAA